>NC_136488.1:76083740-76526240 GCF_053919585.1 Euprymna scolopes | reverse complement strand
AACATGTATGCCCCAGGTGGCAGCAGATAACTCGGGACAACGATAGATGTCTAAAGTCCAAGAAGGGGTCCTTTATTGAGTGATAAACACCTATATTGGTTGGTTGATTCATTCATTGATATATAGTTTCTCAGCGTCACACTCAATAGTTCATCTACAAAGAAAAGAATATTTTTTTTTTTTATCGTAATTATTCGTCGATTTAGCTGTGTTGAGTGAGGAACGAAACCGTTCAGCTGGTTTCAATAGTTCATCTCAAAATCATAGATATTTATTTTTTTATCGTAATTATTCATCGATTTAGCTCCGGTGATTGAGGAACGAAACCGATCAGCTGTTTTTTTTTTACATTTTTTTCGTATTTTTTAAATTCATTATGATTAAAAAATTGGTCTTTACTTGGCAATTATAAAAATTGGGTATCCTTCAAATATGTTCATATATATATATATATATATATATATATATATATATATATATATGTATGTATATATATGTGTGTGTGTGTGCGTAGGTGTGTGTGTGTGGGTGTGTGTGCATTGTTTATATATAACTTATCAATAAAATTAGTAAACATTACTAGTAATCTGAAAATATAGTCATATGAAGTTAAGTATGTTTATTTTGTGGAGGAAGTCATCAAGCAATTACTCTGACGATTTACCATGAAAATAAAATCAAAACATTTCTTGTTAACTTACTTGTTATAAGCATACTTTCATATCATCGCATGTTTTTTATGTATGTACATGCTTTTTGAAAGTAACACGATTGACCTACTAAACTCACAAGGAATATCTTACAGTATGGACCGACAGCGGAGGCACTCGTGAATCAATTTCGATTTCCTTTGAAGCCCTTTGCAAAGCTCTTCAGAAAATTCAGTTAGCAGAACTGCGCCGCCAAATGTGGAACGATTGAATTGTTTTGTGTCCGGGCCTTTATCTTGCAGAAAACAATAAAACAAGAAAATTGAAATTGATATCAATGGTTATCTCTCTCTTTCTAGTCATACAAGCGCCTCCGGAATTGGAGCAACACGTTCAACCGTCAGCGTTTGTGGTATCGAAAAGCAACCGTGTTTTTTCTCCTTTTCCTTTTCAGTCAAGTTCGTTTTTGATAGTTTTATTTTCCATTCCTCGCAGATTTGGTAATAATAATATAAACATGTATGATGCTGGAAGATGATACTAACACAGGTCGGCGTATCTATTACTAATGAAGATTTAACATTTGTCTGGTTGAAATAGAAACTTTACACTGATTTCTATTCAGTTTAGTATAATATCTATGTTATATTTCTCTTAGTCTGTCTGCTGTCCGTTCCACTTATTCCCAAAGATTGGTGTGTTGATGCGGCTGAAATGTTGTATAAACTTTTGATATGGTAGTTTGCATTAAACTGTTTTATGCTATCCGACCGATGCAGAATCTAGAATTAAAATGAAATCAAAGAGATTAGTCACTTTAATACCACATTTACTCTGGAAGTTTATTCAATAACTATTTGGGCCGATTTGGTTAAAAAAAATGTATAGTCTATAACTAGGAATTATGGTGTTCGTTCGGTTAAGTTTTTCTAAAGGTTAATAAGCATACTTATTTAATGCGAGAACAAGCACAATTTACGCTATTAATTTTACGTAAGCTTGCAAAATTTTAATGGACTAAGAATACGCTTTTTTAATACTTAATCTAGATTGTTCTGTTTTAATGGTATTGTCCGCCCAGTAATTCCAACATTTAAAAGTAAATGTAAGCTAATGTAGTATCTATATCCTTGTTGGGAGACCATAATCTTAGAGATTAAATCCCTTAAAGACATAATAGTGTAATGTGTGTTCTATACTACTGATTCTATTATTTTTATTATTATACTATCTTTTTATTCTCAATTCAATTTACTATGGTAATCCTAATTAGCATACAATCTAATAAGGCGCAAATTAGTGAATATAGTATAGTATACTTTCTTTCGTCATGATTCAAACATGACAAAATTACGTTTATCTTGTAGAAGAGAACGTAGTGCATTATCTGTCTGTGGACATAATAATTTTTTCCGGATGTAATTACTTTTTTTGTGAAGTGGTTTTTCATATGTTCTGTTTTCATCAGACAATCCACAAGAAACAACACTTTCTGTAGTGAATGTTGTTGTATATATTTCATATATATCATAACTTCATCCTCCTAAGCATTACTCACACCTACAGGAAACTAACCTGGGGTTTGTTTACACTATCCCCATGTGCTACCAAAATTATGGGGTCGAAAGGAAAACATCTAATATATATATATATATATATATATATATATATATATATATATATATATATATATATATATATATATATAATAAAACAAACCCCAGGTTAGTTTCCTAAAAGATACATCTGCATTACTTTTAATGCTTGGTTTATTTATGGTGTCTTTTAGATTTAATAAAAACCCTTTAAAATTTGCTGACGAGGAGACCTTATTTATTAAAAACTATATATAATAATTATTGTCCGTAACTTGATGTCTACCACAATAAAAACACGGTTTAAATTTTAAATTATCAATCACATTACTTAATCTATATATATATATATATATATATATATATATATATATATATATATATATATATATATATATATATACTAGCAAAAGTACCAGTCGATGCCTGGGTTCAAAAACAGCTTACAGAAAATGGATTATCATTTATGAAAGTATGATAGGTTATGAAAAGGAAGGGTTGTAAATTTGGGTTGGTTTTGGGGTTATCAACACCAAAGCAAAATATGATGAAAGTAAAAATAACATAGATAAGCCCCATAATTTATTATACCATACCTGTTCTCACTGAAACACTTATCACACTATTCTGTGGATCTATATTAAAACACCTTGTTAAACTTTGTGATATATTTCCATTCTATGGAGGTCAGATGCGAACGAATACCCCATAATTTTATTATACCATATTTCTTCAAACTGCAACATAATTATCAAAGTATACTTACGCAGATAGATATGAAAAGTCTTTATTAATGTTTGTGCTTATTTCCATCCCATGGAGGCCAGGCTCGAACGCAGACCCCCACAATTTTATAATACAATCCCTATTTAAGTTAAAATATACTTATCAAAGTATTCTCATGTGCATCTATATCAAACACACTTGTAAATGTTTTTTTAAATTTTTAAATTTTTATTTCCATACTTTGTGGACCAGGCGCGAAGGCAGTCCCAATTTTAATGAACCACTGTTCTGCCAGATCAAACATACCCATTCCTGTGTCTCGATAATCTTCTATCATTATATGTAATCAGTTTCTTAAAATAGTCAACCATACAGGAGCCTATTCGCGACCAGACACACACACACACACACGCACACAGACATTCAACTTTTATATATATATATATATATATATATATATATATATATATATATATAAGTGAATGTGTCTGTCTTTGTGGAATGGTCTATTGTAAACTGCCGTATAAATGTTTGGTGTACAGACATGGCAGTTGATATATAAGGGGTTTACAACTTGGAAATAAACTATTTTAGCGTTTCTGAGGGGTCAAAATTACAAAAAAGAAATGGAACTTGGATGGCGTAAGTCGACATAAGTGCTTTTCTCAGCCACCTTTATAGGTTTATCGATGTGTGTTTTAAATTCTTCTCTGCGATTACAAGTGGCTCAGAGCGTAATAATGCCGGAAACCTATATGTTTTGGTTTATATTCTAGTTGATGGCAGTCAAGTAATATTTTTTCAACTTTTTTATATTATTACTATATATTAGAGACAATATAAAACTTGATAGAGAATTATTTCTATAATAATATATAGGAAATCTACATGAATTAAATTATCATATTTAACCATATTATACGCCCGTGCAACACTGGGCGCCATATTTGTAAATATATAATTGTGACCTTGCTGAGTATGTGTGTGTGTGTGTGTGTGTGTGTGTATGTGTGTGTGTGCAGAATAGTCTCTTATTAAAAACTAAAGTCTACCGCTAGGAATTATGGTAGCCGTTCAGTTAAGTTTTTCTAAAGGTTAATAAGCATAATTATTTAATGGCAGAATGAGCATAATTTAACGCGTCAATTTTTCGTCTACAGGATATATGCAGCATTTTGGCCTGTTGAACAAATTAATATTGTTTTTAGCAAAAACTACCTTCTAAGAGCGAAAATTGAAACATTGAGATGTGGCAGGCGTACGTCGACTTAATAAATATCTCTAACGTATATGAAAATATAGATTTTCAGTTTAATTAACGTTTTAAGATTTTATATTCATAAGTCCTTATAGCATATGGTAGCGAATACTGCGAGAAGGGTAAATGTGTTCATTTGATTTCACCCGATGGCATTCAAGTCATTTTTGTTATTGTTGAAATCATTACAATATATTTCGTACGATATACGCATCAATAGAGAATTGACGCTTTAATGATAAATATGAAATCAGAATACATTAAAATTATTATTGTTAAGAGTACGTTACGACCGGGCATCGGCGGATTGCATGCTAGTATTTAGTATATACCATTATATTATTGCCATAACAAGCTTTGCTCGGACAATTCTGTCAATTGATAGTTGTATCAAACACATATGCATTTAAAGCAATATAATATATAAATATATATTAATTATGTATAATGAGAGGAAAAATATATAAGTACTAGCTCGAAGCAAGGCATTGGCCGGTCGTGTACTACGTTTAAACATGATAGTTTAATGTGTGCAGATTGTATATGTATCATTATAGAATCAATCTTCTATTGAATAGTATATAGCATGAGGAAGAATTTGCCCGCTGGACTAATTCGCAAAAAAAAAAGAAAAAGAAAAAAAAACGAAATAAAAATATTATAATGATTATGTCGTTCATCAAATTACGTCTGTATTTGTTTCCAATATCACGTCAGCTGATATTCAAATTTGACGATGAATGCCCTGGAAAAGTCACTACTAATTAACGATTAGTTTTAAAATATGCAAACAAAGAAATGATTGTCGTCGATTTTAAATGGCACGTCATTTTTCCGTAAATTGCACTCATTAATAAGAAAAACAATTGAATAAAATGGTTAGATACAACCTGGCTTAATCGGTAGACCAATCGATTCGTAATCGAATACTCTACCATTAAGATACATCTGCAGATGGCAATATCTCTGGGGTTTTTTTTTTAGAAAAAATCATTTGTGGAGAATTAAATAACCCTAGATTTGCTGAAAATTATAACCCTTGGCCGGTGTAACAAAAATATTACCCGGTTAAATTATTTTTTTTATCTAAAAGGAAAAAAAGTATGTTTTTAGCATCGTTTTTTTTTAATTTGATTTTCGATATTTATCGGATGAATTTCTGTACAAAACATATCTAAGAATACTGCCAATCATAAAAAAAATTAGCTTAGCGTGAAATTTGCAAAAAATAGGCTCAGCAATTTCAACACCTGTCAGGAATGAACTCATCACACACACATATACACACACACACACACACAGTCACCAACCCACCCCCACACACAAACAGGGACTTTTATATAATAGTAGAGGCAATCACTAATACATAATATAATTACTTCTCAATACAAAATAATTAAGTTTGAACAATATGTATCATATTTTCTGTATATTAATATGTATACATACTAGCACACACTGTCTCACGCCTTAAATTTTTTATTGTTTCTGTCCTCCTGTTTTGAAATTATGAGTACATAATTTTCTTTAATAAAAGGCTTCAATTTTGATGGGCTGGAAGTAAAAAAACTACTTACAAAATCAAAGGTGACATTTTTACTGAATTCGAAACTCGTAGCTGAGTGGAATTGTAACTTCTTAAAGTAGTGATCGAATGTATGAAATACTAGTGTATATACGCATATAAATAATTGTAATTATTTATTTAAATAGTTATATATATATATATATATATATTTATATCAAGATACGCGGTTAATTGGATATCTACTCATTTTCAGAAAGTGTTTTCTTTCAGGACTCACAACGTTGCATACAATTGTTTCAGTCGTCAACGTAAGCAAGATTTTATAAACAAGTATATATATACGCCTACATAAATATATATAGAAAGAGGTTTCTGTTTACTATAAAATTTTAAGCAAATATTGCACAAATATAAATCATGTAGAATGTCTGCATGAATATAATTTCACGTAATAGTTAACTAAAGATGATAATCCCATAAAATAAAACGAAAAAAAACTAATAGGGAATTATTTAAAATGAGTGTTTCAAAGAATATGCAAATTAACCCGGTATTTGCAGAGGCATGCAATTGAACGACCCATATATAAAAAAGTTGTACTTTCATTTTAAGTAAATGAAAAAGGTTTTTAATATAAATATCAATACACACACAAAAAAAAATGCATAGGAATATATATATATATATATATATATATATATATATATGGAAATACATATGAAATATACGTAAAATATTAGTAACTTTATATATATATATATATATATATATATATATATATATATATACGAGGTACCCTCAATAATTTTCTAAGCTGTTTTGTATTGACACTATAAATTATCGTAGACTCTTCAAAATTCAATATGTAATTTGTCTGCATCTTATTACCAATTTTATTATTTCAAGTTCATATGAACAGTTACAGCAAAGAATAGGAATACGCCTTACAAAAACCTGATTGTCACAGCTGGTGAATTTCAAAACACCAATCTAGACGTGATGACATGTACAATAAAATTTTTAAACTGGGGAAAATTCACAGAAACGTATAGAATGCTTCCGTCATCTTGTAAACCATCTTACATAAATCGTGCTTCAGTTTTTGAATCGCATAAGAGATTCGAGGTAGACTGTGAGTCTGTGAAAGATGATGAGATGTGTGGAATGAGTAAGGAAGTCAGAACAGCAGAATTGATTGGCCAAATAAAGAATTTCATGCATATTGGCCGCCACGTATTTATAGAGACAATAAGTGAACAGTTGATATCAATGTGTGAACGGTAAACACAATCGCGAGGAACTTATAATTATTCGATTTGGGAGATTTATGCGCAAATTGCCCAGAAAAGATAAAAAGACATTGTCATGACAGCAATTAAATAGATGAGCCGATCAATCCAGATCCCGCAGAGCTTGATGTTATGAAGGCTGGATTTATTGCCTTGATGCAGAGACCAAACGAGATTTCTCAATGAAAGAATGCTGTCTTTTCAAGGCTCAAGAATGCCAGACAGATAAATCGATGAAGAAACTTGATGATTCTTTATTTTCACGGCACAAATGTGAGCTACATGCACTTGGTTCCCAAGAGACAGACATTCAACAAGGAATCCTATGAGGTTTTAAGAGAGTTCAGGAAAATATTCCGCCGGAATAGGCCATCACTGTTCGAGTCAGGTTAGTTGCATTTCGATCAGTACAGTGCAACTGTCTACAACTCCATCATGGGATGGGCATAAAGACAGTTCCTAATCCTCCCTATAATCCGCAAGTTGCTTCCTGTGACTTTTGATTATTTCCGAAGGTCAAGGAAAACCTTAGAAGCTTTGTTATGTGATAATCAAGATAACGAAAGAGGCTGTGACGAAGGTCATTGACACGCACACTCAAAAGGGCTTTTATGGTGTATTCCAGATGTTTTTGGAACGTTACAACAAGTACATTGCAGCCGGATGAGATTATTTCAAAGAGAACTATAGATTTGTGTGTATGATCAATAATAGTGCTTATGCGAAAACAGTCTGGAAACATATAAAAGGTACCTCGTATATATATATATATATATATATATATATATATATGCATATGTGTGTGTCTGTATATACATGTATATATATATGTATATATATATGCACACAAATATACACACATATCTATAATATAAAGCTGAATGTCTGTGCGTGTGTGTGTCTGGTCACGAATAGGCTCTTATATGGTTGACTATTTAAAAAAAAAAACTGATTAAATATAATGATAGAAGATGTATCGATACACAGGAATGGGAATGTTTGATCTGGCAGAACGATGTTTCATTAAAATTATGGGGTCTGCGTTCGCGCCTGATTAACAAAGTATGGAAATAAAAAAAATTAAAAAGAAACGTTTACAAGTGTGTTAAATATAGATGTACATAAGAATACTTTGATAAGCATGTTTTAATTTAAATAGTGATGGTATAATAAAATTGTGGGGTCTGCGTTCGCGCCTGGCCTCAATAGAATGGACATAAGCACACACTTTAATAAAGACTTTTCATCTCTATCTGCGTAAGTATACTTTGATAATTATGTTGCAGTTTGAAGAAATATGGTATAATAAAATTACGGGGTGTTCGTTCGCACCTGGCCTCCATAGAATGGAAATATGTCACAAAGTTTACAAGGTTTTTTAATATAGATCCAAAGAATATTGTGATAAGTGTTTCAGTGTGAACATGTATGGTATAATAAATTACTTTCATCATATTTTACTTTGGTTTTGTTACCCCAAATTTACAACCCTTCCTTTTCATAACCTATCATACTTTCATAAATCAGAGTTCATTTTCTGTAGGCTGTTTCTGAACCCAGTCAACGACTGGTACATTTGCTAGTATATATATATATATATATATATATATATATATGTATATATATATATATATATATATATATATATATGAGTGTGAATGAAATTCTTAATACAAATTATATATACGAGAGAATTATTACAGGTACCCCGTATATATATATATATATATATATATATATATATATATGTGTGTGTGTGTGTGTGTGTGTGTGTGTGTGTGTGTGTGTGTGTGTGTGACAGGCCCCTCCGGTCTTTTACAGACTATGGATACCCACGAAGGGTTGATTGCGCGTGATTTTTTTATGTGGTAGGAGGTGCACAATCTCCAACCACACCTCCCCTGAGACGAAACTGTTAAATACCAGTGGCAAGTAAAGTACGGACGACTGGAAACAAATGCGAGATAAGCAGAGAGCACATACAACACCTAGAATTCCCAAATGGTCACCCATCTCATACTAACCAGGCTCAACGTTGCTTAACTTCGTTGATATGACGAGAACCGGTGTGTCAACGTGATTATGCCGTATATTGTGATGTTAGCTCATATAAACATTGACCAAAAACGGACTTCCATCTTTAGTCCAATTTTTTCGAAATCCAATTTTTGATACTTATCAAGTCCATTCCGATAGAAAACTTACGTAAGGTAACTCACAGACATATCAACTACCTTTTTGTAAAATTTCCAAGAATAAAGCTTAATTTTCCGGAGTCTATACGGAACGAACCCACAAAGTTTCTTTTATATAATAGTAAATGAAAGAGGAAAAGTGATGGGGGGGGGCAGAAAAATGACGGAAATAATTCGAATAATCCGAAATAGGTACACATCGCAGTCTTAGAAATGTCTTCCTTTGCGATGTGAATTTGGTTACATGCACGAACTAAATCGCTAACTGAGAAAATTGTAGCGCCGAATTAGGCCGTGCAAAAATCCTGCAGGAATGGGGTACCTGTCATATATATATATATATATATATATATATATATATATATATATATATATATATATATAAATATATATATATGCATGTGTGTGTGCGTGTGTGTGTGCATATATATATATGTATATATATATGTTTACATATATACATACACACACATCTACACACACAAACATATATATTAATATATGTATGAAATTGTGCATACATATTATATATACGAGTACTTATAGATAATATATAGAATATCAATAAGTTTATACGTATAATAAATATATACATATACACACATACATATATAAATACACACGCACACACACACATATGTTATATTTGTGCGGTCGAGAAATAGCGAGCTGAAAGCATTTTTTTAATAGAGCGTCACTTATTGTATAAGTTCGTGAATATTAATGTAAAGTAAGAATCGTTTGACGTTTTATTAGAGAGCGCACTTTCAGAAAAATATCTGACACAAAAGGCGAAGCGGAAAATATGTGCCCGGAATACAATCCCCTTAGTTTGTAAAATGTATTCATACGTCTATATTATTATTATCATCGGATGATTGAAGTAATTCGGAATGTAGGTCTTGTAAACACAGACACGAACAAAAAAAGAAAACAATATTTATATGTTGATAGGCTTTCAGAGAAACACTGACACGACTTCTATTTTAGTAAGCTATATATCTGTACAATGGAACGGATGTTTTCTTTTATTCATCACCATTTATCTGTGTAGAATATTTTCAAGCGACAAGTGATTGTTCATCTAGAATAATTTAATGGGAAGAAGAATTATTCATCTGCCTCTCAAACTATATATATATATATATATATATATATATATATATATATATATATATATGTGTGTGTGTGTGTGTGTGTGTGAACTAAACTACAGTAAGTTTGATATATATATATATATATATATATATATATATATGTATATATTTCAAACTTGCTGTAGTTTATTTCACATTGGACGTATATATTTTCTAACATATAAATTTCATAGATAAATATTTAAACGTAGACTAAAATATTATTTATATATTTGCGCTTAGTGTTATTTAGATTCCTCGGGAAACTGTTGGAGTTTTGAGTGTTATTTTCACGACGTTTCGGTCGATTTGACCTTCGGCCTTCTTCAGGGATGTCGAACTTAGAAATTATACAAGTCGACATCGAAAATCTTTCTGTGGAACTCGAAGATGTACACTGAATTTTTGAACGAAACGCTTTACTTGATTCACGGTGGGTGTAGCATACTCTCTTTCTGTTAGCCATGACAGGGGAGAAGTCCTAAATAATGTTCAATTGTATTTGGAGTGTTGCTGGAGTTGAGGATTTAACCTTCAACCTCAAGAAAATTGTATCTTACAATTGAATATTTCCGAGTAATTTATTCACAACGCCAAAGCGACTTTCGTTCGGACTTCCTTACAGTTTCACGATTTCCAGAGAAAAATTCTTCAAATGCGACAGCAATGTTCCTGAGTGCGACGAAATCCACCTGTAGAAGGTCGCATGTTACACCGAAGAAAACGTTGTAAAAGCAACACTCAAGAGGAAAACAATAGACAAAGAAATACAAATAATCCACCTCATTTAAAAAAATTAGGAATCGTAATTACGTGCACTTGTTTGGCCATTCGGTTCGGCTATTAAAAAAAAGTTACTGCAAGCAGAACGAATGTTGTACGAAGCGCAAAAGTATTCTACAGTAGCATATATCAATGTTAACCAATCAGGATTCCAGAGAATAGCAATGTAGCGGTGACGGTCAAGGTTGTCCTGTTTGTTTATCCTGTTTCGCGGTTCATAGCGTGGTTAGTTTATCTTACCCTGAGGAACAGCTGGTTCGATGAATATCTGAATGAAATCATTTGGATTTGATCCAACCAGCGAAGACATTTCAAGAAGATATTGCTGTTTTATTTTTTTTTTTTTACACAGTGATCACCACTTATCAAGGCCTGGAAGGCACTCAGGGATAAGGGTTATTACAAGTACATTATGTTAGTGTGGAGACTTGATGCAGTGTTTACTTAAGGGGGCGGGTCATTAGGAATTTGTTAACGTTGTACGTGAACACATCAAAGTTGTAGTCCGGTGGGAAGCAGGCAAAGGGAACAGAGTTCCACAGGCGTGCAGTTCTAAGAAAGAAGCTTTGTTCATGGAATCCCCGTTTTGATTTATGCATATATAGAGAGTGGGGGACATTTTTCACAGTGGATTCAGCTAGACGGGTGTTTTTCGTGAAAGTTGGCGAGGGAGGACCAGAGATTGGAGTTCAGACGAGCACCTGTCATGGAAATAACGAGAAAACAAGGATAGACTCTCAACGTCTCTTCTGTGGGAGAGAGGTTTCAGGAAAGAGGAAAGGGCATCCCCCACTAAGCCACGAAGTCTATTTTGTACTCTGTCAAGGCAGGATAGGCTATTTTTAGCAGCTACTTCGCAGATATGGCAACAGTATTTTATCCTTGGACGTACTTGGCTTTTATATAGATAGATAATTGCATCAGTAGTGAGATATCTTCTGGAGCGGTAGAAGGATCCCACCATCTTTCCAGCGACCTTGGAAACAGACTTGATGTACGTGCTCAATGTCAGATCAGGAGTACAGGTCAAACCCAGAAGCTTGTCAAAACACGGCGCCTCCCCCAGACGAGAGCCATCCATAACAATTGATGCCAGCTGGGGATCAGAGCGTTGATGATGTAAGGATAGGAGTTTGGTTTTGGATGCATTAAAGGTAACCAGCCACATCTTCCCCCACTGAACCACGCGCTCGAGATAAGAGGAGATAGAATTAGATAGAACTTTGTCAATTACAGCCTTTGATGTGTTGTCGTAGATGGTCGTGTCATCAGCATAGATGTCAACGAATGATTTAAGTATGTGTTTAGGGAGGTCATTGATGTAGATCAGGAAGAGAGTTGGACCCAGGATTGCCCTCTGAGAGACTCCAGCATTTATATTGCAGACTTCCGATTTTTGTCCATCTACCACTACTCTTATGAGCCTATCGGAGAGAAATGATTTAATGATTGAGAAAACATTTCCAGTTATACCGTAGCTGGAAATCTTGTGAAGTAGACCCATATGCCATACCTTGTCGAAGGCCTTTGATATGTCAAGAGCAATTGCCCTAGAAAGGAAGCCTTTGGCAAGAGATTCACTAATCCTGTGGGATATAACCGTCAGCACATCTGCGGTAGATCTTGCAGAGCGGAAACCATATTGTGTGTCACTAAGAAGGTTATTCCTGCTGAGGTGGTTGACTATTTCTCTATTTAATATGGATTGCAGCAACTTACTCATAACACACAGGAGACTTATTGGTCTGTACTGAGAGGGAGATGGCTTATGACTTATCACCTGAATTCTTAAATACAAGGTAAACTGATGAGGTCTTCCAGGGAGTCGGAAAGCACTTCTCCTTAAGGCAGCCCTTAAATAGTTTCGTAAGTATGGGAGCAAGTTCTGGTTGAAGTTTTTGTAACACTATAATTGGGATGCCATCAGGGCCAGTTGCTTTACTGGAATCTAGGTTCTTGATTAGCTTGGCGACCTCATGCACGGATATTTGTATGTTACCTAGCTTGTTCTGTGTTATAGGAGGAAATATGGGGAGTTGATGGCCTTCGTCGCATAGGGTCGAATTAACTGAAAAGTTCTTTGCAAATAGTTTTGCATTATCTGACCAGGACGAGATAACCTCTGGTCCATTGATAATGGTTGGGATAGAAGGCACACTTCTGTTCAGGATCCTATTTGTTATTTTCCAAAACTGGTGGGAACCAAGCCGCTGATCAGCTACCTAGGATTTAACAGACTGGGCATATAGCTCTTTTGCATTTTTTATTACTTACAGTGGTTGATGGCAGTTCTGAAAGCAGCTTTAGTCTCAGTGCATCTATTACGTTGGTAGCTATGGAAAAAGTGATTTCTGTGCGCGATAGCAGCAGCACATTCTGGGGAGAACCAAGGCTGGCTGCTAGGTTTTTGTTGGAATTTTTAGATAATATGAATTGGTCTATGCCTACAATTAACCATTCGGTCAGATCTTATACTATAGAGGACACTTTCTTTTTAAACATGGAGTGCAGAGGTAAATCAGATATGAATGTACGGAAGTTATCCAAGTCAGACATAGAGTATGCTGTAGAGATGATGTGTTGCAGCGAAAACACACAGCGACATTTGATATTAGATATTGCAAAACACACAACGACATTTGATATTACATATTGCAAAACACACAACGACCTTTGATATTACATATTGCAAAATACACAACGACATTTGATATTACATATTGCAAAACACATAACGACATTTGATATTACATATTACAAAACACACAACGACATTTGATTTTACATATTGCAAAACACACAACGACATTTGATATTACATATTGCAAAACACACAACGACATTTGATATTACATACCACAAAACACACAACAACATTTTATATTACATATTGCAAAACAGATAACGATATTTTATATTACATATGTCAAAACACACAACGAAATTTGATATTACATATTGCAAAACACACAACGACATTCTATATTACATATTTCAAAACACACAACGACATTTGATATTACCTATTGCAAAACACATAACGACATTTTATATTACATATTGCAAAACACACAACGACATTTGATATTACATATTGCAAAACACACAACGACATTTTATATTATATACTGCAAAACAGACAACAACATAATATATTACATATTGCAAAAGCCAGAACGGCATTTGATATTACATATTGAAAAACACACAACGACATTTATATTACATATTGCAAAACACACAACGCCATTTGATATTACATATTGCAAAACACACAACGACATTTGATATTACATACCACAAAACACACAACAACATTTTATATTACATATTGCAAAACAGATAACGATATTTTATATTACATATGTCAAAACACACAACGAAATTTGATATTACATATTGCAAAACACACAACGACATTCTATATTACATATTTCAAAACACACAACGACATTTGATATTACCTATTGCAAAACACATAACGACATTTTATATTACATATTGCAAAACACACAACGACATTTGATATTACATATTGCAAAACACACAACGACATTTTATATTATATACTGCAAAACAGACAACAACATAATATATTACATATTGCAAAAGCCAGAACGGCATTTGATATTACATATTGAAAAACACACAACGACATTTATATTACATATTGCAAAACAAACAATGACATTTTATATTATATATTGCAAAACACACAACGACATTTGATATTACATATTGCAAAACACACAACGACATTTATATTACATATTGCAAAACACACAACGACATTTGATATTACATATTGCAAAACACACAACGACATTTGATATTACATATTGCAAACCACACAACGATATTTTATATTACATACTGCAAAACACACAACGACATTTGATATTACATATTGCAAAACACACAACGACATTTTATATTAAATATTCCAAAACACACAACGACCTTTGATATTACCTATTGCAAAACACACAACGACATTTGATAATACATATTACAAAACACACAACGACATTTGATATTAGATATTGCAAAACACACAACGACATTTGATATTACATATTGCAAAACACACAACGACATTTATATTACATATTGCAAAACACACAACGACATTCTATATTACATATTGCAAAACCCAGAACGACATTTGATATTACATATTGCAAAGCACTCAACCACATTTTATATTACATACTGCAAAACATACAACAACATTTTTATTACATATTGCAAAACACACAACATTTTATATTACATATTACAAAACACACAACGATATTTGATATTACATATTGCAAAAAACGCAACTACCTTTGATATTACATACTGCAAAACACACACTGACATTTTATATTACATATTACAAAACACACAACGACATTTGATATTACATATTACAAAACACACAACGACATTTGATGTTACATATTACAAAACACTCAACGACATTTGATATTACATATGACAAAACACACAACGACATTTGATATTACATATTACAAAACACACAACGACATTTGATATTACATATTACAAAACACACAACGACATTTGATATTAGATATTGCAAAACACACAACGACATTAGATATTACATATTGCAAAACACACAACGACATTTTATATTATATATTTCAAAACACACAACGACATTTGATATTACATATTGCAAAACACACAACGACATTTGATATTACATATTGCAAAACACACAACGACATTCGATATTATATATTGCAAGCGCACTCGAACAAGGCGACGCGACAAATACTAATCAACAATCTTTCAGAGGATCATGTTTCAGAGCCGTACAATAGAATTGTGGGGAAAAGAGGTTGATGTATGCGTTTTTTAGTACCAAGCTTTATTTCGGGGCTGGTTTAGGGCCATGATCTATGCCGACAGAAAACGAGACGGGCATTGCATGTTGATAATCCTATCGCCTTGATTCGATGTCGTGATGATAGAGCCAAGGTATTTCAAACAATCAAATTCTACAAAGACTTCCCCGTCGGGGGCGGAGATCTGTGTGTTTCAGTTGAGAAGAAAATCAGAAGTTTCATTTTGTTGAGCAAGACCGTATGTTGCACGGTGTTAAAATATATATTTATAACCATTGTCACTTAACTTAAACTCCAAGATGTAAACGCTACGTACGTACTTTATTCCCTCACACAAAATTAAATCTTATAAAATGTAGAGAATAAGACTTAAATTGTAATGCGATGTTATAAGCTGAAGGCACGAAAAATTAGTGTTTCTCATTCACATCAAGATAACGCCATATTTTTTTCTGCTCACTCCATAAAGAAAATAAAGCGAGAAAACAAAATAAGAAAAATAAATAAATAAATCCTTTGCATTATCCTATCATCAAGAGGGGATTAGGAATAATGGTTGTCGAGAATACAATTGATTACGAACACGAATGAATAGATAAAGACTTTTAATGAAAGCGATGGAAAGTGAAATAAAGTGGATTAAGATTAGATGTGCGGTGGACAATTTTGAAAAGCCTCTACAAAAGAAAGTAAATAATCGTTTGAAAAACGGAACGACGTGTTAATGATGGCGGAGAGGGTGACAGAGGCGGTGACGTTCGGCGATAATAAGAAGGTTTGCAATGTTTTGTGGAATTTTTAAGTGGGAATAAATTCGAAATTGAGTAACAGAATTAAAGTGAGTACATGTATATAACAGGTAAATACGTATATATGCATATATATATATATATATGGGTGTGTGTGTGTGTGTATGTTTAATGTATATGTAGGTGTGAACAAATGCCAAAAATTTTAACACATTGATTAGTGCAGATAAGATTGTGAAAATAGTGAGAAAATTGTAGCATCGAATAAGGACGTTCAAAAATCCTGCAGGAATGGGTACCTGTCATGAGCAGTTGTTGCATTGAGATTACATTGGGATCGCATGGTTTTCAGCCTCCCTCAATTTTCCTGGGTCCCATGTGAAGATGGAATGACCATGTACTGCTGAGATTTACTATGCATTGAAATTCTGAGCAGGCCAAGGCTAGTTTTTTTTCTTGACACAGTTGTCGAGGTGTAGCATGCATGTGAACACCGCCAGTTGTGATATGATGTCGCACATGATGCTCGTATTTGTGTAGGCAGATGTTGGTTGAGCTCAAGGAATTGGATCAAACGGTTTCTGAAATTTGCATTCGATAGATTTGCTGCGCGGATACTTGGTTTGTCACATTTATCGAAATTGTAGAGTAGAGATCTGGTATGAGAGATGACCTGGAATTTGTCGCATAATTCCACCGGTTTACCCGTTTAAATGGTCCGGTTCTTGTAGGTTTATGGGTGCTCACATTTTCATTCCTTCTTCGCAAAACGACCGTGGTGATAACATCAATCAGATCGCGAGGCAAATCTGCGTCGTTGCGATGGACGTATTTTGAACGTGGTGTCTGTGGCTGGGATGCAGAGATCTGTCTTCTAATAGGACCTTTACCGCTTAGGTAAGGGCAGCGATTTCTGCTGATTCCAGTCTGGAATTATGTGCAGAGGCTGTGGCAGCAGGTCGGGTTGCGGTGGTGGACATAGCCGACGTGTGGTGGTAATTACCGGCGAGTCGGTCGTTAGCTGCGCGAGATTTTTATCTCCAACGAACAAAGACAAAGTAAACGACATTTGCTGTGGCAGTCTGTCCAACCACAGTTGCTGTAGAATGCGATCCTCCATGGTGCTGCTGCCTAGTAAGTTCTTCATCTATCTCAACAGTTGGGAAGGCTTACGGTCTACGAGGGAAAACCCATTGTAAATCTCATTGAACCGGGGTGTCTTCAAGTAGTCTATTCGTTTGATAATAGTTGTCTCCAGATTCTCGTACGAATCCTCTCGAAATGCGCTATAAAAATGGCCTCGAGGTTCTCCGCGATTTCTGATGACAGGGATTCCAATACGTAGAAGTACATACTCACGGTGGAAGAGATTTTTCTGTTAGAAAAAACAGCCTCCATTTGATAAAAACAAATGTTTGACATACAGAATTGTGGAATTATTTTATCGCTCCAGTAGACATCGCACTGCTGATGAAACTCTTGACCTGTATAAGAGCCAAGTACGTCCAAGTGTGGAGTACTGATGTCACGTCTTGGCAAGAGCTGCTAGAAATGGCTTATCTTGCCTTGACTGTGTTCTAAATATATTTCGTACCCCAGTAGGGGAAGCCATTTTTTCTTTCCTACAAGCTCTTTTCCACAGAAGAAACATTACCAGCCTGTTTCTGTTTTATCGTTATTTTCATGGCAAGTGCTAATCTGAGCTCACATCTATAGTTCCCCTTGTCTTGACTTTCACGAAAAACACTCGTCTATCTGAAACTACTATAAATAATTTCCTCCACTCTTTATCTGTGCCTAAAACTAAACGTAGATTCCATGAAATTTCTAAAACTGCACGTCTGTGGAACTCTGTTCCGTTTTCCTGCTTTCAACTGACATAAATATGGTGGTCTTTAAGTCCAACGTCAACAAATTCTTAAGCAATTAAAATTTACCAAATTCCCATTACCACTAATAATAACTACAATACATTCCCATTTACCACTGTACACTTATTAACACTTATCCTTGAGTGGCCTCCGAGTCTTGATAAGTAGTGATTCCTTTGTAAAAAAAATGTAAAAACATTATTTATGACTAATTGCAAAATCTTTAGATTGTGATTTAATTGCCATTCTTGCTTCCTGAGATTTGCTTTCAATTTTTGCAGGGATTCGGGTTTAGGGTTTGACGTTTCGCGGTCTGCCAGCTCGCGGAACTAAATAAAGGAGTTAAATTGCAATCCAGAAATTATGCAATCCTGAATAATGTTTCGGAAAGAACACAAATATGTGTAGCTAAAAATTGGCAACATTTTTAAAACACATTATCTTTCATGAATAAAGATTTTGAATTTTTCATTTGGTTTTTATTTCCCAATGGCTTAGTCAAATTGAGTTAAAATTACAGATAGACAGCAGAAATAGAGCATCTGTTTAAGTTCACAACTCTTCGGTGACTTTCTGAACACACACACACACACATATATATATATATATATATATATATATATATATATATATATATATATATATATATATTGGCTAAATACAGACCAATCAATATAATGATTTAAAAAATAAAACAATAAAAAATATATATACGAGGTGCTTTTAATAAGTTTCCAAACATTTTTGTGCAGGCATTTTAAATTGTAACAGACTAAAATATTCAATATGTTATTACTACACATCTTATGCGATTACTTCAGATCCAAACTACTAGGTACATCAGGAATTGTAATTCGCCCTACTAAAGCCTGATTGCAAAAGCTGGTAAATTTCAAAAAAATGCAATCTGGATATTAGGATATATTCATAGAAACATCTGCATTACAAGTCTGTTTTAAAGTTTTAAAATGCCACACAGATGTATGGAATACGTCAGACTGTTTCTGGATCATTTTGTATGAATGGAGCTTCAGTTTTGGAATATCATTCGAGATTCAAGTCAGCTAGGGATCTGTGAGGTATTATAACAGGTGTGGCAGGAGTAAGGAAGTCAGAACACTATTGATGATTAGCCAAATAACGAATGGCATGGATAATGGCCGTCGTGTGTCTATAGAGATAATAAGCGCGCAGTTTGATATCATTGAGGACACTGTACACGCACATATTCACGAGGAACTTAAGATGCAGAAGAGTTGCGCGAAATCTGTTTCAAGAGTGCTTATGATCAGAATGGACACCAAAACAATTATTCAACCTTTCAATATTCCAGACCTTGCTCCCTGTGACTTTTGGTTATTCCCTAAGCTCAAGGAAATCCTTATAGGCTGTCGTTATGGGATGATTATCGTCATGATACTGTGACGAGAGTCATTGACACGCTCACACAGGACAACATTAATGCTCCTTCCATAAGTTGTTGGAATGGTACGAAAAGTGCATTGCAGCCGGAGGAGATTACTTCGAAGGGACTCGAATCTAATGTGTGCATTATCAATAAAAGTTTTCGTACGAAAATGTGTGGAAACTTATTTAAGGCACCTTATGTTCGTGTGGGTGTGTATCTGTGTGTGTATCTCTGTGTGCGTGTGTATCTGTGTCTCTGTGTGTGCGTGTATGTGTGTACTCTGGGGTAAGAAGACGTAGAAAGAGACAGAGAAAATGAAAAATATTTTTAATCGAGAAAGAAAATGATAGAAAATTAGGAAAACGGATTTAATCAACTTTCCAGCGTTGAGAAGAATACACTAATAAAGGCACCTTAAATAAAGGAATAAAAAAGCCGAACTGTAATGTATTAAAGATATTTAAATATTCTGGACGCGCGACGAAACAAAATGAAATATAATTAAATAAGACGACGAAAATTAAACTGGTTCGCTCGAATAAATAACTGCTTTGCAATTATAATGAATTCACGTTCTATCGTTTATTTCTTTTTCTTCTCGTGCTTTTTTTTTAAATTTTTGCTTTCATTATCTTTTTTATTTCCTTAAAGCTAACAAATCTGTTGTTTCTCCTGCCTTGCCGCTCGTCCATCCCCTCTAACTACTTTAACATGCCCGGATATCTTCCACTCTGCCGTAAGGACTCTGACAGGCATAGGGACGGGCTTAGAGTCTATATTCGATACTCCCTCCCCTTGACTAGAGAAACAAAACTAGAATCGGAGGATCAAGCCTTTATGCGCTTTAGACTTAACATTCAACATAACATTAGTTACTTTCATTTTCTCTACCGCTCTCCCTTGATTCAGGACTGCACCCTACTAAACACAGTCTCTAACATCATAGATACAGCACTCTCACTCGAGACTAGCGCACAAGTGAATGTATTTGATGACTTCAATGTCACCTACAGAAATTGGCTGGGGTTTTCTACTTACGCAGACACAGCTGGTAGCACAATACATAGCTTCTCTATATCGCATTCCCTATAACAGAGGGTTACGTTTCCAACCCGTTTTCCAGACCAGCAAGAACAACACGCATCACTTCTAGATCTGTTTCTGACAGCAGTTCCCGATTAATGTGTTATGAATGTCCACAACCCACTTGGGAACGCTGATAATGCAGTGATATTGTTGAAATCGACTAAACTCTACAGTCAAAACTGAGGAGCCATTGGTCAAAACAACGAGATATTATAAAAAGGCTGACTCGAAAGCCATCAGGGATCTCATCAGAGATACCTCATGGGGAAATATATTTTCTCTACGAGCTGAACAGTGCGCAAATGAAACCACTGTTTAAAACAGCAATTGAAGCACATGTCCCCACGTGGAAATTTTATAGCAAGCCCCACTCTCCCCAATGCTTTACTTCTAATTGCGCAACTGCTATTGCGCAAAGGTAGCGTGCGTAATGCAGATTTAACCGATATAAGTCCAGTTCAAACTGACAGAAGTATATAGAAGCCAGAAGTAAATGTAAGAAAGAAATAGCAACAGCTAAGAAAGAGTTTACTGAATCCACCCAAAAAACGCACGGAAGCACAGAAATTAGGAACCCGTGACTCCTGGAAAATCTACAACAGTGTAGTACATAATGGGCAATCAACAATTGCCCCACTATCAAACAATCGCGAGGTTGTTTACTCAGCAACCGAGAAGGCTAACATGCCTCCAACTCCACACAGGACCCTGCTAACCACCACCTTCCTGACTTTCCTTTGCGGACAGACGCCACACTAGACGATCTGAAAATCACCCCTTCTCAGGTGCATGCTATCATAAAAATCTTGACACTCTAAAAGAATGTGGACCTGATCTCATCCCGGCTGTGCTATTAAAAAAGTGCTACGCTGAAGTATCTCTAGTTCTCTTCAAACTTTGCATCAAATGCTTTAATGAACCTTGCTTTCCTGCCTGCTGGAAAACTGCTTCTGCAGTACCAGTTTTCAAGCATTCTGGCGAAAGATCTGACTCAGTAAATTATCCCTCTATTAGCTTCCTCCCACTTTTTGCCAAAATATTTGAGTTCATAATAACCAAG
This sequence comes from Euprymna scolopes, assembly GCF_053919585.1. Taxonomy (NCBI): domain Eukaryota; kingdom Metazoa; phylum Mollusca; class Cephalopoda; order Sepiida; family Sepiolidae; genus Euprymna; species Euprymna scolopes. Next base: position 76,504,047 of record NC_136488.1, on the reverse strand, counting down.
CATGTGTCCATCATCTTACAGATGCTAAACTTCTGACCGACCAACAATATGGATTTAGGCACGCCTGTTCCACAGCAGACATGCTAATTGTAATCTCTGAACGTATATACCATTCACTAGACAAAGCAGCGGAAGGTGGAGCCTAACTCTAGATATATCTAAGGCTGTTGACAGGATATGGCATGAAGGTATTCTCAGGAAAATCAGATCATACGGTATCACTGGAAAATAATTAACATAATTAAATCCTTAATAGATAAGAGAAAAATCCAGGTTTCCTCGACGGTCGTACATCTAAACAATATAATATAAATGTAGGAGTGCCTCAAGGGGTTATCCTTGGATTTATATTATGCTTAATATTCATAAATGACCCCTCTGACAAAATTGTCTGCCAGATTGGTATATATGCTGATGACACCACGTTCTATAGCATACACAACAGCATAAAAAATGAACGCATATATAAAGAAATGGCAGAAATACTAGAGGATGACCTCCAATCCGTAGTGGAATGGGGACAAAAATGTATGGTCACATTCAATTCTGCTAATACTGTACTTATGTCCTTCAATAATTACAAGAAACAGTATCTACCACAAATAATAATAGACAAAGACTCTTTATCTGAAAGTACATCTTTTAAACTCCTCGGCCTACAGTTCACAGTACACATGAGTTGGAACAATTACATTGAGAGCATTGCCATCACTGCTGCGAGGAAGGTAGGTTATCTCTACCGTGCTAGAAAGCTACTAACGCCCGAAAGTATCCTGTACCTCTATAAGGCCACCAGAACCGCTAGACTTTGCAATTCCCTTCCGGGTTCCTGCTTCTCCAACTGTACTGACATGCAGAAGGTCAAGTGTAACGTGAACCGACATCTTACTGCCCAACTCCCCACATATTACCCCTGTAGCTTATGTCCCTGATAGTAGCCCCCTACATCAAAGTGGCAATGTGCCTTGTTTGGAGTGAGAGTGTAAAAAAATGTTATTTACAATAATTTTCCCACAACGAACGGCGAGCTTTACTGACGTTTTACAATACAGTAGAAGTCCTGGATACGGTGGCGCTCTGATAGATTTTTTTAAGGTTACGATGAGGAATACAATGTTTTTTTCTGACCTCTTGATACCGTATTTACACTGCTTTATGGTGTTATTAATAATGTTATTTGATTATATACGTGTGTATTATATATTGTGCTGTATTTTATTACTAATTTTAATGCATTTAAAACATTTTTACATGCAGTTTAGGTTTACTTTCCATTGTTCTTTGATAACCGGCATAATAGAAGAGTTATTCAGTCACACTAAAGTCAAAATGCCATTATTTTATTTTTTTCAGACTCCTGTATTCACTGATAGTTCAATCAGTTTTGAACTTGCATATAAAGAATGCCAATGCAAAATGCGATAATTTCAACATTGTAAAATTGGAAAATAAATAAACAAAAAGAAGACGATAGCATCAAAGCTCAGAATAAAATATGATTATGATTAAAAACTTACTTTATATAAAACATGAATTTGGGGAGTAGTATAGGGTCGAAATGCAACACATATTTTATTGATGCCTTGGCAATTTTCAAATTAGTGAACTTCAAGTCGAGCACTTCCTAACATTTCGCTGATTTTTCACATTAAGTTGAAAATACCATTTTGCTTAAGTTATAGCATTAAGGTGTGAATTAACACTTAGTTATTTTTATATGTAAATTTCAAAGAGAATCTCCGTCTGCTCGTCACGCTTAATAAATGATATTATCGAAAGTCTTTTGAAGTATAGTTTTAAATGATATTTTATGTTGCCTATCTCAATTATATTAAAAATGCCATTTTGTAAGGGTGTTATAATAAAAGCATTAGTCACTCCACCACGCGTGTTAAAAGCAGATTTCCGCAAGCCTCCGATACATGTTTCATTTTGTTACTGTGATTTTCGTCAGTATGTAAGGATTTCTTTCTCTTGCTAAAATTTTAAAGACGATTTCCGTCTGTTCGTCACATATTTTTTTTTAGTTTTTATGTGTAGTTTTAAATATTTAATTTGTCTATTTCAGTTGTATTGTTTTACCAAACTAATATTCAAAATTGCATTCGCATTTTCCAGTGAAGCTTACCTTCGAAGTAGTATTTGCATTTGTCTAGGAACCATGCATTCGAAATAGCATTACATTCGTCTATCAAGCATATGCTCGTGAGAGAATTTACTCTTATCTTTCATGCCTACGCTCAGGATTTTATTTGCTTTCGTCTGCCAGTGTTACATTCGCAATATAAATTGCATTGATTTGTTTTCTAAAGGTGATAGGGTAATTTATTTTCAATAATTTCATAACTCTTTAAAATAGACTAAATAGACGTATTTTAACAATAACCGTTGTTGCATATTTTTTATACCTGCGTCAATCCTAAACTGTTACTTACCTCACCGTTCGCCTCCTTTTACAGCATAATTACGTTGACACACCGGTTCCCGCTGGATCACAGAAGTTAAGCAACGTTCAACCTGGTCAGTACTAAATGGGTGACTATTTGGGACTTCAAGGTGCTCTATGTGCTCTCCGCTTTTCTCATCATTGTTTCCAGTCGTCCTGGACTTCTTTCCACTGGATTCAAAGAGCGCCGATTCAAGAGCGGTGTGGTTGGAGATTGTGCAACCCTTGCCTCACAATTCCACGGGAAGTTGCCCCTACAGGAAGTATCCTTTTTCTTTCGAGACTGAACGGAGGCATCATGATTCTCTTTTTGTCTTGCATAATAAATCCACAGCATTTCTTCTTTCTTTTCTACTGCTTAAGAGGAAATGTTGGCATCTCTTCATTAACATCATTTTCATCTTAAGACTAAGAAATAAGCACAATAAGAATAACGATACTAATAACAACAATAATAAACTTCTGTTTAATCTGAGACGTAATTAAATATCTCTATTACGCTCTCGCGTTCCATCAACGAGATTTCCTGATTAAATCTGTTAATGCATCTAGCTAAAACATAAAATTTAACAGAAAAGCAAACATAAATGTTTAAAGCATCTGACACTGACAACAGATCTGAAGAACTTCTTTGCCTTATACGTTGAAGAACGTTCATTTTGGACTTACACATTTCCCACCGTCAATATTTGTCAATATATTTTCCGATGATATTGCTTTCCTAATACCATTAGTTTATGATATGCACATGAGTCTACATTTATTCAACTAGGCGTTATACGTGAATGGGTCGCGAATAAAACCTAACAGATAAAATGGCAAATTCTTGTATGCAGTCCTATATAATCTCCATAATTAGTCAGGTAATTTTTTCGAATAAGTGTATAAGAACATGTTTGGAGTAGAAGCATACTTATTTATGGACTGTATTTTTAAAGAGGTGTTCATGTTCTCTTCGCTATTTAATTATTGTCGGTAACAGATTAGTTTAGTAAGGTTGGCAATGCTTTTCTTGTGAACGTATAGGATTATTACTCTGTATGTGTGTATCTATCCATCTCTTTATCTATCTGTTTATTGAGATTACGGACCCCCCCAAACAACAAACACAATTCAAAATACCGGCTAATAAACAGATTGGTTCAACTGTCCACTTCCTAAGTTGCTTATTGTTTTTTTGTTTTTTTTTTTACAGACCGTAGTTAGCCCATGACAGGTACTACCACATTGGCCCTACGGGAATGCGATAGAAAAATCTTACTTTCGTCGTTCTTTTATAAAACTTAAGCCCCTGTGTTTTTTCCCATTTGTCCGGAACATTAATTCATTAAAAACTTTTTACACACACACACACACACACACACACACACACACACACACACACACACACACACACACATATATATATATATATATATATATATATATTCCCTTATTGTTTTTTCATTAAGTTTCGTTCGCTCGGTGTGCAGTTCGACATATTCCTCCTATACAGGTATATGGTTTTACTTTTCCCTCTATATATGTGATTAGCCATATCCGACTTTACTATCTCTCAATGTATAAAGGTTTCTCGATATTCTTCTAAACTTACTGTAAGTTAGCGCCATGTCTCACACTTATATGGTTTTCCACATTTTATCTCAAACACAGTTTAGAATTTTGCATAGTAGAACTATTCTGTAATAACCTGTGGATAAAATACTAGGTAAAATCATGTTGTCAGTTACACTCTTCTGGAAAATAAACGCTCAAGTCCCAATAGTATAGACACTCACTAGACAATTGCGAATTACTTACAACCTTTATGTTTAAGGAAACAAGAGTATGCCAACCCGTGGATTAAATAAACCGGTCTGTTGGAAATTCGATTGAAATGTACGACTCATAAAGGAAAACTCTTGAATACGACAATATACGACTGAAGAAGGTCGGGTTAAATCGAGTGAATCACTCTAAACGGAACAGTAGTAAGAATAAACCCAATAAATGCTCGTCTAAGATTCAGAAATATAATGAATTGATTCAGTATTTAATGTATGCACGTAAAATATCTTAATATATATGTTATAGTGTAAGCATTTTCAAATGTGTTTAATGAGGAGAAAATTTTGATAGTATTTACGACAAACAGTCCAGAGCTATGTATAATAAAATATGAAACGCGTTTACTAATGCTTTAAATTTTATTACAAGATCGTAATTAACTGATTTAGTAATTGAAAAATATTTGTGTTTCTTGGTAAATAGTAATCTAGTTAAACGTTTTAATTATATACTAGCAGGCCGCCCAGCATTGCTCGGTTATAAAATACGATTAAATATGATATTTTCATCAATGCCGATTTCGTATTCATTATTATATCATACTGAACCCAATATATAGTAATGGCTTAAAAAGTTTTTTTTTTAAAAATGACTCGCGCGCTCCCACCGAAAATTGACTCCTAAAAGTTTTGCTTACGATTTACTTTTTCCTATAAAGTTAATGCCTGAGCTATTGCGACATGGCTGCTGAAAAGCTTAACATAAATAATAGATGTATAGCTATTACGTTACGCATGCATATTTTTATGCCGTGGTTCGACCTTCACCTGGCAAAGTTCTTCTTTTTTTTTATTTTCACACTTTTACACCGGTTTTGCCTGGCTAAAACCCAAATATAAAGTTTTGCACGAGTTAGAATACCTATATTTTAAGTCTCATGTATGTAGATCAAAAACTGCTAGAGCTACAAACAAATGCATACAAATATATATATATATATATATATATATATATATATATATATATATATATATATACGCATGCATAACTATATATAGAAAGACTTTTGTGCTTACTATAACGTTTTTACGCAAATATTACGCAAGTATAAATCATGTAGAATATCTGCATAAATATAATTACACGTAATAGTAAACTAAGATGATCATCTCAAAAGAAAACAGAAAATAACAATAGGGAATTAATTAAAATTAATGTTTAAAAGAAATATACAAACTAGCTAGATCTCCTGCAGATAAATGCAATTCCAGGACCTATATGAAACAAAGTTTCATATTGTTTTAATGTAAAAAAAAAATTCTTAATAATATGATTATCAATACACAAACATTTTTTAGGAGTATAGAAATAGTTGATATATAAAGTACGGAGAGTAATAGTATTATCCCACCTTCTATTATGATTCTCGTAAATTATAAATCACTATATTAAAGAGGAAAAATATTTTAATATAGTATAGTCACAACTTATCAAGACCCTAAGGCTAGTCAAGGATAAACGCTAAAGAATGCCAGTGCAACAGCACCATGTGATTAGGAATGGAGAGCAATTAGGTAGACATTAATTAAGAACACTAATAACAGAGAACTTCTAATGTTGGATCTGATAAAAATATGTTATAGGCAATTGAGAAAAAACCCCGCTGTAAATCGTTATTCGGATAAGAATTCTGAGAAAAAAGGCTTTTCCTGTGGAATTTCCGGTTGGTTTTATACATGTGCCAATTGTACTCTACTGGTTGACGAGAATATATATATATATATATATATATATATATATATATATATATATATATATATATATATATATATATATATACATATATATATATAAATTAATATATTAATATAATAAATAAAGTTTTATTTAAAAAACTATATGTAATAATTATTGTCCGTAACTTGATGTCTACCACAATAAAAACACTGTTTTCCGAAACGATCGTACAGATAATTGATGTTGTTGTTGTTCCTTCTTATGAAACGGATTTTTAGTTTAATTATGATTTGATTTTTAAATTTTAAATTATAAATCACATTACTTATTATTTAATTAGCTCTAGGATATTTACCTATCGAGCTTATAATATATCCAAATTACAACGAGCACTTTTTCTTTCCTGTATTTTAGTAAAACTAGTAATTTCACTGTTACATTAAAATGCACCCAGCTCTTCAGACTATTGTTCTAATCTCCTTTAAATATATATATATATATATATATATATATATATATATATATATATATATATATTCCCCAAAAGAAATAGTGTCAGATAAATAAATAATGCTTAAAAGCAATTTGATGAATTTAAAAATTGCTTTTAGTGAATTTACTGAGCACTTCGATTAACATCATTTAAAAGTATTTAAGTGCACTCTCTCATATTGAGCTGATTGTTGGCCGTTTTTTTTTTGCGAAGGATTTAGTATACAATGATGGAGAGTGACAAGTTACAATGTTGGATCACAAGAATAGCGGTATTTTTTATTAATATATTAATTAATTTATTAATATATTTGTGAATACATGCTAGCAGTGCGTGTTCTACTATATGTTGGTAGATGGAACTGTAAGAGAAGACAGATGGCGAGAAATACTAGTCCTACTAATGCCGATATATGAATTGGTTTTTGAAGACACATTCTCCTATAGGGCATTTGAAAATATACACATCATAACTAGTGTTTTTCAAGTTGTTATCGTGCTTCGGGTTATTGCATTATAGTAAGTAAGTAAGTAAGTCGTTTGGATTTTTAAAATATAAATCATTAGGCGCAGTTTAAAGCTTTATTTTCTATGGGGGAAATGTGTATATATACGATGTATTCTATTACGTTTTCGTAAGTTCTATTATTAGTATGCATTTGGTCACAGTACAATTGGTTATTATTATTATTATTATTATTATTATTATTATTATAATCTTCTATATATTAATACTCTAATCCGCTTAGATCGTTATTATGATGACACCTCTTAAAAGAAAAGTAGACTATTCCAAATGGCTAATAAACATTTGAATAATGATACAAAAATGGTGTCTCTGTGAAGGAAAACCCTTGCTACATTCTGATTGGATGTGGAAACCCCTAGCGACATCCTGATTTGATAAAAAAAATCTTGCTTACGAATGAAAACTTAAAAAAAAAAATAACGTTTTTTTTTAGTTTCTGTTCAAATGTTCTCCTGGGTTAATTTTCTTATGTACGTATTAATGTCTATTCAAAAAAACTTATATACGTGTGTTTAAAAGGAAAATGAATTTGTTTATTGGATGATTCTATTGTGTCAATTTTAAATGAACGTAATAGTTTTTTTTTTAATTAAAACAATTTTTTTGTTTATTATGTGACCTTAATAAATTACTTATGAGATGTATTTACTTCTAATGTTGTTTTTTAAGTTGAACTTTGTGTAAACTGATATAATTTATTGGGCAGTAAATAAGATAAAATTAAAACAAATCATCATTGGGTGTTTTTGCAATTTTAGTTATAGTATTATCATATTAAATTTAATTTTAACGATATTTTGATTTGTTAAATTTTTAGGTAAGAGTATAACATAGTTAGGAAACAGACTCCACTCCCCATGTTACGAATGGCTTTCTAAATAATGTTATTATGTCAGTGCGGTAGCATAGATGCATGAGTACTATTTTTTTGTTTCAAATTATTTAGACAGAAAAATCTCATGAAAAGGTCAAAATTTGATGGAATATTTTTTGATTCGTAGCGATGGACTTTTTACAAAAAAAATCCTATTACGTAGTGATATGAATTGCTGCACTGTAAAAATAATTTAATTAACACATTTTTTTTTACTTTCAAATATTAAATCAAGTATCATGTTTTACTTGATTGGTAAAGTAAAGAAAACGGTAATTTGACAACTTAATTTTCATTTAAAGTGGGGAGTTAAAGCAAACAATTAAACCTCATGAGTTAAATAAATCCATAAAAGCTTAAATGATACATACAATTTAACATTTATATTTGTTTATTGTGTGATCCTAATAAAGACACTTATAAAATTCTTATAATGTTTTTAAAAGTTATACCTATTTCAAAATTATATAAATTATTGCGCAGTATAAAAATAATTAAAACAAAAATTCATTTGGATGTCTGGCCATCTAAGTTACTAAGTTATTTTTTAAAGTATTTACGCGTTAAATTAAATTTGACGATAATTCCCCTAGTAAATTGTTAGGTGAAATTACTAAATAATTAAAAAAACACCCTTCCATTCCCATATTAAAACTGACTTTCTAAATAGCGTTATTATTTCAGTGCCGTGACATACATGCATAAGTACCATTATATTATATTTCGAATTATTTACTCAAGAAAAATCCCATTGTCTATATTCAATGATTAAAATATCATTTGTGCAAATTATTGTTTAAAATGTGTCTGTATATCATGATTAAATATTATTTGTTTGCATTTAATGACTAACATTTTGATTGTCTTCATTTAATGATTTCTTTTTGTGTGTAATTTATGATTTAAGTTTTATTCAGCTGCATTTAATGATTAAAAGTTAAATTTTAATGACTAAATTTTATTTGTCTGTATTTAATGAATAAATTTTATTTGTCTGTATTTAATGACTAAATTTTATTTGTCTGTATTTAATGATTAAATTTTTTTCCCTGTATTTAATTATTAAAATTTTTCCCTGTATTTAATTATTAAAATTTTGAATGTCTGCATTTGATAATTAGGATTTTTTGTCTGTTGTTAATGGTTAAAATATTATTTGATAATATGATGAAAATTTGAAATGTCTTTATTTAATGATTAAACTTTTATTTTTCTGTATTTAATTATTAACATCTTATAGCTGCGTAATTCATGACTAAAATCTTCCTTTTCTAAAATTCTTAAATGAAATTCAAAGCATTAAACTTGCACATAAAATTGAAATGTAAATTGAAGAAAATAATGTTTCTCCTTAACTTGTGTATCTTCATCGTCTAAAGAAAACAATTTTCTTCAGCATTTAAAAAAAATTGTTGATGGAATGTTAAATCCATTATTTTACCTATTTTAAATTTTACATCAACAAAAACTTAGGTTTTATATGACATTTTAAAGTCTGTGTTAAGAGAGACGTTAGGGCGAAAAAGTCCTGCATTTCCAAATATTTATAGATTGAAATTCACAGAAAGAAAGCATTTTCTGTCTTGGAAAATCTTTACGTAATAATTTTTGAAAAATACATTTTATTTATTTAAAAAAATGTTCTATATTCATGATGTCATTAGTATTTTAAAAAAAGCTAAAGATTCCATGCATTTTCAAAATTCTCATTAGCAGTTATACAAATATCATTTCACTTTTGGATATCATTAGTCCAGACTATTATTTAGATGCGTAATGATAAAGAGATTATATATAACCCTTATCCCTGAGTGCCTTCCGGGTCTTGATAAGTAGTGATCACTGTGTAAAATAATAATATATTTTGTTCAACTTTTATAAATATTTATTGATTAGAATTGAAATAATATTTGATTTCAAGGAAATATCAGATTCGTCGTTGGATTATTTGTAATTGTAATTTAGTGAAATTTTTAATTGATCATATTTTTAATTGCTCATATTTTTAATTGATCATATTTTTTAATTGATCATATTTTTAATTAATCGTATTTTTAATTGATCATCTTTTAAATTGATCATATTTTAATGTTCATATTTGTACTTGATCATATTTTGAATTGATCATATTTTAATTGGTTGGTTGGTTGTTTTTGTTTTACGGCATATCAACTCTTTTCGGGTTATTTAATGTCGAATCCAAAGATTTGAAAGAAAAAACAATTTTTAATAGAATATATGTGTTGTTTTCAAGTCGGTTTGTATTTAACCAACAGTTTGGACCCGTACAGGTACTCCCAGTCCGGGTCAGAGTGGACCTGGGAGAAATGGTAATTAAAGGGTGGCTTCACACTCCCCAAATCCCGCAAGATCGGGTCTCACCACTGGATTTAGTTTAAGGTCATATCCAGGACAATATATTTTAATTGATCATATTTTTAATTGATTATATTTTTACTGGATCATATTTTATTTGATCATATTTTAATTGATCATATATTTAATTGATCATATTTTTAATTGATCATATTGCTAATCCCATGTTCATAGGTTAAGTATACAATTTTGGTTGTTTTTCAAGGATTTAGGTGATGTGTTAAAATTTACATTAGATTAAAAACTTTATTGAGTTTGAATAAAAATATATACTTGCAGAAAATAATACCATTTTGATTTTCTTACACTTGCAAATTATAATATTACAAAAAATAACAGCTCCCATTTGTTAACATTACTCATCCTCATTGACAGACAGTTGAATTTCAATGTACAATCTACTTTGTGTCATTAAGATTATCAAATTAATCTATTTGAATGTGTTTTATGAGACTTCTACAACCACTTATAAATAAATTAAATACATAAGCCCCAAAACATATTACCCCTATCATTATTTGAGAAAAGTGCTTTGGGATAGAAACATCAGGTAAGTCCTGTTTATATTATCAAGAAGTAGTGAGACATAAATTTTAATTCCACTTTTTTAATCTACTTCAAGAAATTAATCTATGAATTTCCAAATCTTTATTGAAAAAACTCAAAATAAAGAGATAGTTTTCTTTGCATAACAATATTTCATTTATTCGTATCCTCGATTTTTGTGATACTTGAAATTACTGAAAAACTGTAAACATATTCACAATATTAATTCTTTTGAAATTTATATCTATTATTGTTTCTTTATTGTATACATAATTGTCTTGTATTGTTATTATTCGCAGAAAATTTTATCAATTTTTAATTTTCAAAATATTCAGGGATATAAATGTAAATATTACCTTATTTTAATGTAATATACGATTTTTTTTATCACTTAGCAAATTCACAGAGTATATTAATTGTTGATATACGCAAAGCTCAATTGATGAGCTTTAATTAAAATTTACAAAGAACATATTTTTCCTAATTTTCCACAAAGACTTGCATTTGAATAAATACTTTTTTTTGTTCTTATTTTACTATGTACACGGGTTCATTAGAACCTCACAAAATTATTATTTTTAGTTAATAAAAAAACATTTTAGGTTTTCTACTTCTTAAAATTGGTTTTGCCAATCTTTTGAAATATTTATTGGATGGATTATAGCTCATTATTCTGGTGGTTAGAACATTTCTATTAATTATAATTTCCGGAAATAATTCCTTTCGATTTAAAAATCAATATTGTATTCTGTTTTACTAAGATATAAAAACTACTTTTTCTCATAGATATAAAGATCTATCATATATATTGTAATAGCATGATTATAATTCATTAAAAATTTGAAATAATATAGCAATATTCTGTCCTAGAATTCATAAATCTGATTAGTTGTTATTAAAAATGAAAGAGGGCAGGTTTCATTTCCCAACTATTTCTGGTTGCGTGAAGGTAATTAATTTTAAATGTCAATATACAAGATCTTTGCAAACAAATTATTTATTGAATACAAATTCGGCAACTCAGACAAGCGATATCCATTTTCAAGCCATTTAATGAGAGTGAAGCAGAATAATTTGAATAATGATAACAATTAAAACATCTATAACAATGATGTGCAAAAATCAATATCTACTGCAAAGATAACAATAAAGATAAGAAATTTAAATAATTTAATAATGATAATAATAAAAACACCTCTAACACATTTAGACATTCAATTTCCTAATGAAATAAAAATAAGTATTTGATGAAATATATTTCAAGTGTGACCATATAATTTGCAAACAACCTATTTTGTATTCTTTAGCGAAATCCCACCAATAATACGACTTACTGATTCGTTCCATCATAAATCTCATTGCAACTTGATCCCCATTTCCTTACCACTATGAAAAATTTTCAAAAAGTTGAGATGCAACATGTTTCTATCAACTCTTATTTTTATGATTACCAAATTATGAGATTAACTAGAGAATACACTTACATGTGTATTACTGATTTTCATGTCACTTTAATAAAAAAAACATCATTTATCTTTCGCTGTAGTTCCATCTTATGAAATAATCTCAAGTAGTGTTACATGATAAGGGCTGTCCCCTGTTCATGTAAGTATAAAAATAGAGAGATTAGTTAAAATGGAAATAAGAGAAAGCAGAAATCGAACCCTGGACATAAGTTTTAAAGAACAATAGGTTTAAATGGAATGTCCAGTAAATTGTTAATTCGGATGAAATAAATAATAAATAAACTATTCAATTGTTACAAGAATGTGGATAATAAAATATGAGTTAAATAAATTAGATATGTAGGTTAAATTCCTTTGTGGAAACAAACAAGGAAAATAGGTTATTGGGAAATCAATGTCGAAAACGTGCAAAGTCACGCATGTTGAGACACGTGAATTTTGCTCACGTGGCCGGGATGCATGGAGTTCTCAATATAGCAGGTGGGAGTTAGTTGGTCGAGGGAGAGTCGGAGAGAGTCGGAGAGAGTCAGAGACAGTCAGTGAGAAAACTCAGAGACAGGCGGACGTCTGAAGCGAGACGTCACTTCAGAAACTAAGATGTGAAACTTTGAGTTCTTAATGAGGAAGTCGACCGGTCGTCAGAAAATAAATTCACCATGTGTTTTGGATAAAGCTTATCTTTGTGTTGTGATTTCTACAAAAAGGTAAATTGTATTGTTATTATATGTCTGTGTATAAAATGTCATTACAACAACATCTCTCTCTCTAAGATACAACATCATATGTAATAAGACAAGAACTCTCACTAAGACACATATAATTACTAATAAGAACTCACGTAACATACGCGCACAAGTGGTATAGTCTAATACTAATAATAATAACCATATCACCCAGTATATAACAGTAGTTCTCGATGTTTGTTTACATAAAAAGATCGTTTAAATTAACAGTCTGATTCGAACTAATATTTCACTGATTATTCTATTTTAGGACAGCCTTGTTTTAATTGTTTGTTTTATGTGAAGAGAAGGTGTATTCCGCTCTTGTCAATTACCGTGGAATTTCCGCGGATACTGCTAGTTATTATTATTATTATTATTATTATTATTATTATTATTATTATTATTATCATCATCATCATTATTATTATTATTATTGGGGTTATTATTCTAATTATTTGTTTTGTTTGTAATAGTTGTCAAGGTATGTTTAATTTGTGGATCGAAGCTATTATTTAGGAAAATTGATCAATTACAGTTTGTTCAATTTAAAACAGGCTCTTATAAAATATGTTGTTATATATACGCACCCAAACGTATATATGGATGTATGTATATATGTATGTGTGCATGTATGTATGTATGTACGTATGTATGTTGTATGCGTGTGCATATATATATATGTATATATATATGTATATATATATATATATACCTTGCTCCAAAATTAAGATTTAGAAAAAGAAAAATAACAATAAGAGTAATAGTATAATACTATTATTAATAATGACAATAATAATAAAAGCATAATAATAACAACAATAATAACAATTATTATAATAATAATAACAATAATTATAATATTAATAACAATAATAATAATAATAATAACAAAAACAATAACAATAATAATATTAATAAGAAAAAAATTATAATATTATTAAAATGATAATATTAATAATAATAAAAAATAACAATATTAATATTAATAACAATAATAATAATTCTGATTTAGTTTATGAACGTCTCTCTGGAAAGGGATGGGATTAATTTCCAGAGGGTTTCCCTTCATCCCGGCCTCAAACCAGGAGCTTCAAAGATCAAGGGTTTTCCTAAGGATGTTGGTGGTACCTATCATTGCAGATGTTTGACGGCCACCTAAAACATCGGAGATTTTTAGTTTTTTCAATTGTCCTTCCAGACGGCTTGATACTACTCTTAGTGTACCAACTACAACCGGGATTATTTGTGTTTTACCCCCGTGTATACGCCTTATCTCCAAGGCCAATGGAGCATAATTGCTCCACTTCTCATTCTCCTACTCTCTCACATTCCTGTCCCAGGGTACTGATAAGGCTACCATCTGCCAGTTTTTTGGACCTTGTCAATGACGACCAAATCCGGACGATTATGTTCCAATTGCTTGGTGGTTATGGCAGTTTTTCCCCACCATACCTCTACTTTGCCATCCTCACCTGTTTTCTCTTCATCAGACATCTCCTCAAACCATTTTGCAGCACACTTTACCCCAACTCTCTTACACACCTCCCAATATATCCGGGGTCCCATGCGATCGTGTCTTTTGCGGTACTCTCCCTGTTGCAAGGTGCGCATTTGACTCTGAGATATTTCTACAAATCCAGCATTCTGCAGCAATTTCCTCTCCTAGAACTACTTTTTTTGAACAAGCGTGTTTCTAACGCCTGCTCTTGTGCTGCACAAACAAAAGTTTCAGTACTCTTAGCCAGATACCCAGCTATAAGCCATTGCCATGATTTTTCATCAGCAACTTCTGCTATATACTGGACGAACATTCCATGCATTTTCTTCCTATCGAGTTACTCTTCCCTTTCTTTATCCATACGTTTCACATAATCAGTCTTGGTCTCACATACCCCCACTTCATTGGCCACAACCTTAAGCATCTACTCCCCAATTCTAACCACATGCTCCTTCAACGACCTCTCCTTTGTTCTAACACAATCTTTTACACTTTTCCATCCTCTCCCACCATCTTTCCTGTTTTGATACAGCCTTGCTACGCTACTTCGAATGTGAAATATACCAAACATTGCTAAAATTTTTCTTGTTTTGATATCCATGGCATGCAAATCCTTGTCAGACCATTCTAAAATTCCTGCACTGTATCTCAAAACACTAACTGCACATGCATTTACTGCTTTCATTAGATTTCCTCCCTACAGTTTCAACTTTGCAATTAGTTTCACTCTCCTAATGTACTCCTTCCTGATTTTTTCTTTCATCTCTCTGTTCATGATTCCTACACCCTCCAGGGCTCCTAAATACTTATATCCTGCATCTTCTATTTCTGTCATAATTTCTCCATTTGGCAGCACTATTCCACTCGAATGAACCTTTACTCTTCTTTTCATCATCAGCACCGCACATTTACTAATCCCAAACTCGATCCTAATGTCTCCTAAGTATGTCCCCAGAAGTTCTACCAGTCTCTCCATTTCCTTTTCATTTCTACCGAATATTGTCCAATCATCCATAAACAAGTAGATGGTTTACTACCATTTAAGTCTTTATACAGCTGAGACTGATTGTTCTGGAAAAGGTTGTTCTGCCGAAATGCAACACTTTTTTCCAACAAAGTTCCTAATTTTTATACCACCAGTCTGGACCTTCTCTTTCAACATTGTTAGATCATTCATCGTTCCCTTTTCCAGCAATCTAATCCTCCTTTCAAGCTCGTCCTTAGCTTTCTCTCCTAGTTTAACCCCTTTTCTTATTTCTTCGATTCTGACAATGTCTTTCCGCCACCGTTTAATACTTTCTTCAAGCCGACTCTGCCAGTGTGGCCTTCTATCCTTTATTTTTCCCCTTTTCTTCTGTAATAAGCCAAGACGATTCGCAATAACGTATGATGCTGCATATAGAAGCCTATTAAGTCCGTAATCGATATTTTCTTTCTTATGATGTTGTGAATTACTCATTGAATTATTTTATCTCGTTTTTCACCTTCCGCCTATCACTACTCTTCATACTTGGAATCTCTATGATATCGACTCTAAGAAGAACCTCTCTTTACTTCTGCAGTACTTCTGTTTCTACAGAAGTCAAAGTTCGAACTTCATCACCACTTCTCCATACATCTGCTCCTTTCACTGGCTCCATTGTCTCAGAGTCAATGATCTCATCTGCCTTAGATCCTTCAAACTCTTTCTCATTACTTCCCCTTACCATAGGAGCCCATACCTCCTCAGTTGTCCGCCTCTCATCATCGTTTACATTTCCCTTCCGCACTTCCGCTCTCTCAGTTCTTTCATCAGAGCTAGTTTCATCAATTTTACTTTCGTTATTCATTTCATTCCTAACCATCCATTCAATCTCTTCTCTTGCAATAAATGCAAGTAGGTTGTTATTTTTAATTTGCTTTAACTGGGATACCAAACTCGCGACACTTCTAGGTCCCCCTCCTCTCGATTCCCATTCTTCCTTCATTTTTCGGATATATCCACCATATTTGGTACTTCCACTTCTTACAAAGCATTCCCACAGGACTCTTCTTTTCTCAGCCGTCTATGTTTTTGTTTACATTTCCTGTTCCAACTCCCTTCGTTTCTTGGTACCCTCTCTGGCAATTCTCACTCCCCTATATCCAGCCACATCCTCAGAATTTCGAAAAGTTGTATGATGACGACAGGACCCACCCTGTTGACCAGTAGGACACTTATCTGACGTGAGACCATCACAAGATGTTCTAGCCCATATTACGTCGTTATTTTCAATATTTTGATTTGACATTCTCCCATAAATGGGGTTAGTGAATTTAAGGTTACACCACCACCGATAGTTTTATCGAGACATTATCTCTAGGAGGGTTCCCCAACAAGGTCAAACATCCCCTCCCGACCTTTTTTCTCCATCACCACCACTATTTCCATTACCACCACCAACAACAATAGAAATAAAATCTACAATGATAATAGCAACACTAATATCGGTAGCAATAATATTAACAGCAAAAACAACGATAGCAATGACAGCAAAAAACAACACCTACCATTAGAGCTACAGTAATAATAAATAATAATAAAACCATACCAACATTACAACCATCATCACCACTACCACTACTACTAATAATAATATTATTAGTAATAGTAATAACCAATAAAGTAAACTTGTTTTTTTAAATAATAACAATAATAATGATAATGATATTAATGATACTAATAATGATAATGATAATAAAAAATGAAAATAATAAAATAATAATAATAAGTACAAGAACACTGATGATAATAATAATAAAAATAATAATAAAAATAATAATAAAAATAATAATAATAATAATAATAATAATAATAATAATAATAATAATAATAATAATAATAATAATAATTTCAGTTAGAAAAGCTTACTTTCTTCTTTTTTTTTAACTCCTCTGCCAATGTTGCTTTTGGTCAGAAAAATGTACACAAAAACAGAAACATAAAACATCCAAATATATGAAAGACAATTCCTCGTTTAACCGTGAATTCAATTTTTAAATACTAATTTCAGTTAGAAAGGTTTTTTTTGCTTTTTTTTGTTTTTTTCCTCTGCCATTTTTTAATAATAATAGTAATAAAAACAATAATAATAACAATAATATTAATAACAATAATGATGATAAAATAATACTAATAATAACTGTACCAATAATAATAACAATTATAAAAAATAATGATAATAATAATAATCATAATAAAAATAGTAATAATAACAATAATAATAACAATAATATTAATAATAATAACAATAATAATAATGACAATAATAATAACAATAATAATAATAATAATAATAATAGCATAATAATAATAACAATAGTTACAATAATAATAATAATAAAGAAACAATAACAATAATAATAACAATAATAAAAGGACATATGTTTAGACACAATGTTGTCAATTATTCATTACATTTGAGTCGATTTTTTTTTGCGGGTGCGCCCGAATTATTTAGATTTTTCAATAAAAAACAAATTGTTTGTTTAATTTGTTCTGGATGAAAATCAGACATAAAAAAATGAAAATCAAAAATCTATTCATAAATTTTTTTTATTTTTATTTCATTTTGACAAAAAAAAAATGCTGCGAAAAATGCTGTTTTAGCATCGTTTTTGTTTCTTTCCAATTGCGTCTCTTAAAGAATGACGAAATTCGTTAATTAAACGCGTCCCTTTAATTATGTAATTGTAGTTTTTAAAGCTCGTCAATTAATTAAATGCATGTTTCCCGTCATTACTTTATCATTTTATGTGTTTTGCAATAAAAGAACAAGTATAAAAATGGAAACATGAAGTCGTCAGAATGTTAAGACGTTAATACCAATTGGAAAATTCTGACAGACCTTTCGGGTGCGACTGTTCTATAATTCCTTGTTAATCTAATTATTGACATTTTCTATGGGTCCTTCAATTTCTCTTTCTCTGACTATGCCACTCTATTTACTATCACACACAGACAAACACGTATATATATATATATATATATATATATATATACATATATATATATATATATATATAAGCGAGATAAGACACTGATAGAGTTCAGATAAAAAAATCCTGATCCAAGTAAATAGAGGAAAAGCTCAATATTTAAGAATAGAGCAATATATACGTTTCGTGGTTAAATTTTAAATTCTGGGTAAAAACATATAGACCCATATATTCGATTTTAGAATTTATTGTTTGACAAAAGGACTATATAGAGGGTTTATTTTAATCTCCTTTATCCATGGATTTTCAACAATGGCCCACATCATCAGAGGAAATGAAATGCAGTTCGGAAAATGTTCAGCTGCGAATGGACGCTAATTTTGCTTTTCAGCACAATTATTGAAAATAGTTTTTGGAGTGGTTGTGGATAATTATATGAAAAAAAATTATACGATGAGAGAAGTTGATACAACCTGGGTAATCCATTACCGGAAGGTGTCCAATGTCGTCCGGGGTTAAAACTCCAGGTGGGCAGAAAATAATGTTCCCATATAGCGAAAGCGTATTGCATCTTATTAATTTTTCGAAAAGTATACGTGGCAGCTTTATTCGCTGTTGCGTTGAGTGTGTGTTGGTTGATACAGTCCAAATACTTTCTCGGTGTTGACGAAGTGTATCCGATATTGGGTGGATATACCATTCCATTGTAATTATCCCCGTAATAGAATTTGAGCATTGAATTAAGTATGCATTGCCCATGTGAATTAATAGTATAGGTAGCAAAATAGCAAAATAATCCTGGAGATGATATTCAGAACGGTGCGTTTGACGGCTGCCTTTGGGTGTGAGTCCCGGTAGAAAGACAGATAGTTCGCTGTCTTGATAGTGGGTGAGGGAAGCCTTTTAGATGAGGAAAAAAGG
Source organism: Euprymna scolopes (assembly GCF_053919585.1). Taxonomy (NCBI): domain Eukaryota; kingdom Metazoa; phylum Mollusca; class Cephalopoda; order Sepiida; family Sepiolidae; genus Euprymna; species Euprymna scolopes. The sequence goes on along the minus strand of NC_136488.1, from coordinate 76,484,713 downwards.
AGAGTGGGATAAAGTAGAGATGGTAAAGAGAGAGGGGGCAGGGTTAAATTTGGGCGAGCATACAGGTCGTTAATGGATTTTTTTTCGGCGGGGGATGAATTGTATTTTAGTATTCTTTAGAAGGGTTGACATTTTGATTTTAAGTTCAAACGGGAAATGGATATTCTTGTGACTTTCAATGGGGGTGTGCGTGATAAGGACTATGTGTGCTGTTTTTGCTGCGCGGATGGGTGAGCGAATAAGGTGGAGATAGAGACGAGTCATGGTCTAAAAATATGGAATGTTTGGAGGGTTACTTATTAAAATGAGTTTATGGTTGGGTTCTTTTAATTTTTGAGTGTATATTTAAAGGTGACTTTATAAGCTGAGATAAGTCAGTTCATTACGCGTGTAGTCGTAGTGTTATCTGGTTTAATAAAGTTTGCTTAAATTTTATTTAAATTACACACATTTCTGTTTGGAGGCGATCTATGGATGAGTTGGTTTTGTTGGTCGTTGAGTTGGAATTGATGTTTGAGCGAGTGTTTAATATACTGTGGTTAATTAGCTATTTTTATAAAGGGAAGATTTGATTTAAATGTGGGGCTGGGTATGGGGTCGCCCAGGCGTGGTTCATTTTAACTATGTATATAATGATTACTTGTATATCCATCTGTCAAACCTAAACATATGTGCAGATATAAGCACATATATACCCACAGACACACATACATACGTACATATACATATATAGACATACACATATACATATACATAGTATATACTTACGCGCAAACACTGATCCATACCATGCATACATAAATACAGACTTACATACACACGCATCCTTATACTATTGCATACGTGCACTCAATTATCTATATACATATCATAACGCAAACACGCATATTAGAGAAGGGGACTACTTATACAGCCGGGTGAGTATGCATGCGCACGTATTCGAGTGTAAAACTGCACCCATATGCACGGCCGAACATCCCTTTATCAAGTGCAAGAATGCAAGTTATATCTTCTTTTACATACCATCGTATTCACACAGCAAATAAACATCTGCATAGGTGTTATGTATTAAAAGAGATAAAGGTGTGCACACTGCTATATCTAACATACAAATACAGAGAACGGGCACCTACCGTTTAATATATACACACATCAACAGATGATCAGGTTTATCTAATGATTCTATTTTAGAGAGAGGGATAATCCCCAATTGCCAACGCATTTATATGGTCAAGGGAGATATAGACAATTAGAGTGTACCCATATACGGCTGAGGTGTGAAACTTCGTTAAATGTCTATGTTCACACAAACACACGCGCGCACACACACATACACACATACAAACACACACACACATATATATACAAACATAAACATACATACGCGTACACACGCACACACATATAAATATACATACATACGCACATATAAATATACATACACACGCGTAAACACGCACACACATATACGGCTAAAGTGTGTAAGTAGGTTAAATGCCATGCTCACACAAACACACGCATATATATACATACACATAACCATACATACGCGTGTACACGCACACACACACACGTGGATACATAATATATACACTACAGCACAAAATTATGTGTATATACACTCAAAACAAAACGCACGCCTACATGCTCACAGACACACACACACATATATATCCACATATATGAGGAAATTAAATTAATGGAGGCAAGATCACGCCCACACACACACACATATATACCCACACATACACACATATGTACACATATACACATATATACACATATATGCACATATATATACATATGTATACAGATGTACAGCCATACATATATAGACATGCACACACATATACTTGCTACAACATGCACATGTATATGTTCACATATAGACATACGTAAATATTAACATAGCTACAGCGAATGCAATATCCATCCCCTCATGCGTGCATACATATACACTCATATAAGCGTGAACCCATGCTTATACATATAGAGGCAACATGCTATAACTAGTTCAGGTATGGTGACTTAAGTGGTTTTGAGCTGGCTATACTTGAATTATTTCCTGTGCTTGCATAACGAAATAAGCTCATTTTTGGTGTTTATTGTGGCTTTATTATTATTGAACTGCTTCTTAAGTGCAAAAGTTGCAGAATTTGGATTTAGGGTGTATGTATTGGATTTTTTCAATAAATCCCATTTTAGCGAGTACGGAATATTCCTATATTGGAGATCTTTAATCAGAGTTGTTAGGGAGGTGCCTCTATTGCTATTTGGATTTTCATTATTAAAGGAGCTTATATGGTTGGAAATTCTCATTTTAATTACATTTGCTGTTGTGCCTATATACGTGTGGGATTTTAAATTAGCATTAATTGTGTTTAAGCAGTAGGAGTTTCTACTATAGGTGTGGGATAAACTTGTAGAGGGGGACGGGATGATTAGGTTCGAATTGTTTTCAGGATCGGGTTCCTGAGTAACTTGGGTGTTACCATGTGCCTCATTTATAGGGTTGGCATACTGAGGGCCAGTGAAGCTTTCTAATATTGTTGGTTTAGCAGTTAATGTGTTTTGAGTACGATTTTTGGGTGTTCTATCAGTTGCACTTGTTGTTGTGGTTGGGAGTTCAGTGAATGCACATGAATAGAGTACGTCCTTGTGCATGCAATCGTTTCTTAAGGGGAAGATTGTTTGTTTCGACGATTAAAATTTTGTCTGGGGGTAGAATCTGCGGGGGACGAGCCTGGGTTTTTCTTATTTTAGAGTTGTTTGATCTAATTTTCGTTTGTGCTATGTATAGGCATAGTGGAGTAAGAGATTTTTTATTGAATTTTTATTTAATATAGTGCTGTATCTATGGGGTTGTTGAAAGGATTGTTCAATTATTTTTAAAAACTCCTTTGTTATATTAGTTTTTACGTTGGAGCTGTATGGTGGGTTGAACCATGTGGATATTTTCCCCTTAATTTATTGTTATTCCTTTTATTTTGTTTGCTATTGGATTTAGTCTTAGACTTTGTGTTGTCTAGATTAGGAGTATGCTTGTTCGAGGCGTTACGGATGGGGTTATTGCATTTCTTTGGGGTAATGTTATGCGTAATTCTTGATTTATTTTTGCTGTTTTCCAGTTTGTTACCAATGTGTTCTACCTTATCCGTATATCCTGAGTTGCGTAATTCATGCCATGTGTAAAAGGCTGCTGCTTGGCTAAATCTTTCTTATCGGCTGATATGCTTGATATTATTTTTTGAGACGGATGGTACTATAGAATTGATAATAAATTTGGGATGATTCGATTGTTTATGCACATAGAAAAGGTTCAAATTACGCTTATGGTAAGCGGAGTAGGTTTCCGAATTTAGATTTAAGGACATGTCCAAGAAGTTGGATGTCTTCTTATTAGGATCAACTTCAATCGAAAGGCTATAGTTTCTAAATAACTCATGTAATTTCTTTACGGTATTATTGTATTGTCTGGGACTGTCTTTTGTGATGAAGAGGTCATCATCTCTATGTAGGCATCCCTGCAGGTTTTTGAATTCTAAGCTTATATCCCTTAACACGTATAGACCGACAAACTCGGTAACTTGTCCGTAGTCGGTCGATCCATTAAAATGTCAAAATTAGATTGGGTATCCTTCCTTGTCCAGTACTCTCCATCAAAGTCAATCAGAGAACGCCTAGCCAGGAGGATAAGTTTCCTTTCTAGATCTGTTATATTGGAATTGTTCATAGCGAAAATCAGGGCTTTATTAAGAAGTAGTGGGGATATAGATTGGTAATAATAACATATATCGAAAGTTATAAAGTTAAGTCTTTTTATCTTTGAGTTGGGTGAACCATTTAAGGACAGTTTGGGAGCATTGCCAGGGGGGATTTTATTTCCTCTGTTATCAGCGGTATAATTCTGTCTAAGATTTTTTTACTAACTAGTCCTAAATAAGAGCTTGAGGGACAGAGTAATCTTAACGAGGGGCTGTCTTGGAAATTTTCTTTATGGTCCTTCATTGTAAAACTTGGGGTTCTTGGGGTAACGATTTCGGTAAAATTGTGGAGGTTCATTTGTTTGACTATGTTCAAGGCATCTATATTTATCATGTCTAATTAATATTTATAAACAGTTTTATGTGACTTATTCAATTCTTTATACAAAAGCTTCTTATAGGTAGGGTAATCCATCTTTTAGTGTTTTTTTTTGTTTTATCTGCGGGTACAAAAAAGTTTTTTTTAATTTTCTGTGTGAATTTGTTTATTTTACTTTGGTGGCATTAATTGGGGGTTTCTGTTGTTTTTAATTTAATCTTCTTAACTAGGGTCAGCATAAGTTTTTCTAACTCTTCTAAGTGGGTGGTTAAATTTTGGGTGGGAGACTGTTTTTAGTCCATAGAAATTGGTGGGCGTTCTTTCAATTTGTTTTAGTTCTCTATTAGAATTAATTGGGAGGTCATTTATACAGTATTCTTGTGTTTTGATTTTATACCTCTCTTGGAACGCATATCAAAATGGTATGCCTTCCATCTAATATTAATAAGGAATTTATTGATAGGCTGTGTAAGCTTATGGATGAAAAATAAATGAGAGGAAATGGGGATATTTTAGCAGAGAGGAGTATATATTCCTTGTCAAACATTTTTAGTAAGGATAGAAAAGCTCAACCAGGGAAAGGGAGCTTCTAGATAACCGAGATAAGACTGATAGAATTCAAATGAAAAATCCTGATATATATTACTTGGAGTAATGCTTTCATGGTGATTCTAGCCAAAAAGGAAACGCTCAATATTTAAGAATAGAGCAATATGTAAGTTTCTTGGTTAAATTTTAAATTGTGAAAAAGCAACATATAGGGACATATATTCGATTTAAGAATTTATTGTTTGACAAGAGGAATATATAGAAGGGGTTATTTTAATTTCCTTAATCTATGGATTCTCAACAATGATTCATATCATCAGAGGACATGAAATGCGGTTACGCAAGTTGTATCAACTTCTCTTTTCGTATTATTTGCTCCATATAATTATCCACAACCAATCAAAAAACTTTTTCAATAACGGTGATTAAAAGCAAAATTAGCGTCCATGATTATATATATATATATATATATATATATATGTATATATATGTATATATACATATATGCATATATTTAATAAGCAATCCAGCCCAGCTTTGCACAGGCTCTATCGTCTGTTCACAACTTTATGTGCATATGTATATATATATTACAAATTTTCACTCATGTCCATGCAACCATTATCTAAAATTTTCAGTGTTTAGACCCAGAATTTGCAAAGGATTTTGGTAGAGCATGCAAAGTACATAAGTTACACTTTGGCCTCTTGGCAGCCAAATAGTCGACCAAAAATTGATTAAAAAGCGTGCTGCATGTCTTAATACTCTTTATGTTAAGTTTTAAATGTTTACACCGAAAATAAGCTGAATAGTTTGCTGAAGACTGCAACGGTCAAATCTTTTAAACTCTGACACAAAAGGCGATTAAGAAGCTTGCTCTACATCTGAATACACTTTATGTAAAATGTCACATTATTAGGCCACGAATTGGCTGAGTAATCTGGTAGAGATCGCAAAGGTAAAATATTTTTTTTACGTTGATCTCTATTTTTTACCTCTTAACATTTATTGTTTTGGGCTCAAATCGAGTTCACAAGTAAGATCGATGTCCATGTAATCTAGAACTAAAATTTCAAGTCTTTAGACCCAAAATTCGCAGAAAAGTTTAGTAAAGTTTTACAGGTCAAATCTTTGACATTTGATCCTTTTACAGCAAAATTTCTCACCAGAAAACCGATTTTCCAAAATCCCAATATACCGTATGTCCAATTTTGAGTCTGTAGACCGAAAATTTACATATTTATTTGGTAGGGAAATGGGCACAGAAAGACAGACAGACAGACACACACACGCACAAAGATATTTCCACTTTTATAGATATATTACAGATCAGCCCGGCTTTGCTCGGGCCCTATGTACTTGGCATTATCTTATATGCATATGGGTATATTAAAAGGTGTGCATATGTATGGTAATACCTCTCTATATAATAGGCTTCCTTAACTACCATAGAGAAAAGTTGCAGGAGACTGCAGAAGTAAATTTTCTTTTAGTTTGACCCTGATTTTGACCCCTTAACATTTACTGTTATGGAATCAAATGAAATTAAAATGGCTGACCCATATCCAAGTAACCTACATCTTAAATTTCAAGTGCTTAGACCCAAAACTGTCAGAGGAGTTTGATAGAATCTTAACTTTGACATCTTGGCAGCCAAATTTTCGCCAAGAAACTGATTGCTGAAATTGCAGCCAAATTGTCGCCCAGAAACTGATTGCTGAAATTGTCGGCCAGAAACGGCTTGCGGAAAGTCTAAATACCCGTTATGTACAATTTCAAATGTTTAGACAAAAAAATTGGCTTAATAGTTTGCTTGAAACTCCAAAGGTCAAATATTTGAACTTTGACCCCTTGGAAGCTAAATTTAAAAAAAAAAAAATCGATTAAAAAGTTTGCCCTATGTCTGAATGCACTTTATGTAAAATTTCAAATGTTTAGACCAAAAATTGGCTGAGTAATATCGTAGAGATCGCAGAGACAAAACTCTTGTGAACTTTTACCCCAATTTTGGACCGGTTTACATTTATTATATGAAACTCAAATATAATAAAAAAATTAGATCCATGCCCAAGTAACAATATATCTAATAATTCACGTGTTTAAACCCAAAATTGACGAAAGATTTTTGTAGAGTTCTCAAGGGTTAAATCGTTGAACTTTGACAGCCACATTTCTGGCCGAAACTCCATTTTAAAAGATTTCCCAACTCTCAATACAACGTATGTCAAATTTCGAGTCTGTTCCAGAAAATTGACTGAGTTATTTGGTAAGGATATGTACATATAAAGTTAGGCTTCGTTAACTATTATAGAGAAAAACTGGTAGAGACCTCAGAGGTTAGATTTTTTTAATTTGACGCCAATTTTGACGCCCTAACATTTATTGTTTGGGGCTCAAAAAAAATTAAAATGTTTGACACATGCCCAAATAACCTACATCTAAAATTTAAAGTGTTTCGACCCAAAATTGGCAGAGAGGTTTGGTAGAGTCTGCAAAGGTCACTTCTCTAAACTTTTGACATCTTGGCATCCAAATTTTCGCTAAAAAACTGATTAAAAATGTGCTGCATGTCTGAATGCCCTTCATGTAAAATTTCAGGTGTTTAGGCAAAAAATTAGCTTAACAGTTTGCTAGAGACTACAAAGGAAAACTCTTTGGAACTTTGACTCCTTAGTAGCTATCTTTTCAGCAAAATAAACACTTTAAAAACTTAGCCTCTGTTTGAATACACTTATATACAATTTCAAATGTTTATATCAAAAATTGGCTGAGTAATTTGGTAGAGACCTCAAACGTCAATGTTTTAACTTTAACCCTAATTTTGACCCATTAACATTTACTTTTAGGCTCAACTACAATTAAAAGTTAGATCCATGTCCAAGTAACCTGCATCTAAAATTTGGAGTGTTTAGACCTAAATTGGATGCAGAGTTTGTATATATATATATATATATATATATATATATATATATATATATATATATATATATATATATATATACACTACCAGTTCAGCCCAGATTTGTCCGGGACCTATGTACTATTCCTAAATGTATGTGCATATATATATATATATATATATATATATATATATATATATATATATATTACCAAGTTTGATTCATGACTAGGTAACCTACATCTAAAATTTCCAGTATTTGACATAAAAATGGCGGAGGAGTTTGGTAAGGTCTTCAAAAGTTAACTCTTTCAACTTTGACCCCGTGGCAGCCAAATTTTCACACAAAAACTCTTACAAAAGTTTGCTGCATATACTTGTGTACCGTTTAGGTACAATTTTAAATGTTTAGACCCCAATTTGTTGAATAGTTTGCTGGAGACCGTACGGGTAAAATCTTTTGAACTTTTGCCCCTTGATAGCAAAATATTTGGCCAAAAACAGAGTAAAATCTAACCCTATGTCTGAATACACTTTATGTAAATTTTCAAATGTTTAGACAGAAAATTGGCTGAGTAATTTGGTAGAGGCCGCTGAGGTCATTTTGTAAAATGTTGATCCCATTTTCGACCTTTTACCATTTATTGCTTTGGGCTCAAGTCGAATTAAAAAGTTTAATCTATGTCCAAGTAGACTATATCTAAAATTCAAGTCTTTATACCTAAAATCAGCGGGGGAGTAAGGTAGAGTTTTCAAAGGACAAACCATTTCATTTGACCCATTTATAGGCATATTTCTGGTTAAAAACTGATTAAAACTGTTCCTAAATCTCACTACGCCTTATTTCGAATCTCGAGTCTGTAGACTCACAATTTACAGAGTATTGTGGTAGGAAAATGTACACATACGGATACACAGAGGCAGACAATTTCACTTTTATAGATAGACACGCAGTTAAGCCCGGCTTTTCTCTAGTCCTAGGCACTGTTCATAACTTAATAGGCATATATTTATATATTAAAATGTTTGGCTCATGTCCAGGTAACCTACATCTAAAATTTGAACTGTTTGTATCCAACATTTCTTAATGAGTTTGGTAGAGTCTGCAAAGTACATATCTGTCTACTTTGACCTTTTGGCAGCCAACTTGTAGTCCAAAAACTTATTAAAAAGCTTGCTGCATGTCTGAATACCCTTTATACACAATTTCAAATGTTTAGACCCAAAATTGGCTTAATTGTTTGCTAAAAACCGCAAAGAGCAAATCCTTTAAACTTTGACCACTAAGCAGCCAACTTTTCGTCCAACAATTAATTAAAAAGCTTGCCCTATGTCTGATGAAGATGTGGCTGAGTAATTTGTTAGAGATCATAGAGATCAATTTTTTAAAAATTTGACCCTAATTTTGACCCCTTAATATTTACTGTTGGGCTCAAATCAAATTTAAAAAAAAATCATCTATGTCCAAGTAACCTACATGTGAAAGTTCAAATGTTTAGACCCAAAATTTGCGGAAGAGTATACTAGAGTTTTTCAAGGCCAAAATCGTTTATTTTTGACCTCTTGAGAGCCCAATTTTTGTCCGAAAACTGATTAAAACATGGTTCCTAAATCTCAATACCCTATTATGTCAAATCTGGAGTCTGTAAACTGAAAATTGAAAACTTAATTTGGTAGGGAAATGTACACACACAGACACACACACGGCCAATTTCACTGATATATATATATATATATATATATATATATATATATATATATATATATATATATTAAGTAACGTGATTGATAATTTAAAATTTAAAAATCAAATTATAATTAAATTAAAAATCCGTTTCATAAGAAGGAACAACAACAAAATCAATTATCTGTACGATCGTTTCGGAAAACAATGCTTTTTATTTTGGTAGACATCAAGTTACGGACAATAATTATTACATATAGTTTTTTAATAATCAAGGTCTTCTCGTCAGCAAATTTGGAAGCGTTTTTATTAAATTTAAAAGGCACCATAAATAAACCTAGCATTAAAAGTAAGGCAGATGTATCTGAAAAAAATTGAAATAAAAGGTCTGGATTTAAAATTGATAAGAAAATTAATATGGGTTAGAAATAGAAAAGAAATAGAGTAAAATATAGATTTGAATTTAAATTATAAGTTTGCTTTAAGTACAACATTACAAATATATACATGCATATATATGAAAAAATAGACACATACATACATATACATAGATATACAGGTATATATATATAAAAAAATAAAGGTACAGAAATTTACCTTTTAATTTTTCGCCTTTTGATATCAGGAACTATCGTTAAAATACTAATTTAGATGTTTGCTATAGCTTTTTACCTTATTGACGAATTTTAAAAAAGGGAGGACGCCCGTGCAATAAATTATTTCCGTTAGCGTACTTTTGATTTAAAGACGCTACGGTTTATATTTCGGATGTTGTTTGTGTAATTACATAATGTAAGGGGAGATAATTAGTCATATTTTCTTTACTTTTTTATTTAAAGGGTGTAAGGTGGATAATTAGTCTAACTTAATTTATTTAAAAAAACTGTAATCTATTTTTACTAATAAGTACTTTTTAATGATTTTAGGTGGTTTACATTTATTAAATTTAAACCAACGTTTATGACTGCATGCGAATATTAGTTCCTGTCTTGAATTTAATAGTGTGGTTGCATTTTTTATATCTTCATATTTTAAAATTTTTAGGGTATCTTTTGTACATAGTGCACAGAATTTATCTCCTGGTTTATATGGTTTGCAAGACTCAATTACTCGCCATTTTAAGTTGAAACAAATTTTGCTACTTTTTAGTTGCCAAATATAGTTGGATAGAGTAGTTTTGTTTGACAGAGAGTTATTTTTAAAAGATTGTTTGTGCGTTGAAATTCTATGTTTTATTAGGCCAGATGTGGAACCAAAATATATTGCCTCTTGCTTATTGTGATTATTTTCCGTTAGGTCTGGTGCTGGATTATTATATGGTGGGTTACTTTGTAGTTGATCGGTAGATTGGTTTAAGTTGGTGTCATTATTTAATCTGGTAGTTGAGTTATGGCTGTTAATAGGTTCATGTAGATTTGGGGTTTTTGATACTTATATGAGCCTTGTAGGGGACATTTATTTTTTTCTTCTACAGTTACAGTCTGATGTATTTTGTATAGTTGTATTTTGTAGCTTATTAATTTTCTTATTATTAGAGCAATTATTTTTTGATGAAGGTTAGGCATAGTAGAGTAAGAGACATGATTGTGTTCTTATTGAAAATGTTATTATATCTATGGGGGGCTTTACAGTTCTTATCTAATATTTTAAAAAAAATCTCTGGCTATGTTTGTCTCTAGGTTTTTTGGAATATGGAGGGTTGAACCATAGGATCTCCTTATGTCTCTTCTTACGTTTACGGGTTTTGGTTTGCTGTTTATTTGCATTATTATCTAATATTTGTGGTTTGGTTTTATATATATATACACACATACATATATATATGTATATACTTTTTCACAATATACCCGTTCATTTCTTTTGTGTATGGTTATGTGGTTTAAATTCTCTATTAAAAACAATCAATTAAACAGATTATATTTCTTATTTTTATACATAATTAATTTTTTATCGAATACTAAACAAATTACAAGCAATACATTATTTATTTTCATTTTTGAACAGTTTCAAATACGTTCAAATATGTTTTACATTCTGCCATGTGTTTATTGATGAATTGATTTTTTTTAAATGTAAGCTGACGGAGGTTATTTTTATAATTAGTCAATTAAAATACTTAAGTTTTATATTTCACTGGTTTAATTAAGAAAATAGATTTTTATCGATTTTTTAGTTTGTTCCAAATATTTGTTTGAAAATTCCAATTATCTTTACTATTTTTGCAAATTTAATCATACCTTAGAATGGTATTTGCTGCTTCTAACGGTGATTATATCTTAAAAATTATTATTTATTTAGATTTGAAGGAGAATTGACTGAACTTAAAGAAAACAACATTTATCGCTTTGAAAATTATTTGACACTATATATTTGAAAAATATTTTCTAATAAATATTTTTTCATAAAAGATAAGTCAGTATTTATTATTTCTAACAGTCACATTAATAAATAAAAGATGATTTTTAATATAAAAAGAAAATATTATTTCAAAGCCAAGCCTGGAAAAATAATGGATGAAATCATAGGTAAATGCGAACATGAAAAGTAATATGGTTAATATTAAGCTTACAAAAGTAAAAGAAGTTGTTAAAACTGGAAAAGAAAAATACAAGAAATGATAGTTAAAAATTATAATAAATTTATAACTTTAAATATTGCAGCATTAAGATTTATATTCAATTCAGTTTAAAATTATATCATCAATTCTTAATGCTGCAATATTTTAGGTTATAAATTTAATATATTTTTACAGGAATAGCTTTTCTTTCGTTCCAGTTTTAACAACAAGTCCTTTTACGTTTCTTAGTATAAATCTGTGCCATATTATTTTTCATGCTTGCATTTTTTCTATGTAATATACGCTTGTGTAAGCACCCTTTGCGAAACAAAACATAGTTATCCAAGTCTCCTATAATTTTTTTGCAATAGAAACTGTCATACACAAGAGAATAGGGTGACATATTTTGTTTTTATGAATGTTTGCTATGAAAGCAAAATCCGGGATATTAGTATATCCAATGTAAAACAAATGAAACCAACATAACAAATTATCATCTACTGTGGAGATTCGGACTATATCAACTTACAGATATTTATCTAAAACGGTTTTGTTGGCGTTTGAATTCCCTTGCTATATTTTGTGCAAGTTTGGTTTAAATGCAAATCACATGAAACTGTTATTTTTCATTTTACCAAAATAAAAATTACATAATCCTTTTACCTGTTCTTTTGTCAGTAGGTGAATAAACCATTCGTCGTCGTATAATTTCTGCTTGCATGAGAATATACCCACTCATATGCCGATATTCTGTAAAAGAAACGTTTATTTAAAACTAGAACAATTGTAGGAAACCGCAGAGCGTCATGTTAATAATAAAACTCTCAGACAATGAGAAAGTAGACAGATGGAAAGAGTAGTAGCTTTATCTCCATCCCCAGTTAGACCATGCACACACGCACTTATTAGGAAACCACTCAGACATTTCGTTTTTTTTTCTTTTTAATTCTAGCCAGCTTCTCAGAGAGAACATCCCAAATTATTTCACTAACTTGCATTTTGAGGTAATCTTTAAACTTAAAGATATTGCTTTAATTTTTACATTTACAGAGTGGAACAACAAATTTGTTACTCTAAAAAAAAAAGTACAACTTTGTTTTAAAACTTTTATTGAAAAAATCAATTCAGATGACTTGATTATGTAGTAGCGCTGACAGCTATGTAGCCGCCTTCATCCTTAATCACCTTCTGAGCACGGGTCTGGAACTGGGAGCATGCCTTTTCCACAAGTGGCGGCGGGAGTTCAGCGAATACTCGGCTGAAATTAGCGATCAGTCTTTCTTTGGGCATGTTTATGATGTTCTCGACGTATGACCAAACGAAATAGTTCAGCGTGTTTAAGTCGGAGGAGGAGGAAGGGAAGTGAAAAAAAGAATGTTCAAAGTCGGGTTACATGATAAGGGCTGTCCCCTTTTCATGTAAGTATAAAAATAGAGAGATTAGTTAAAATGAAAATGAAATAGCAATAGACGAAATTCGAACCTCGTAATTTAGGTTTAGAAATAGATTACGTGTGAGAATTTAAAAAAGGAATGTAAAACAAACGATTGTTTAGAATAGAGATAAAATATTTCAAGAAAAGAATGTGATCTGTCAAGTTTGTTATGAAATTTTAATTGAAAGAATGCAGCTATAAGATAATGTTTTTAACATATTGGAAAAATAGGTTACTGAGTATAGGTTAAAATTCCTTTTGTAGAAAAAGGAAAAGTTTTGGACACGCATGTCCAGAACAGGTGAAAGAATGCACATGTTTTAACATGTGTATGACGTCACGGAAAATAGAAAGTTCTAGGGATAGAGAAAAAAACTTTAGAGTAAAAGAAGACAGAAACTGGGAGAAACTCAGAGAGTCTGGAGTTTGGAATTCGAAGCGAGACGATCACTTTGAAACTAAAATGTGAAGCTTTGAATTCTTGATGATGAAAATCACGGCCGGTCGTGACGAAATAAACCATCATGTGTTTTATAAAACGTCGTCTTGTCTTATTATTCTTACAAAAAGGTAAAGTGAAAATTGTATTATATATCTGTGTTATAAAATGTCATTACATACACGTCTCGACATCTCATATCCACAATGTGAATCTACATCATATCTACACTAAGACTGTCCGAACACTAAATCCTTCCCTCAAAGAGCTTCCCCTTCTTCTTCTTCCATAAACACAATTAAGGAATGAACATTTAATATATAGGAATCGTTATAAACGAACAATCTCTCTAAGTCTCTTACAACAACATCTTTCTCTGAGTCTTAAAACATCATATGTAATAAAACTCTCTCAACGACACTCTAATAAGACTCTTCTAAGACTGCGCGTATAATAAGACTCTCTCTGAATAAGGTCTATATAACAGTCGTAGGACCCATTCTGAAGCCGAGCCTAGGTCTCTTTGTATTTGTGGGCTGGCGCTGAGTCCTGCTCACACTCAGGGTCTTCTAGCGGCCACCTGATTGCAGTAGAGCATCACCGCACTCTTCAGCACATCTAGATACACTTTGCTTTTTAAGGTAACTTCAAAGATGTGAGGTGGCATGATGTGGACCTCACTTTAAACTACACCAAATACCATATCCCTGACCGGAAACTTTGTTTTCATCGCGTTGGCCACGTCTCGGTTATAAGGGACAATCCAGGGATGTATTTTGAGGGTCACTTATTCATAATTAGATCAGTAGAGAGCATGGCTTGTACACGGTGCATCTCTCATCTCCCTCGTTGAATATTGTCACAATTTCAGACATGATAGAAGGCTTGCAATTGTATACAACTGCCGAACTAGTAAATGGTCTGCAACTAAAAAAGAAAACATGCTTTCGTCAAACGGAAATGGAATCATGTCTTTTTTTCTAGGGTGACAATTTTGTTCTGTTCCACCCTGTCACCCCGGTCATAGTTATGTTATAATTCACCTGCTCTTGTTCATGCAGTTTTAGCATATATATATAGTTATGGCGTTTGATATCCTAAAACATTTTATATTTGTTTTAAGATATCTAGAGCGATGAAAAAATTCACGATATCATTATAGCTGTTTCTATTGCCCATTTGCAATGTATAATATTTTTAGGGTTTTTCTTAAAAAAAAACTTAATGTATATTCTGACGAATATTTATTCTGTGTACGTCCAGCGCGAATACTCATTGACCAATATTATACTTTGATCCCTGGTCGTCTATTTAAATATCTATAGCAAAGAGTAATAGCGAAAAAAAAAAAGGGTTTTGTCAATAACATCCAAGCTGAAGCCTCTATATCAATACTTATTAAACTTAAAACTTTTTACTTGGGACATATAACCACAGACGAGTTTTTTTTAATCGAACATTAAAAAAATCGCTGGAGTTGTCGACTTAACCTACTTATGAAGTTTCATAAACAATCAAAGCAGTATATACTACCTTTAAAGATCTACAAAATAACTAAATAAAAACTTTTATAACAACAACGTACTATCCACTTTGCTATATAGAAGTAATCCTTGACATTTCTAAATAAGTCAAGAGAGTAAATTACCTAATCTTGATAATGTTCTATTGGAGTGTGTAAGTACAGAATCAAAGCATAAAATAAGAAAACTGATTTAAAAACTTAGTTTATTCCGTTGAATCACTTGACTTTGGAGTTCACTATCTGATCCATGTTTGCCCGATTGTAAACACATGCACGAATATAAATGTCTTGTGAGGAATTATACTTTGTATCAAAGAATTATTACTATCGAGGACACCAGTTTAACACTAATCAGCAACCATTTGCAGCACTCGCCTATGCTTTCTACTTTTTATTTCGATTTACATTATTTTTTTTAAATTTTATCTTCTATATTTTTTATTCTCTTACGAAATTATTTGTTCTTTTTGCTTTTTTATTATGCATTTTACTTTAAACCTACGCACATGCCACTCTCATTGGACCCTAATTGATTAATTAATGAATTAATTAGATAATGAAATTCTATAATATATGATAATTGCTCCCTAAAACGTATTCCATCCTTTATCGGCCAATCTCACTAAATCCCCCATCTAACATATTTAAAATAACATACTTATAAAATAATTACATATATAACGCCCTCACCCTATTTAATATATTTAACCAATTAGAAATCTCTAATATAAATATTGCTAAACTTCGCATCCTTACCATGTGATCTCGAATCTCTCTTCCTTTTCTTGATAAAAAATTAGGCTTAAACATGACTAGCATAAAGAGCTTTTATAACCCCTACACACTGTATTGTATTCCTTCATTTTTCAATCGAAAAGTTATTCCATATAAACCAGTATATAATTTTCTAATAATAATATATTTTTCTTTTGAATATATATATAAATATATATATATATATATATATATTTATATATATATATAAAATTACTTAATTTAATCACATAAATTAATATACGAAAGTATATATTTATACGCAAACTTTATGTATTTACTTCAAGAGTGCTCAATACATAGGTAGAGCAAGTTAGTAAGTTATAAAATTATGTGGCAATTAAGCTATACATAATATTCACCGTTTCACCCACGGTAAGCCTGATTAATCCTAGCGGGGATGAAACGCGGAATATTCTGTGTAGCGAAATTGTCATACATATTTTATAACTTACTATATATATATATATATATATATATATATATATATATATATATATATATGTTAAGAAATTCCAACGAGAGAAAGATGTATATTTAAGTAAGGGGGTGGTCACCAACATTGTGTATTTTGAACATTATTTTATTATTCCTTGTTTTGGATTTTCATTGAAAATTATGTTTAGATCATTGTAATAATGTTTTTAAATCGTTTTTAACGCGTTCTAGATGTTCTGTGAAGCGTCCTCTTCAGAAAGTATTTAAAATGTTAAGAATATATTCAAGATGTGTTAAAAATGTAAAATAACGTTTTCGTAGTTCATTTGAAATATTTCCGAGAGGTGGGAATATGTGTAAATGATTCTACTTTTCATTCATATGTTTAATTTTTATTACTGGTTCATTGGGCTGGACTGTGGTCACTGATGTCACGTTTCTCTCTCTCTCTCTTTCTCTCTCTCTCTCTCTCTCTCTCTGCTTGTGTTTCTATTTATCTTTGTTTTTTCTCATTTATTTTCCTTTTTTACACTTACTTGATTGGGGGTGAGGAGCGATTGGCACTTGGTCAACTGGGTGCATAGGATAGGATGTGTGTGTGTGCTTGTGCATGGGGTGTGTGGGGTGTGAGTGTGTGCGCGTGTTCTTTTATTGGTTTGAAGAATGTATGTTGTTTTATAGTATTATGAAGTTATTTGCTTCCCTAGGAAGGTAACTGTGATCCAAGGTCGTTACTAATGTGTGTGTGGTAGGAGTTGGGCAACTCCTCTGAAATAAGGTTAGGGGTGTTTTCATTCAATTTTGATATTTATTTTTTGGGTTCTTAGATTTTAGTATTGTGATTTTTCGTTTAAGTTTTAGACTGTTCGGGTATTCTTAATATGATGTTTGTTTAGATAAAGACGTGTATTTATAAATATACGTAGGGGATTTTTAAATGTTTCTATTTATTTGTCTCCCCATGTGGGTATAGCCAGACCCAGGATCGGTTCTTAGTGTGGAGAAGATCTCTTTCCCCAGAGGAGAGTGGCGACTTGGAGGGGTATAGGTACGGGAGGAGGGATGATAGAAGGGACGATAGTTATCTCAGTCATGAAGGATTTCTCCTTTACTGAGTGAGGGGGAAGCGAGGTGTTGGAACAGATATTACACTATGGTTCTAGGTGTTTTCTAGTGTTGTTGGTTTCGAGGTTAAATAGGGTTAGTATTGTTCAATGTGTTGTATTAGAGACAGGGGGTTTATGTCTGTGTGTGGCTGTATGCGTGTGTGTCTGTGTGCGTGTGTTTTAATGTGTTGGTTCCGATTTATGTGTGGGTGTGATTATGTATATGTACGTGCATGCGAGTGTGCCCCGCATTTCATGTTTTTGTGTGTTGATAGTAGGCTCTGTTTAGTTCGGGAGGGAATCTTGTTATGATTTTTTCCTGTGTAAGTAAATAAAAATAATTCTCTGTTTGGAAGATTGGCATTATTTTGAAGCTATTTCCACTGCATGTGTGTACGTGTTTTGAAACATAGAGGTGTCTGTTATCTGCAAATTTTATGTTGCTCTTATGTAAGGCCACTCTATTGCTGAAATTTCTGGTGGCGTCTTTGTAGGATTTGTTGCATGTTGTGCATGATAGTGCATATATTACATTTCTGGAGGTGCAGTTTAGATCCTTTTTTATTTTGAATGTGTGTGTTGCGTTTTTGAATGTGTATGTGTTCCCTTCTATTATTATGTCACATACTCCACATCGCGTTTTTGGCATTTTGTTACCCCTTTTGTAGTGTGTAAAACGAGTTTGGAGGAAGTTTTAGATTTTTGGGTTGGCGTTTGCTTTTTATTACTTTCGTTGTTTTAAGTATGTTGTTTAGTTTGTCGTTCTGATTGAGGAGATAAGGTTTTTTGTTATCTGTGTAAATAGTTCTGGGTTGTTTGTGTTGAGTGTGGAGACGTATGCTTAAATGTATTCTTTTTTGTGTTCTTTTGGGGTTCTAAGTTGGTCTATTGGAATGTTCTCTGCCAGTTAAATACCTTTCTGTATTAGTGGTAGTGGCTATCCTCTTTTCCGCAGGATTCTTTGAAGTTCATTCAGTCTAGTCGAACGAAGTTCATTCAGTCTAGTCTGTAAGTATGATACAGACTCTACGTGCTAGGGTGTAGGGTATTGATTTTAGACAGTTTTTAGGATGTTGGCTTTTGAAGTGGAGGTATTGTTGAGTGTCTGTGGGTTTGTGGTAGATATCTGTAATTATGTTGTTGTTTTTTGATTGTTACTAGGATGTCTAAGAAAGGTAGTTCTGCGGGGCTTTGTTCTAGTGTGAAGTTTATTTTTGGGTGTAAATTTTGTAGCCAAGTTTGTAGTTTTCTGATATCCCCCATGTGGTCCTCCAGTCTACTGTTTGCGGTAGAGAGCTAAGGAAATGTGTATCATCTCTTACATAACTTCTGACTAGATTTGTGAAGGACTGTAATAATATATCTATTAGGTTGCTAAGTCTGCTTGTTTGGGCATGATGGTCCTGCTACTATGATGCTGAATGTAAGGTCATTGGGGTTTAGTGTGCTTATGTACTCCGACTTTTGTATGTAGACGGCTGGTTAGACTTGTGCATTTTGTGTAGTCCACAGATGTTTGTTTTTGTTGTGAAGTTTGTAAGAAAGTATTTTTCTTTTTTAATAATGTACTACTGTATGTTGTGCAAAGTGTTGTGATTTTAGATATGGTTGTGTCGTCTACGTTAGAGCTTATTGATTTGTAATAATTTTCGTTCCCTAGTGATTCTAAAACTTTTGTTTTATAGTAGTTCTTATTCATGATAACAACCGTGCTCCTTTGTCTGCTTCCTTTATAACTAAGTTGTTATTATGTCGGATTTTTTTAAGTGCTTGATTTTGTTTTCGTGTTAGATTACTGGTGGATTTTTCTGTTTGTTGGGGGTTGAGGTTCCAGAGACTTTCAAAGAAAGTATTTAGTTCTTTTGTGTTGTTTTGTTTGTTGCGGAAGTATGTTGATTTGTTTTTCACTAGAGAATTGTCTGTTGTGTTATCTCTGTCAGAAAGTATATAAGTCTTAATTTGCGTTCAAATTCGTTAAGGTCTTTCTTTAACTCTGCTATGTTACTTTTGGTGGTTGGGCAGAATTTGAAGCCTAGTTTTAGTACTTCAATTTCGTCTTTTGTAAGTGCCTCTGTAGATAGGTTAATGACTTTGGGTTTTTGTGGTCTAGTTGGGTGTTGTCATTTTGTGAGGGATTCCTAAAATGAGTGCGTGGGTCTTTAGTTTCGTTGTTCCGGTTGGGAGGTTGGTTGTGTCGTTTTCTAGGGATGTATGGATTATGAAAGTACCTGGGGTATTTGGATTGGTTGTGTTTGTATGGTGGTTATTTTTGGGGTCGGTTTCGTACTATGGGGTACTGGGGGTGGGTGTTGTAAGGATTGTTTTGTGTTGGGTGGTATCTATAGGGGTGTTTTTTTCGATACGGCGGTTTCGGTGGAGGTTGTTTAGTAGGGGGATTTTTGGTGGCTTGGATGGGTGGGGTGGGGGAAGAGATAGTGTGTTCTTGACGGAGTTGGGTGACGTGATTGGTAGTAACTATATTCGTATTGTTGTGGGAGGTTGTATTGAGTATCAAAACCTATCTCTGTGCAACCCCCTCCTTTTCATAACGATCATACTTTCATGAATCGCAGTCCATTTTCTGTAGGATGTTTGTGAACCCAGTCAACGACGGGTACTTCTGCTAGTATATACATATATATATATATATATATATTAATATATATATATTAATATATATATATATATATATTAATACATACATATATGTTTTTTCTATATAATTATTAATATTTATAATTACAACCCCCTAAGATTTAAATAAGCTGAGCCCTGCCAAAGATATAAAAACAGGTGTTGCATGACAAGGACTGTGCCTAATCATGTAAGTAAGAAGACATAGGATAAGATAAGAATCGAACCCTGTATGCAAGTGCTATTTAAATCTATCAGAAATAGTTAAATATTGTTTATATCGGGAAAAAGTCAGTGTCCATTGTTTAGAAATCTAGATATGAAATAATGCCAGTTAAATGAATGCACAACGCCAGTTAAACTATATTGTTTAAAAATAGGTTTGATTAGAATGGAAGATTTTTTTTTTTTTTGCTTGTCAAAAGTGTGCTGGCCACGTGAAAATTAGTCACGTTTAGAAAAAAACTCATTCTGACGTCATAAACAAAGGGACTTTCTCAATATAGGAATCTGAGAGTTGCCAATTGATTAATCTAATTGAGAATCGACAATTGGCGAGATATAGTCCATTGAAGTGGAAACCCCTTAGAGGCGAAAGGTAGAACATTAGACCATGTAGATACAAGCTGAATTCCTGACTTCATTGACCAGCCGATCAGATGAATAAAGTAATCAGCATTAATAATTTTTAACTTTTTGTGACATGTCGTCAGTCATCACAACTAAATAGGTTAATGTGTTTTATCATCTTGTAATGAATTCTTGTGTAAACCCTTCCAAGTATTATGCGGCCCCACCATCATCATAAGTGAAGTATCTCCTCCTCTCTATATGTGTATAAGAACTGTTGTTGCGTCACATAAATCATGTAGTCCTTATTAATATGAAACTCCAAGAATTGTCACAGTCGTCATGATGTCAAATATATAAATGTCTTCTCTCCCACATAATAACTATCGTTATCTCCGTATTACATGTACCCGTTATATATGTGTCCAATATGAACTCTCGTCATCTTAAATATGTACCCCTCCTACGCAACACAGGTAATAAACTAGCGTTTTACGATTCGATTTCAGATCGTTTGCACACTCGTGGCTGCTTTTATATTGTGCTCGAAATTGGCAGTTTGCCTTCATGAAACATGTGCTATCCTGTACTTTAAAGAATCGCAACATCTATTAAACTGTAGAAGGGAAATAGCAAACAAATATGTTCACAAGATAAAATTTACTCTAGGATAACGATACTAGATAGTTTCAAAACTAACAAAAACAATAGAAAATAAACAAATAAATAAGTTAAATAAACATGAATATACATAAACGATCACACATATATGTATGTATATATATATATATATATATATGTATATGTGCATATATATGTGTGTACACATATATACATTTATATATAACCTAACATAAAAAACACTAACCTAGATTTAAAACAGATCAATAAGCTAAATATCAAGACTAAATACACCACACACAAAGGAACAGGTCAACCAGAGGTCAAATAGGCATTTGTCCGATAAATGCATTCTCATTTGCTGATACGAAGGGCGCGCTGGATACCAGTAAGTTGATTGGCAACAAAAATTTCAATAGAAGATGAGCACATAAATACGACATAAAACCACAGAATACGCGCATAAGCCTGAAGAATCCTAAAGTGGATGAAACGCGGAATATTCAGGGTAGCTTAAGCGCCATATACATTTTATAACGTACTCACTAGCTCTACCTACGTATTGAGCAATTTTGAAGTAAATACTTAAAGCTTACGCATAAATCTATACTTTCGTATATTAATTTTATGTGAGTAAATTAAGTAGTTACTCTTTCAGTCTTTAACAGATTGTGGATACCCACTAAATGGGTGGCTGCGCGTGAAAATTCTTTGACAGGTGAGTTGACATTGTTAAATACCAGTGGCAAGTGAAGTGGATGTACAAGACGACTGGAAACAAATGCCAAGATAATGAGAGATTACAGACAGCGCTTAGAATCCTCAAATGGTGACCCGTCTGGAACTAACTAGGCTCAAAGTTGCTTAACTTCGGTGATCTGACAAGAACCGGTGTGCCCACGCGAATTTGCCATATATATATATATATGTATATATATATATATATATATATATATATATATATATATATATATATATATATATATATATACGTTTTATTTTTTAATAGCGGGGGTACCCGGCGTTGCCCGAGTGTTTGTTTCTGGGACGGGGGGGAGTTTTAAAAAATGTTCTGGTAGGTAAGTAGGAAGGATCAAACCCGGAGTCATGAGTAAAAGTAGGAAAATAAAGTGTGAAAAAAAAAACAAAAAAAAACATCTGCAACGTTAACAGTTCGGCCACCAAGAAAAATCCATTCCAGTTGTTTAGGAAAAAAAAAAGAAAAAACGACTACGGTAGGTCGGCGCGAACGTGAAAATATAATGTGAATTGTCCAGCACGCTAACCACTACGCCACAGAGCACTGCAGCTTAGTTTAGTGATTTTAAATAACTTCACATGAAAGAACTACGAAGCCAAACCGGTGTTCTCTTCTCAACTGTTCTTTGTGAACTATCCCCAAACGGTGTTAAGTGGTGGCAGGGGGAGGAGGAATTTATTAGAGAGAAAATATTTTACCACTTCCATTGATCTTAACCGATTTTGGCCGTGACTTCTCAGCAGAAAAAAAGTATAGAAATCTAAGATTATCGAGGAGTTTGAGAAATAATAAGCCTATAACACACCTCAGATATTGTTCTGCCGTTTGTGCATATTATATTTGCATGAAATATCTTGATTTTTAATCCTATTAATGTCAAAATCAGACGGGAAAAATGAGTACCTTTTATTTATATAGAGAAGATTACCGCTTTATCTGTTTAGTGACACATTGTTTCGGTTGCCGCATAGTATAAGCGACCCCGTAACTTCGTCAGACTTTTCAGAAATTGCTATTATGGTATAGAAAAAGAATATGAGAAGGAGTACGAAAAAAGCGGAATATGGAAAACTGGGGGGGGAAAGAAAGGAAAGAGAGTAGGTTGTAGATCGACAATGTTTAAGTTTTGGGGTTTATAAAGGTGGTTGTGGGTGTCGGAGGGAGTCTAGGAGGTTAATCTATGATGCGGATATATATATATATATATATATATATATATATATATATATATATACTACGGTTCAACAGGTACAAGGGGTAAAATTTTTAACCCATTGACAAAGCAAGGTTACTTTATGCCAGGTTGATTGTTGAATATATATGACATTTGGAGTCTCACATGAAAAAGAAAATAACAAGACTAAATATTTTGTCATAGTTGTGTTGTTGTTCTTAATACCTATTAATTCATAAAAATCCGTAATATTGCATCGAACGGATATCATAATTAATAGTTTGCATTAGATTTTCATAACTAAGATCTATATACAATGTCAGTGAAATCGGCACTAGCTTCTAAGAGCAAAGGTTACATGAAATGAATTATAACATAGGTGTTATTATATTGCAACTCAGCTCTATTTATTTACGAAACACTGTTGAGAATGCACAATATATTATATCAATTTATCATATTTTACTTTTAAATACATGAAATAATTATGTATATCTAATATATGTTTTAATTGAGCACATATGTGTATATGTACATGATGATCGCGTAAGCATAGAACACTGATGTATGTAAGTATGAATGAATAATTATTATTATTTAATTATAATAATCTAATAACCCATTTTAGAATAGACAAGGATGGGCACTTTCTTCAGAATTATGAACAGGGCTATGACAATAGTATATTCTTTTCATTATTTTTACTCTCCTGTATATATCAGGTATTATCTTATATGTTTTTGGATTAAGTGATATGGTTCTCGATTGATTAACTGTGTCGGATATACACTCCAGAGTCAAAACAATGGTAAAAGTATTCTCTTGTCATGGCCCTAACTGTGATTAATACAAGCAACAAGCGTCCTTGTAATGTTCACGACTTCCGTTCGAGCAAACACTCTTGATTGTTATTGCATTCGCGTGAATTCGATGTACAATAGTTCTTAATTTCTTTTATTCTCAGGGCAATATTTTGTAACCCTTAGATAGGGGCTCAGCAAAATAAGCAAATAGTGTATTCTTGGTTGTGTTCGAATCTCATTACCGGAAGTAATTGTTGCCCTACACTGATGATTTCGTAAGCATGGATATTTAGTGCCCGTAAGTATAAATGAATAATTATATATATATATATATATATATATATATATATATATATATATATATATAGTTTTTGAAGTTTTTAACATTTGAAACTATACAAAACATTATTTTGTATCATTCGTTAAAAAAACATCTAGTCAGTAAGTCATTTAATCACCTGCAATCACTGCATCAACTCTCTCAAATTTACTATAATACCATTTTTTTATTTTTCAAGGGATCATCAGTTGTTTACCATGAAACACTGTTTCGGGGATTTAAAAACAAAACAGTGTATTACATCATGGCTCCCCAGCAGTGTTGATCAAACACCACCACCCTTAATCTTAGGAAGAAGACAAGTTACAACAATTTTGATCCAATTTCCTATTCTTAATTGCAATTACTAACCTTTTCATAGTATAAAAATGAATTTATATATATATATATATATATATATATATATATATGTTAATGTGTATATATAGGTAAAAGATACAGAGAGAGAAAAAGAATAGAAATGAGATAAAGCGCATATATTATTGGCATTCTCATTCCCCAATGATGTGAACGAATGTTAAGTAGAAGCGTTTCCCGAGATCTCAGTCATGATCTAATTAGATATAACTCACATAAGAACTGCCGATCCA
Organism: Euprymna scolopes; assembly: GCF_053919585.1. NCBI lineage: Eukaryota > Metazoa > Mollusca > Cephalopoda > Sepiida > Sepiolidae > Euprymna > Euprymna scolopes. The sequence continues at coordinate 76,459,732 of NC_136488.1, read as the reverse complement.
CATTTACGGTCTTGCTCATTACGATTCTTCCGATACCGATTGCCTCAGCCGAGAGTCTCTGCCTCCATGAACAATTAGCTTAATACAATAGAGAGAAATCCACTTTAAACCGATGTTTATATTCAAACAGCTGAATTAATGTAATTAGACGTGCATTATAGCTGCAACATCGTAGAAAAGGGGGTAGTTATGCACGTTCAATTTTCCACAACACAAAGCCACGGAGACTAATTCAAAGAAACACCCCCCATATATATATATATATATATATATATATATATATATATATATGTATATATATATATATATATACTAGCAGAAAAACCCCACGTTGTCCGGGAATTAATGCGAATCAACAAATATTTCACCCCCATCTTTTATTATCATCGATCGAAATCGTTACATCCTCTATTTTTTTAATCACATTAATTGTTTGCCTGTTCTAATTAGGGACACCCCCGGATAAATTCAATGCCATAGTTAAGCTTATTAGATGACCGAGCTATGCCGGCCGGTCTGCTAGCTATTAATGAAATCATCAATAACTATTGTAAATATATTAGTATTAACTGTAGGAGGGATATTATAAAAATTATAACGTTGGGACCCAAAAGATACACTGGTAATGCTAAAATTGCTACATACCATTTAATTGCAATTATATTTACTAGTTGGTTACTTGTTTTGCTTTACGGCATATCAACCCTTTTCAGGTTATTTAATGCCGAATCTGGTGATTTTGAAGAACGAATTTTTAATATAGTATATTTGGGTTTTTTTAAGTCGTATTCTATTAAAACCATAGTTGCCACCTTAACAGGTACTACCACTCTGGGTCAGAGTGGACCTGGGAGCAATGGCAATTAAAGGGTGGCTCTACACTCCTTAAGGGCTGCAAGCTGGGGCCTCACCATCGGATATAGTTTAAGGTCATATCCAGGACTATATTTACTAGTACTCAGGATTTGAAATTTTAGGAGTAATAGTAAAATTCGAATATAATTTAGGTACTCAGCAACTTAACAGTTATTCAAAACAAATTGACTCTAATTTCCTGTATTAAAATTCCCAACATCAAGTATATAACGGTAAAGCCCATAGACCAGAAAATGTTAAATTGTATTTTAAAATACATTATATTCACTCTTTTGTAGTTGCGAATAGACGGGATATTACTGCACTGTGCGTTTCTTTGTTTTCTTTTTCAGCACAACACTTAATTCTTAACGGATGATTTACGATTGTCAGCCAACACTTTATAAAATAAGAAAAGTGAAAAAGATATTTGGTATTAGTTCTATTCGTGGCTTTCACAACTTGCTCCTGAATATATTGCTTAATAATTTTAAGCGCATAGCCTCAACAGCTCACAGCATGCGATTCAATGGAACTGTCCCTATTATTTAATAGGGAATAATATATATATATATATATATATATATATATATATATATATATATATATATATATGAGAATTGCTTGTTTGCTCCAAATAAGAAAAGATTTATTGCAAAAAATGTTCTGCTTGTTCGGTGTAGTCCTTCTTGACGCTTATTTAACTATTTGAAATATTTTCTTCCGAGTGAATAGACAGGAATTCATTCGCTGACACACAGGCATTTATTTTCAGAAGATCCGCACTTAGTCTTGTATTGATCCTTCGGTAGATGAGTGAGAAATTGCCGCACAAGGTTTTATTAAAATATTTGATTTTTTTATTTATATTGTGTAATATCTTTTCTTTCGACTCATATGATTAAGCCATATATTTACAGGTGAAACCGTGTTATTAAAAAACATATCTAATACAGCTGACGTAAGAATGTACTTGGTCACGTTTCTTTCACAGTGTTTTTATGCATGGACGCCCTATCATTCCGTCTCTCTGTTATTTTCTCATGTATAATACCTGTCATCTTTATCGGGTTCCCCAGCAGATTAGTATGATTTCGTTTGTATTTTTCTTCCTAATTTTACCTTTTTAATAAGACTGTCAATATTTTTGTTTATCAAGTCCTACACGTTACATGCATTTCTGAGACGATTTAAATGACGAAATCATAAATTTCATGAACTTTACACAACAAGAATTTTCAAAATTATATTCTTTGTATGTAAGTATTTTGACGAATATTAAACAATGATTATGCGCTAAATATGTAAAATAAATAACAGATCTTTGCATGCGCAGTGGATGTTGCTTCTTAGATGGTTTAGCAACAGACAGGCTTATACAGGATTTGATATCTATGCTCGTTGTTGTAATAAACCTGTCCGCTGAGTTTCTCAGCATCATATAAAAACGAAAGTATTATACGAGGGGCGGGCAATAAGTAATGCCTCTGACCCACTTCCGTTTGTCTGATCTAGCTGAAATTTTTCATGTGCAATGATTTATATCTCTACGGATTATGTGGAAAATTACAGCTCTGTACTAAGTGTGGTTTCTGTTTTACATGTGTTTGAACTGAGTTAGGTGTGAAATAGAGCCTGTTGAATCTCGAGCACTGATCCGGTTTTTGTATTTGAAAGGACGCACACCAGAGGAGACTTTTGATGAAATGAAAGAAACTTATGGTGATAATTCCCCATCATATAACCTTGTAAAACGCTGGCATCGTGAATTCAAACATCGCTAGAAATCTGTGGAAACAGCTCCCAGACCTGGTCGCCCCCCCCACTTCTGCCATTGATGAGGCATTTGTCCGTCAAGTTGAGGCTGCCATCTTGGAAGATCGGCGCATTACTATTCGCCAAATAGCCTAAGATTTCAAGATTAGTACAGGGTCTGTGGAAACTATCATTCATGACCATATGCATAAGCTGTCTGCCAGATGGATTCCCAGGTTGCTCACACCATTCCAAAAGTGAGAACGCGTCGAGTGCTCGAGGATGAATTTGGAGATGTGCCAAGAAGATTAGTCAAAGTTTTTCAAAAGACTGATTACACACGATGAAGCCTGGGTCCATCACTATGATCCAGAGACCAAAGGCCAAAAATGCAGTGGAAGCACTTGGACTTATCACCTCCAAAGAAGGCAAGGGTGCAACCCTCCACTGGCAAGGTCATGCTCACAGTCTTCTGGGACCAGGACGGAGTAGTGATGACAGATTTCCTGGCAAAGGGTACCACAATTATAGGAGCCTATCATGTTTCACTTTTGACGAAATTAAGGGAAGCTCAAGATCAAGAGGCGGGGCCAGATCAGGAAAGGTACCCTCCTCCTGCAGGACAACACTCCGGTGCACAACTCACATGTCGCCAGATCAGGAACACGGGCGTGTGGTTATGAAATCATCCCATTCTCCCTACTCTCCTGACTTTGCACCCTCTGACTTTCACCTCCTCCCAGCCATGAAGTTGTTTTTGAAAGGAAAGCGTTTCCCAGATGATGCAGCCTTGATTTCTGAAGTCTATGTAGAGAAAGACTAATAACTGTGTCAAGTTGCGTTGCTCTACTGCTATCGGAAGTGGATCACGGGCATTACTTATTGCTCGCCCCTCGTACCAAAGTTATTCATCGAGTGTGCATTAAATCCGTTACGAGTTGCGAGGACGCTCTCCTACGATTATAAACGAATTACAACGAAGCCCGTTAGTTTGAATATTTATTGAAACTTAAAGCGGTGCAGAATTCGTTGACCCGATTCAGCATCTTCATGTTTGATAGTGTTTGATTATCTCGCAATAATATTTGCATTTTCGCAAAACTAAATAATCGGTTCTGCAACCATAGGCAATTGGCTACGGTTTAAAGTTACCACACTTTTCCAAATGAAAACACAAATTTGTTATATAGCTACGTCTAGATGTGAAGTTGGATTATAAGTGCAGAGAGCACGTGTACGTGTCTGAGTATCAACGCGTTAACCACATTTCGTAGGATACTAGCATTTCAGGCCGGAGTTGCCTGGGAGATTGGACGTGTGTGTTGAGTAAAAAAAAATGGTAGTAGAAGGAAGGCTCAAACCCGTACCGAAAAGGTAGAAAATAACGGAAAAAAACGTGACACCTTTTCTGTTATGACCACGGCCACACCGGAAGGGACGTAGGTTTTAATTAAGGCTAGACAATCGAAAAGAGGGGATAACTTCGAGAATATCGGTGAAAAAAGCGACGCCTCTCTGTAGAAAACTGTCCAGTTAAGGGTGAAGAAATGAATAATTTTAGCTAATTTTTCAGTATTTGTCGTCAGTATGGTCGAGCTTTACAATGATACTGATCTTGTGAAAATTCATCGCCTCTGTCGAAAGTTTTAGGCAGACATGCATACATACATTTATATATTGGTAAACCGATGAAAAAGCTTTACCTATCTCTAAATACTCTTTATGTCAAATTTCAAATGTTTAGACCAGAAATCGTCTGAGTAATTTGGTAGAGACTGCAGAGGTCAATTTTTTAAAACTTTGACCACAATTTGGACCTTTAACAGTTATTGTTTTGGGCTGAATCAAGCTATTAAGTTAGATCCATGTCCAAGGAACCTATATCTAAAATTTCAATTTTTTTATACACAAAATTGGTGGTGAAGTTTGGTAGAGTTCTCAAAGGTTAAATCGTTGAACTTTGATCCCTAAACAACGAAATTTCTGACCGAAAACCGAATACAAAGATTTTCCCAAATTTCAGTAACCTGTATTTCAAATTTCGAGTCTGTATACTGAAAATTGACAGAGTTATTGCGTAGGGAAATGTACAAAGGCAGACACACAGCCACAAAACCAGTATGGTTTTGAAGCTAGACCCTTCAGACAACGAATACCGAAGAATTAGCTAAAAACATTAATTTCTTCACCCTCAACTGGGAATTTTTCTACAGGGAGGGGGTTGCTTTTTTGGCCGATATTTTCGAAAGTTATCCCCTCTTTTTGATTGTCTAGCCTTAATTTAAACCTACGTCACTTCCGGTTTGGCGGTGGTCGTAACAGCAAAGACGTCACGTTTTTCCCGTTCTTTTCATCCTCCACGTTACGGGTTCGAGCCTGCCTTCCTAGTACCATTTTTTTTTTTGCTCAACACACACCACCAAACATCCGAGCAACGCCGGGCACCCATGCTAGTTTAACTATAATCTTGGAAAATGAAAACTTTAAGTCAAAACAAATCTAAAACAAAATAATTGTGGACAAACCAACCAAACTGACTCTGACATGTCCATAGTATTAACTAACCTTGTCCGTTTGAGGAATGGTCTCTACAAGACTATTCACTAAATATTTTGTCTATAGATCTGACTCTGAGACTGGAAAAATATATAGATAGATATCACTGCGATCACTACAGAAATGTCACTTGATATAACAGCCAACTGTAAAACCAATGCTTATCTTGTTGGTGATTAATTCGGAAAAAAAGTCAAGCATATAAGACCGAAAGTAGAGAAAGTAGTATCTAAATAGACATTATTTTCTCACATGAAAAAAAATCGATTCGTGGGTGGCCAAATCCTAAGTTAGAAATAGTGTCTATAATTTGGGGAATCTTTCTTTCCACAATAGAAAATTTCTTAATTTCAGATTGTCGCCTGTATAGATTACAAAAATATGCAACTATGCCACGTATTACACGTGCTGCTAAGTTTATATTTACAAATAAGGGTTCTTTCCTCTTTGAATATATTTCTTTACTCGACCCCCTTTGATGTCCACTGAGAATAATCTGTAGTTAGTTTTGCCCAGACCAGCTCAGTTGGATTGTATCATTTATATAATTTATTCAGTATAAAAGATGTTGGTTCCTTATTCATCTCTACGGCTAACCACATAGTACCAAATTTGATGCCTAGGTATTATTTTGGAACGTAATGTATTATATGCAGCTAAGAAATTATAAGACGTATACTGTTATGATCCAGCTGAAAACTCCAATAGTTATGGTTAAAAAAACACGCACACGGACATTTGTTACATATATAAATAACTATGATCGCCTTGGTTGTATACACGGACAGTTATTTCGTTTTAAATTAAACACGTGACACTTTGTTTCTAATACAGATTTGTCTATTTACACTTTCTACTTCAAAAGTACACTGGCAATTCTAATCATAAGGCAGCGAAGGTAAGGGAGAAGGGTGGGTCGCAGAACTCTGTGCGAATCTGTATTTTCGCTTTGTCTCTCTGCTTTTCTTATTTACATTACTTTGACCCGTTGACTCTTCTCGCCAGCTTGTTCTATTTGGGTCATAGTTCATTTTCATTGACCTGTTAACCTTATTTCCGCTAGCTTTTGTTTATTGCACTTTTTTGCTGGTTTTCGTCTTACCCATTTAATATCGGTTAGCTTTCCAGGCCGATTGACGTCATTAATATAGGTCCTTTTAATCCCGGGATTGCCCATTGTGTTCTTTTGTTGGCCCGAATACGCTCTATAACACTATTATAGGTCACCTTTCCTGGGATTAACTTATTGTTCTTTGATCATCCGGACCACCCCCTAACACATTTGCTTTTATATGACGAATCAAAAAACATTACAAACGCCAAGAAATTACGAAGTTGCCACTAAGAATTCCGTGCATTTCGAATTTTGACAGCAAGAAAAGATTTATTGCTTTCATTATATTAAACCATTTTTTGCTCATTTATCTTCGTATAATTTGTCAAAAATGACTCAACCAAACTTTTCCTTTCTAAGAAAAATAAACCACTTTAGAAGCAGGCATGTAGAAATCGTCTATGGAATACATTATTCTGAATAAATAAATGTTCTAACCGATATGAGCATTTAACTCTTCAGGCAAACTAGAAAACATATCTCAAGATTGTTAAGTAAGGATTTATAATTTGGATTGTTTGGATTATCACTCTCATTTCCATTGTTTTTTTTTTAACAATTTCCCGGCCCAGGTAACTTCATATATATATATATATATATATATATATATATATATATATATATATATATATATATATATATATATATGTGTGTGTGGGTGTGGGTGGGTGGGTGTGTTGTGTGTGGGTGTTGTGTGTGTGTGTACCAACGACCTGTTGCGCAACACATAAAATATATATGGATATGGAAGTATATACCTTATAAAATTAGACTGTGTAAATATTAATCTAATTATTTTTATTAAAAAAACGAACAGGAGTAAACTATATTATTTTTACCAATCTAATAAAATTTACAGATCTAATAAAAGTTAAATGCCCTGTGCTGTGAATAGCAAACATAGATATTCCATTAGCAAAATTATTATTGGCGTTTTGTGATTTGCATATAATGTTATGTCATGATATATATAAACTGCGTCGAGATAAAAAAATATGTTTATTATTTATATAATTCGGATTACTGTTTTTATTTGCGATGTTATTCAAATAACACTGCGTTCAATATGATCTTTGATCTTTTGTTCTCAAGTGATTTGTGTCGTAATTGATATATAGTAATAATATCGATTACATGAAAGCTTTCTAGAGTTCTGAGGTTAAATAATAAGTATTAAAGGTATTAAATAAAAATTACAAATTTTTGAAAGCCACTCTATCTCTCTCTATTTCCTTCTCCATTCCACCATTCTCTCTTTCTCTCTGTCTCTATATTTGGCTCTCTCTCTCTCTCTCTCTCTATATATATATATATATATATACACACATATATACACACACACACACACACACACATATATATATATATATATACAGAGAGAGAGAGAGAGAGTGAGAGAGAAAGAGAGGGGATGGGAGAGAGATGCATTCATACACTAAATTATTGATTCCCTCGCTCTTACTGACATGTGAATCCTCACGTTTGAATCCTTCCCTCTCGCCTCAGAAGCACCTTTGTCAGAGCGGAAAACAATCCAGCAGCAGGGAAAGAGATTAGAAAGGTCAAAAGTTGCTTGGACTAGATGGGTAAATAAGAGCAACCCCGTCAGCGATAAATGTGGAGAAGAAAACTATAAAATGCAACGCTGCCTTGTTATCGGCTACTGTCCAACTGGTACAGCTTGAATGATCATGCATGATACAACATTACAACAATGGCCGCTTATATCATTAAGAAACCGTCATATAATTGCTTGATAAAATGCATGCAAAGAAGAATTGATTATCAGATGAACAACTAAGGAATATGCATCCCAGAACATAACTATAATTCATATGCTATAAACAACTCGTAATCAGAAAATTTATAAGTTTTTTGCGTTAACAATTAGCATAATTTAAAAATATACGGGAAAAATGAAATGTTGGTTATTTTATCAGAAGTGGAGTTAGATTAGAGAACGATTGGAGAGATATCTTGACATCAACCGTACTTATTTCTCAAAATATAATATAATTGTATTATTCTTGATGCATATTGCTCGTAAGTTGGTAAATGAAGCATTTGCGAAATGCTGATATCGTTGGATTGTCTGCTAGATAAAGCAGAATATTCACGACATTTTCGCTCAGCCAGTTTTATGCGTTAATCGCTTGCCATCTCAAACCAAGCATATTGCCACTTGGACGTAAACAGCTACTACTTGCGTTAGTTTGTAATATGGTAATGTCTAGACCTCGGAAGTGAGATTTTTGAAAGCATAGACGGAAATAGAACATATGAGAAATCTTTTCCGTGTCTAGGGACATCAACATTGAAGAAATAGGATATTGATGCTTATCGATTAGTCATGCGTATATTCGTCGGAAGGGCACATTTTATAGAAGTTCATCAGAGCACATTGCATTAAAGAACAACAAGCATAGGAATTTAACATTGGGGCGAGGCGACAAAGATCAAAGCTTGGCCGATACTTCGGTGTTTATTAGGTTTTAATCAGTAAGGAGGAGTGATAACACCGCAAAATCATTGTTGATATTAAGGGTTGAAAAGGGGATACCTGCACCTACTCGATTTACAAATATTTGAGAACGCTTTACTATTTTACAGTGACGTGAATAAAACCTAGATTTCCAAAACAAATTTACGATAAGCAGTATTTACAAAACGCAAGTAAAACCTGTTTTTTCAGGGTTTTTTCATATATTTTAGAGAGTTTGTTGTTGACAATATTGTATCGCATCATAAACGGCTTCGAAACACAGCATCAACGATATATTTTTGATATGTTCCAAAATCAAAGCCATCACACTTGACTTTAATAGTAAAGTTGTTAAATTCTTTTGAAAGTTAAGTGTTAAAAGTTTGGTACCGCGTTTATCAGAATGAATTTATTTATGCACGTTGTTTCTTCCTTAGCTCCAAAAAGCTATTACAATATATATATATATATATATATATATATATATATAATTATGTTTTACTATAATAATTAAATACCTACAGACACTAGTGTTTCATCCTTTCGGGAATCTTCAGTGCAGGGTGTCACGATTAATACCAGTCGAACGATTCGAACCCCGCATCACGAGACATCTCTGGCTCGATTAGCGAGGACCTAATCCATTCGGCTACCATCAACCGCGCGAAATAACGTTGAATTTTTAAACATTTTAATTTTAAATGTTCATTTACGTCAGTCAGAGAATGATCTAATCGTTATACGATGATCTATGCATTAGAGCTAAATTGACCGACTATATATATACATATATATATATATATATATATATATATATATATATATATATATATACGATTATCTATGCATTAGAGCTAAATTGACAGACTATATATATATATATATATATATATATATATATATATATATATATATATATATATATATACTTTGTATCACAAACCTGAGTAAACTCCTCACATTTTTGCATTTATTTAAGTATATCTCTTCATGAGACAACACTGAAATATGGTGTTTTTGACACAATAAAAATAGTCTGTCCGTAGCGTATATAACAGAGTTAATTCATTTTTCCCTCAAAATAACTCCAAATATAGCCATTAAAAGCTAAATCCATGGCAACAAAGTAAGTACTCCCCTTACGAAAAGTTGTACATAGTAACATACAACATATCAACTCTCAATATTTTGTCCGACCAAAGACCTCCGATATACCTATCATTCGTACAGTATATACCCTATGGCTGGGATAGCTTCCGCGCATTTATATCAGATCTACTTCTGCGTTCCATACTTAAAAAGGATGTGTCCTCTATATTATCAGACCTGACGGAATATTTAATTGTAGGTATAGACCGTTATATACTCTCGAATAATGTCTCCAGCAAACACCTAATAGTCAGCTGTGGTTCTCTCCAGAATGTGCTGCTGTTATGTCGCACAGAAATCACCTTTTCCATTGGTTCCAACATAATAGATGTACTAAAACTGCCAGCAACTACTGTAAAAAAACTACTGTAAAAAAGTAATAAAGAACGTAAGAGAGCTGTATGCTAATTCCGTTAATTACAAAGTAGCTGAGCAGCAGCTTGGTTCCCACCAGTTTTGGCAAATAGCAAACAGAAATCTGAACAGAAGTGTGTGTTCTATCCCAACTATCAACATGGACCTGAAGGTATCTCGTCAGCATCAGACAAAGCCCAACCTTTTGCCAAGAACTTTGCAGCTAATTCTACCCTTTGCGACTAAGGCCACCAACACCCAATATTTCCTCCTGCGTCAGAAAACACGCAATGTGATATAAAAATATATGTACGTGATGTTGCCAAGCTAATCAAAAACCTTGATTCCAGTAAGGTAACCGGCCCTGGCGGTATTTCAATTATAGTACTCAAAAAACTTCAACCAGAACTAGTGTCCATATCTACAAAACTGTTTAAACGTTGTCTTAAGAAGAATTCCTTGCCATCACCCTGGAAAATTTCATCAGTATGTCCTGTATTTAATAAATCAGGTGATCGCTCATCTCCCTCTCAGTACAGTCCAATAAGTCTCCTGTGCGTCATGAGTAAGTTGCTGAAGTTGGTGTTAAATAGAAAAGTAATCAACCATCTCAGCAAAAATAACCTCCTTAGTGACACGCAATATAGTTTCCATTCTGCTAGATCTACAGCAGATGTGCTTACACTTATATCTCATAGGATTAGCTAGTCTCTCGACAGAGGCTACCTTTCTAGGGCAATTGTTCTTGACATAACAAAGGCCTTTGATAGAGTATGGCATAAATGTTTACTTCAAAATATCTCCAGCTACGGTATGGCTGGAAATGTCTTCTCAATTATTAAATAATTTCTCTCTGATAGGTACATTGAGTTGTGGTTGATGGGCAGAAATCAGAAGCTCTTAGTATTAATGCTGGAGTCCCTCAGAGGTCCATCCTGGTCCCAACTCTGTTTCTGATCTACATAAATAATCTTCCAAATGGCATCCTTACATCATTCGATGACATTTATGCCGATGACACTACTATCTTTGGTAGCACATCTAAGACAGTAAACGACCAAGTTATCTGTGATTCTCTCTCCTCTGATCTTGAGCAAGTGGTACAATGGGGAAAGAGATGGTTTGTTACTATTAATGCATCCAAAACCAAGCTTTTGTCTTTACATCATGAACGTTCTGATCCACATCTGGCATATGAATGGCTCTTGTCTAGGAGAGGTTTCATGTTTTGACAAGATTCTGAGCTTGGTCTTTACTCCTGATCTTAAATGGAACACATTTATAAAATCCGTTGCCGAGGCCGCTGGAAAAATGGTGGGATCATTCTATCGATCCAGTAGATATCTCACTGCTGATACAATTCTCTATCTATTTTAGAGCCATGTACGTCCAAGGATGGAGTCCTATTGCCACATCTGGGCAAGAGCTGCTAGAAAGGACGTATATTGCCTTGATAGAGTTTAAAATAGACTTCGTAGCCTCGTAGGGGATGTTATTTTCTCTTCCCTGCAACCTCTTTCTCACAGAAGAGATGTTCCGAGTTTGTCTCTGCTTTACCGTTATTTTCATTGCCAGTGTCCGACTGACCTCTTATCTATGGTGCCCCCTCGCCAAACTTTCTAGCAGAAAACAGTATCAATAATTTTCCGCACTATTTATCTGTGCCTGAACCTAAACGTAGATTTAATGAATAAAACTTATTTCTTAGAACTGCACGTTTATGGAATTGTCTTCCGTTTTCCTGCTTTCAAGCTGACTACAATATGGTTGTCTTCAAGTCTAACGTAAAGAATTTTTTTGATGAGCCGTCCCAATTTCCATTACTTGCGATTACTTTATTATCCAATTGTCTACTGTACACTTATCCTCGAGTTGCCTCTTATCCTCGATTTTCCTCTTGGCCTTGATAAGTGGTGATGCCTTTGTAAAAAAAACTGCGTTTACTCTCCTGGCCATGGAGTTTACCAGAGCTTCACATGCAGCCACTGGAATGCTCTTCCACTCTTCAATTACGACATCGCGAAGCAGGTGGATATCTGAGACTTTGCGCACCTTCACCTTCTGATTGAGGATGCCGTAAAGATGTTCTATTGGATTCAAGTCTGGAGAATACTTGGCCAGTCCATCACCTTTACCCTCAGCCTCTTCAGTAAAGCGATGGTCGTCTTGGATGTATGTTTTTGGTCATTGTAATGCTGGAACACTTTTCTGCACCCCAGTTTCTGGAGGGAGGGGATCATGCCTTGCTGCAGTATTTGACAGTGCATGTTGGAGGTCGTGTACTACTCAATTAAATGTAACTTTCCCATACATGTGACACTCATGCAACCCCAGAGCATAACATTCCCTCCACCATGCTTGACTGTAGGTATGACACACTTATCTTTGTACTACTCACCTGGTCGCCGCCACCACATGCTTAAGGCCATCAGAACCAAACATATTAAATATCGTTTCATCAGACCATACAGCATAGTTCCATTTACCTATGGGCTTGGTGGATATGTCTCCAGTAACCTATTTGCGGGGTTTCTTGTGTATTACATAAAGACGAGGATTACTCATAGGGTGACAGCCATGCATACACATTTAATGAGTACAAAGATAATGTGTCATGCCTACAGTTAAGCATGGTGGGGGGATGTCATAGTCTGGGGTTGCAGGAGTGCTACAGGTATTGGAGAGTTACATTTTATTGCACATTCAAGACAACCGGTGTTTTACTGAATAGGATGAGGGTAAATGTAATAGACTAAACAAGCATGTCTCCAGAATTGAACCCAATAGAACTCTCCAATACCTTTAGCACTCATGCAGCCCCAGACCATGACATTCCCGCCAGCATGCTTAACTGTAGGCGTGACACACTTATTTTCGTACTCCTCAAATATGTATGTATGGCTGTCACTTCAGACCATGACTTTCCCACCAGCATTCTCGACTTTACGCATGACACACTTATCTATGTACTCTTTACCTGGTCGCCGTCACAAATTAAATGTCATCTCATCAGACCATAAGATATGTTTCCATTAATCTAGGAGTTTTGTTGACATGTCTTCTGCAAACTGTTTGCGGGTTTTTTTGTGTATTACCTTCAGAAAAAAAGCTTACTTTTGGATTGAAAGCCATGCACACCATTTTGAGGAGTGCAAAGATAAGTGTGCCATGCCGTCAGTCAAACATGGTAGTAGGAATGTCATGGATATCACTTTTAATATTCATTTTTGCCAATTTTTATAATTTTATAATTTTTTAGACATTATTTTCTTTTGAAATTTACGGGTTTCCTTTTGTTTTATCAAGTCTATCTTTGTTCCCTAATTATTTTCTGCTGAAAAATAATAGCATTTTTAACTTTCATGAAATAAAGAAAAGCATTCATTATATCTTCTATTTCTTGCGTTACAATATTAAGTATGCATATTTTACCTTGCATATTTTTACACACCCACACACACGCACACATATATATATATATATATATGTATACATACATACATACATACATACATATATATACATATATATATATATATATATATATATATTTGCATAATTTGTCTCAGTTCAATAGCCTGGGGATTGCCTTCAAAACTTTGGTTTGAAATGCAGTTTAATTATTTTTCCCGAATTTGTGATAGATTTGATAAGAAGTAAGCTGAGAAAAAATGTTATAAAATTAAACCAATCCTATATACTCACATACACACACAAACACGCACAAACACGCACATATATAATATGCTTAATGGAAAATAAATTTAATTAATTTCAACAGGAAATTATCAAACTATGTATAGAAGCAATTAAAGCAAGCATCTCTTTTAATTTGTTAATCAATGGATATAAATAAAGATGATAAATTAAAGCAGATTAAACCCAGTAGGCAAGTACACTTGGTTCACCTTTTCAATCCTAACAGTTATTCGCATCTTGGCACAAAATATCGAGAACTTATATGAAACGCAAGAAACAATAACTCCAAGACTAATTGATTTTTCATTCTATAAAGTTTCTGACATATGAACTTACACAAATAAAGTCATGGAGTTATAAAAGTTTTATTTTTCTCATGTTAAGCCTAATATACAGAAACTTGATATATTCGAGCTATATTCAAATGCTAGTAACTTACCTGATTTTATTTCATTTAACTATGGTTTACATCTAATAAAAATCATGATTCTAAACAGAATATAAAATGCTGCGTTTTCTGCTTGCCCATACTAAATTATACTGAAGTTAAGGTAAAATTAAGGCCGATTAAATAAGACAGGCGATGCCAGTGTAGACAAATGATATAGCATACTTTTCTGAACAAGGCTTTAAACTATAAGAAAGAACCACCTGAATACTTACAACGGATTCGTCTTACTAATTCTGGCAATGCAATTTATATTGAAACCTTATCCCTAACCCGTCAAACCAAAATGTAAAATTACTGATCTGACATTGTAATGATATTAAAGCGATTATGTAAAATAGAATAGATGCACAAAGACAGAAAGAAGAACACTAATAGAAATAGCGTAGTAGAAATCAGATGGACTTACACAAAAACCAAAAAACGAAGGCGCACAGACTAACAGAAAGCGTCAAGTAGCAGACTACAAAAAATCAACTGAATCTTCAACATAATTTTGATTATTGTGTCTTACATTAATAAACCAAAAAAAGATCTAAGTGTGTTTTCTATAAGGTGGTATTTTGACATGCTAACAGCGACTAACTACCGATTACCAGTGTACTAACTTGTAGAATTAATATGTAAAACTCAGAATTAACAGCTGTTTTATTAACTAATACATTGCAATTCACATTTATTCACATTTTTCTTAGTAGTGCTCCATTTTATACAAGCTTTTTTCATAAAGACTTTATCAAGTGCATCAATGAAATATCCTTCAGAAGTTTAGCTAAAAAAATTGTTTACCACATAGACCTAATAACGGTACTTTAGTTTATAATCAAACAGATATAAATACTGAAAGCCAGTTGAAGCGTTGGAATCTATATTTCCGAATGTGCATTTTTTATTGTTGTGAAGGAGATTATTTGTCTTCTAGTTTCTAAAGCAAACATTAAACAGGATTTATGAAAAGTTAAAGGTTCTAAAATTCTGGTCAGTTGTTTACACATTTGGATGTATTAGCTGCGAACAAGAGTAAAAGTAGTAGTGTAACAAAGTGTGGATGTGCGTATGGCGGTTATATGCAATTGCCGAGGTGCGTACGAAGTGACGTCACTGCTAGGGAAAGAAGAAAATATAGAAAAAGAAGGACACGCGCGCAGAAAGAGGAACGATCATGTTCGACAGGATCACAGTCATGTTAGAGATGTAGATAAAGTGGCACGTGGTCAGAAAATGAGGAATGACAAAATGAGTTGGGTTTTTTTCTTATTTCTTTATCGTTGTTTTTCTTTGCGGCGTAAAATAAAGTAATAAAAAGAGTTAAATAGCAAAACAATAACTCAGGTAGCAGATAAGGAATAACAATAGGCTCATGAATAAATGAAATAATTAAACAACGGGTCTACCATTAAATGCTCATCTATCTGCACAATCAACAATGCTAATAATGGTTAAAATGACGTATCTATCTCTTTTTATCTAATAAATTAAGAATTTGTGGATTTTGTTTCGTAAAACATCGCTAATTTTGGCGTTTTTACACTAACAGAACGAAATTTTGGAAATCGTAATGTTTAATTTCACATGGAAACAATGGTATCTACGACTTCTTATTAGTTTTAAGATGATAATATAAAAAATGCGAAATTCGATAAGGTATAACATAATTTATTAAAGAAAATAAAAAAATAAAATTAGAAGGAAACAATCGTATTTGCTTATTTAAGAAACAGGTAAATTCCAAAGAAAATGAATTTTCTGTTTCGATTTACTTTTAAAAAAGGAAAAGATGGCTGCAATTTTTTTACTTGCTTACACGATTAAAAATACAATTCGGAGGTTTTTCTTTCAATCTCCATATCGATAAATGGGAGAAAATATGCCAGAGCAACCCAGGGTTCCAGTTTCGTTCAACTGTATAAAAGTGCTCATCTTTTTTCTTGTATTTCGTCCTTTACACTTGATCCTCATCATATATTGCTGAGTTTGAAGCAAGGGGACATCAAATACAATATTTACGTATTTAAATACGGCTTGATCGAGTATTGAACCCTGAACTTTCGACTAATTACTGAACATTAGCACAGCAAAGGAACCTATATCATTGTAAAATAACAGAATAAGTTTAAATTTACTGAATCAGATTCATACTTTTATTAGTTTACAACCCGAAAAAAGTTTTTTTTTTTTTAATATTTGATATGTCACAAAGAGGAGTTTTAATTAAAACGGTTACTTGGATAAACATTTATATTAAAAGTAGAATAATTCATGGACGTGTTATTTAACTGAATCGATCGCCAATATGAATTTGCTTGTAAATCTGAAAATTTGTGTCATTAGAAAATTATGTTTTCCATTCGCGTAAGACGTAGATGGAATTTCTCAATATTTTGAAGGGAAATATACATTTTAATGAAGCAGGAATACATTTTCGAATACACGTACTGAATGTGTCATCGAAACAGTAATAGAATTTATAAAAACATAGGAAGGTTTATTTAAGGTATTTTTAATCTATTTATTGATTTTACTGTTTGTCTAACTATTTTTTCTTAATGTGCAATCATCAAAAATCCCAAAATAGCATGTAAATATTATAAGTATGTAAATTATCATGGTTTACTATTTATCCTGCTCTAAGAGAGAATTACAGTTAGATTTTGTAAATATTTAAGCATCCAAAAGAAGCCCCTTCTCTCAATAAGTGTCAACCCGCGACCTACCATCAGTAGAAATCACTTAATCAGCACGCTAGTTGTTCTATTTTCTCAAGTAATACGCCAGATTACCCTCTTCAAACGCGTAAGTAGTTGATGAAATTCCGCCATATTTTAATTTGCAAAATATCTTTTGATGACGAAGACAGGCATTTTAGAATACACATGCTGCAGTTTTAGTCACAAATGTTCCTAGAAAGCAAGACGAATGGATAAAAAATAAGAACGTTTATTTTGTTATGTATATTTTCATTCTTTATCTATTCATAGCTTTTACTGTTTGTTGTATTTGTTCAAATGATTAATTATTAAAAAATACCAAAATACAAAATTTCCTGTTAATATAATAAGATTGTTAATTATATTAGTGTTCTATCTATCCTGTTAAAAAACCACAAAAGTAAATTCAAAATACGAGGGGGATCTATTGCTATTTTTCTTCTAACGATGGCAATTTAAACTTTATGAAGTACAATGTTTAGTTGTATTTTTATTTTAATTCTCAGCAGCCCATTTACATCGCTTATCCTCTGGTGTCTCATAGTTTCTGTCTTCAATGAAGACTGTTAAATGTTTCTGGAGAAAATAAATGTATACTAGGTCGGCAGTAATTTTTCAAAACCGTCACTTGAGTTGTCCTAATGTTTCTCTTTCTATTCCAAGCTCAGTCCGTCAAGTCCACAGTAGCTAAACAGCTGCTTCGTTTCCTCAATTTTGTCGATAAAAAAGAGGGTTCATAACAGAGGCATAGGTTCTTTCCCAACCATTATCAGTAGCATAATCATGTTAACACACCGTCTTCCGCTGGATCACCGGTTAAGAAACCTTGAGCCTGGTCAGTATTAAATGGGTGACGATTTGCGACGTCCAGGTGTTGTATGCACTCTCCTCTTATCTCGGCATTGTTTCTATGCTTCCTGGTCTTCTCCTTGCCACTGGACCCAAACAATGTCGATTCAGGAGAGGTATGATTAGGGATTACGCGACCCTTGCCTCACAATTACATGCGCAGCTGCCCTCACTAGGGTATCCTTTGTCTTTCGAGACTGAACGGAGGCATCGATCGATTATCAATAGACCTGAGGTAATATCATCAGCAGCTGACAAAGCCAATTTTTCTTTTGGCTAAGAATTTTCCAGCAAATTCTACCCTCTGCAATCAGGAACGTTTCCCCCAGTATTTTTTTTGTGTTTCTGAAAACACACTCTGCAACATACAAATATATGTGCACGATGTTGCTAAACTTATCGAGAACATTTATTCTACTAAAGCAACTTGCCCTGACAGCATTCCAATGAAAGTACTCAACAATCTTAAACCGAAACTAACGCCCATACACACAAAGCTATTTAAACGTTGTCTTAAAGAGAAATGCTCATTGACACTTTCAAAAACCTCCTCGGTCCGCAACGTATTTGAACATTTAGGCGATCAGTTATCTCCTCCGTACAGACCAATCAGTCTCCTTTGCATAATGAAACATCTGCTGGAACTTGTGTTTAATAGAGAAGCTGTCATCCACTTCAGAAGAATAACCTACTAGGTTGCATGAAATATGGATTCAGTTCTACTAGATATGATGACTGTTATTTATCTTTTGGTTAATGGTCATAAATAAGTTTATTTTAAAGCTGGCGTCCGTCAAGGTTCAATCCGGGCCCCAACTCTCTTCCTGGCCTTCATCAATGATCTCTCAAATAATATTCCTAGATTATTCGTAGACATTTATGGAGACTACATTGCTATCTATATCAACACTTAAATAGACATAAATGACCAAGGTTTTCCTAATTATTTCTATTCTGACCGGAGGAACGTGTTAAAACGAAGAAAAGAGTTGGCTGGTTTATTTTAATATATCTAAAACCAAGTTTTTCTCTTTTCATCTTCAATGCTTAGACCCCAATCGGACCCTGATATAAATGAATGGTCCCCGTTTAGGGAAGCACCAACTTTTTTCAAGCTTATGGGCCTGGCCTCTAGTCATGATCTGGATTTAAACTCATACATCAAATTTGTTGTCAATGTCGTCGGAACAACGGTTAGATCATTCTATCACTCTAGTAGCTATCTCACTAATGATATAGTCCTCTATCTGTATAAGAGCTAATTACGTCCTAGGATGGAGTACTCTTGTCAAATATAGGCAAGAGCTGCACAGAGAAACCTATCCTCTTTGTCAAAATTCAATACCAGCTTCGAACCTTACAAGTAAAGCCATTTTCTATTCCCTGCAACTCTTACTGACAGATATTTCTCAGCAAGTAATCACCTGAGCTCCAATTTATGATCCCTATTTTCCAAACTTTCACGAAAAACACTGACTAAAACCACTATCAAACGTCCCCACTCTCTATCTGTGCCTATATTTAAACGTAGAACTATGAACAACTCCCTTTCTATAATCGTAATCCTATGAAACTCTTATCAACTGGCTTGCAATATACAATATGATCTTCTTCAAGTCTAATGTAAACAATTTTTTTTCCTAAGCTTCCTCCTAAAATCAAATTATGTAAAAGTCCTACTACTATGGATTAATCTGCTGTTGGTTCGGCCACTATCGTGCACTCATTAAAACTTATCCTCGAGTGGCCGTCTCATTGTTATCGATGTTGACTTCCTTATAAAAAAATGAAAACACCAAATTCATCTAAAGAAAAGGGATATTGTAACCGTTAATATGAAACTACATTAAAAACAACATAATAATACATTTTTACTTGAAAAATAGTTTAAGAAACTGTCACGATTACCGATCAGTCGGATTCTATCTTTTGTTAGTGTATTATTATCATACATTTTTTTTTTGCAAAGTTTAAAGAAAAATCTAACGCTCATAAGTATCAGCCAAAACACACACAAACCAAAACACAGTACGCACGAGAAAGTAAGATTGAGTAAAAGATAGAACTAAATAAAGGAAAATAAATAGCACCAGATAGACACTCCTTGTAGCCTTTTACATGCGTACCCCTCCCTCTGCCCATACAGCGTATTGGTTTTAGGTGGCCACCGAGGGATGGCCCTCGTTAGAAATAATTATGTCCTCTGGAGATAGGTTAAACGAAGTTTACGAAACAGGAGACTTAATGAGATGCAATCATTCTGCGTACGGTTTCGGCATTTGTCATGCGCCACTTTAGGGAAATTAGAATCTAATTGGGTAGCGGGATGACTGACGAGGTCAAAGGTCAGAAAAGTAAGCTGTTGTCTATCTGTGTAACCAAATTTAGTCAGAAGGGAAAATTACCGGAAAACATTGAATATTCATGCCATTTTGCGGTTATTGATTTTGTTTTTACTATTTATTTGAAAGATATTTTTACAAACACACCCACACACATGTGTGCATGTATATATACACATCCACACACACACACACACATATATATATATATGTATATATATATGTATATGTGTGTGTGTGTGTTGAAATGATGTACATGTGTCAGAGAGCAAAAAC
The DNA here is from genome assembly GCF_053919585.1 of Euprymna scolopes. NCBI lineage: Eukaryota > Metazoa > Mollusca > Cephalopoda > Sepiida > Sepiolidae > Euprymna > Euprymna scolopes. Next base: position 76,439,145 of record NC_136488.1, on the reverse strand, counting down.
TAGAGAGTGATAGAAGAGAGAAGTGAAGTTTCTTTTCGAAAACACATGTGTGCATCAAATGATTGCATATTCTATAAACAGAAAAAAAATCTTATAGGGAAGCTGTCAACGCAAATCATGAATGTCCTTTAGGAAGCAAAATTTTTCTTTCAATATACAATCCGTTTAAAAAAGAAACAGTTTTCTTCTTATACAGCCACACACACACAGAGGAACACAGACACAGACACAGACACACCCACATCCATATATATATATATATATATATATATATATATATCTGTGCGTGTGTCTGGTTACGAATAGTCTCCTATATGGTGTACTATTTAAAAAAACTGATTACATATAATGATAGAAGATGCATTGAGACACAGGAATGGATATGTTTGATCTGACAGAACGGTGGTTCATTAAAATTGTGGGGTCTGCGTTATCGCCTGGTCCACAAAGTATGGAAATAAAAAAATTGAAAATTAAAAATAAGTTTACAAGTGGTTTTTATGTATATGTACATAAGAATATTTTGATAAGTATGTTTTAACTTAAATAGGGATGGTATAATAAAATTGTGGGGTCTGCGTTAGCGCCTGACCTCCATAGAATGGAAATAGGCACAAACTTAAATAAAGACTTTTCATATCTATCTGCGTAAGTATACTTTGATAACTATGTTTCAGTTTGAAGAAATATGGTATAATAAAATTATGGCGTGTTCGTTCGCACCTGACCTCCATAGAATGGAAATATGTCACAGAGTTTAACAAGATTTTTTTAATATACAGGGTGTCCGTAAAGTTACTATGCAGTCTTAGAAGTTACTATACAGATACCCTGTAATATATTAACAGTACAGTAAGATATTGTATTAAAATACTTATTTGTAACAAAAGAAATAAAAAGAAATAATACCTTTATGTTTGTAAATTAACTATTAATACAAATATAATACAATAAAACAATAAGACTGTATAGTAACTTTACGGACACCCTGTATATCCACAGACTATTGTGATAAATGTTTCAGTGTGAACAGGTATCGTATAATAAAGTATGGGGTTTATCTATTTTATTTGTACTTTTATCATATTTTGCTTTGGTGTTTATGCCCCCAAATTGAACCCAATCCTTCCTTTTCATAACCTATCATACTTTCATAAATCAGGGTCCATTTTGTATAGGCTGCTTTTGAACCCAGTCAACGATGGGTACTTTTGCTAGTATATACATATATATATATATATATATATATATATATATATATAACCTAACAGGGAGACTCGAAATTATCTGGGATTGCACGAGGCTCAATACATGTCACATCGTCCCATACTTTTGTTGTCATCGAAATCAGTTAAATCGATAGGTTTTTAATTAAATCGACTGATTGCCTGCTCTAATCGTGAACACTTCTCTGAAATGTACTATAGGGGAGTTTTACTGGTTACCAGCAAAAACTTACCTAACAATTGTAGTCTACATTGCACCCTAGAAAGTACTCTGTTCGTTTTTTTCAAAATAATCTTTAAATAATAGCTTCACTTAAGGTATAAATGCAAAAGTTGAGTAGCAGAATGTCTATATATTTTTTTTTAATTTCCACTAGTAATGTGATCAGGAGTCACGATCATTTAACATGTAGGTATTCTATTTTCCAAGTTCTTCTAAAGATGTAATAATTTATATTCTGCAGGGTTTATATTCGTGGAATTGTAGATGAAAGAAAGAAGACGAGAAACAGATTTATACGGGAATTTTTATATCATCTACTTTCATCCATCTATGGTATAACATGTTAAACGTATGCTTATTTAGTTATACAAACGTATTTACCAACATAAGTGCGTACGTGTTTCTGCTGCAATTCTTTATGGCAAACAGCGAAATCGAACCAGATCTTAACAATGAAATTGGGTTTTACAAATTCATTATTTTAGACAATGTATTTATGTTATTTACAAAAAAAGGGTAAATAAAAGAAAGACTATAAAGAAAAAAGCAATACACAACAAATGCAGGAAATAAATAAGTGGTAGATTAAAATAACGGGCAGGTAATGGAGATGAGGTGTTAAGAGAGCTGTAACGGTGTATATAAACTTTGGAAATATACATCCTAATATTAAATTCTATCTACTTACTTTCTCTGTTTATTACATTATACTTAGATGTGTATCAATACTGCCAGTGTGACTTATGAATTAGTCTTAATAAAGCGTCTATTTGCTCACATTTTTTCTTTTAGGTAGGTGAAATGCAACAGAGCGTAATCAAAACTATCTACACGCATCAGTACGCATATACGCTCACGTATATGTGTAAACATGTATATATATATATATATATGTGTGTGTGTGTGTGTGCGCGCGTGTGTGTGTATGTGCAATATACTCATGTAAGGATCGATATAAGAAATAAAAACCGCATTACTATTAAAGTTTAATGTTTATTTATTTATTTTTTTTTTGTGGTAGTTTACGGATTTAGTGCCATCGACCAAAAAGAAAGAATATCCGGAGGTATTCAACATTGTCTAGAATATATATTCCAGCTTATAAATACTTCAGGAATTTAATAAGCATGTCCATACTATTGGCGCTACGGGAAACCAATCTAGGACGTATTAATGCATATAACTGGAAATTAGATAGCAATTAGTTTCTCTATCAAGTCTTTGTAGCGAAACTTATTTTTACTTTTTTATTGGGTGGAGTGGGTACGGAGTTTGCTGAGCATATGTGTAAAAGTGTTAAGGTACACAAAGACATTATATGACCATGTTGCCTCAAATATATATTCCCAGATTCATAATAATTGGTTCTCAATAAATGAAATAATACAAGAACTCCATATCTTGCAACTCTTTGAATGTACATAGTTATCGAATGTTATATGCCAATGTTGCTATTATGTTGTTAGAATACTTACACAAACGATATTTATCATTTCGTTCATTATTAAATAAAATAAACAAATGATCCGTTCTAAAGTAGCGGTCAACATAATAACATTGAAGATAAAATTTACAAGCGCTCAGTGAATAGACACGTGGAATATCAACTATAATTATTTTATATATGTTATACCTACAGATATTATATATATATATATGTATATATATATATGTGTGTGTGTGTGTGTGTATTTGTGTGTGTTATTATATTTATTATAGCTATTATAAAGGGAAGACTGAGTTTTGTTTTAAATCCATGGTAAATGGAAGGACGGAGGGAAAACATTGAATGGAAGTTGCAAAGAAAAAAAAAGTTAGACAAATAAGAGAAGAGTCGGCCGACCATGTTTCGCCCTCATTTTCCAAGCCGAATCGAGTTTTTCTTTTGTTTTGTTTTGTATAGGGAAACGAGTTTAAACGGGTTGGTGGGGGGGGACTAAAATGAAAGTAAATTATGTGACCGAAGAAAGAAAAGGTGTTTCCTCTCCATTGTACAATTATCATAATGATAGATTTATTTTAGCAGTTCCCTCAGTTAAAAAAAAAAAGAAATTTCTTCATTCCGATAATTTGAATTTATTATAGTCGTTTCCACCATTTTAAATTCGTTTTTCAATACTAAACAACACAACAAAACGTAGATTCAGCTTGAAAAAGTGAAGGCAAAACATGGTCAGCCGACTCTAACCCGTGATGAGTTGTTAGACTAACAGTATTTATACAGCAATGTCACAACAATAAAATTCATGTGTTTTTCTTATAAAAACAGTGTTTTCTCCTTTTTATCACGTGATCCCTAATTTTGCACCCCCTGTATATTGTTAATTGCTTTTCATAAAAAAACATATTAAACTGGTTTAATGGAGAACCTATACACACTTCAATCAGTCTATTTCATGTGGCGTTACATCATGGAAGAAAACGTCATGTGAAATGTACTTTATTTTTTATTAAATAGGCCTTCATATTTTCGTGTTTAAAAATAGCAATGTTTTGGGGTTACAAGATTCAGCTAGGTTTAAAGACATAGTAAATGCTGCAATCGGTATATTTTGAATGATTGTGCAGTTTGCTGCATAAGTTATTTTTTTTAACGATTTATTCAAATCTTGGAAATATCTGTTAGCATTTTCTGTCTTTATGGTTGAAAACGATAACATTTATTTTTACCTTTACTTCCTTAAACTTAGTTTTCGATTCGCTCTAGAACTTTTCTAATTTAAATCAAATATACTTTCTTATCCTAATTTTATGCGCAATTATATATATTTTTTTTGTTTTTCTGCTCGTAAAGCAATTATGGAGGATAAATATTTAAAAAAATCTTTTAAAAATGAAGCGAATATACTTTTACCAAAATAAGTCAAATCAAAATTAAATTCATTAGTTTTATTTCTTACACCTATGAAATAATTGATGTTTTCTGCACCGAAATTATTCAACTAACAGAAGATTCTGTCAAATTTTGTAACTTAAATTGCATTTTCTTGCACACTATATATATAAATAGTCTAACACCTCGTCTGAAGCGACTTACATATTTTTCTAATAAAGTTAAAACAGTTGGAAAATCTGATAAGGTAACGCAAAAGAAACCGAAACAATTTTCTTAGGTATACTGAATATTTACTGCTTGCCAAGGCCAAAAGTCACTCAAGGATAATTGTAAATGAGATTTTGAATTGAATGATAGTTTATAGTAATATGAAATTCTAAAAACAATGACAACTTCACAAGTCAGCATGAAAACGACAAAGTCCTAAGGGAAACATCCTCGAAGATGCTAAAGGAACTCTGTTCAAGTATTTTTTGTTTAATGTTACATGCATAGCATATTTTGCAGCTAGGATAGAGAGAGGATTCCTCGCGGAAATTGTTTTTTGTTTTGTTTTGAGTGGACTAGATATTAAAGCTCAGTCGAGCACCTTCTATGGGAATATCGATAGATTAAACAAAGGAAAGCAAGTTTCTGTAGATAAGAGGCTGTGAAGAATAAAAATTATTATCTCTTACTACATTTGGACAACAGTTGCTCGGCTTAATTTATCCTGCATTGACAGAGTTCAAAACAGACTTAGAAATCTAGTACGTTGCCCTTTTCTCTTCCATGCAACCTCTTTCTCACAAAAGAGACGTTGCGAGTCTGTATCTGCTTAAACGTTATTTTCATTGGAATATTTCAACCGAGCTCTAATTCCCGGTCCACTCTCGCCAATCCTTCACAATAAACACTCGTCTAACCAAAATCCCTATCTATAAATTCCCCACCAAACTCTATCGGTGCCTAAACATAAACGCGGATTCCATGGACACATTTTCTTTCCTAAAACTGCCCGCTTGTGTAACTTTGTTCCGCTGGTCTGTGTTCCAGCTGACTACAATATTGTCGTCTTCAAGTCCAACGTAAACAAGTTTTGATTGACCCGTTCTCGTAAATAATCCAATTATACCAAATTCCCACAACAAACAATTACTACACTACAGTCTCAATACAATATACTCATTAGCTCTTATCCTCGAGTAGGTTCCAAGCTTTGATAAGCGGTAAACCTTTTGCAAAGAAAAAAAATTGCAAAGTCGATTTTATAGTCTCTTGGAGCAGGAAATAGATCTCTTAATAAAGAGCTCCCCAACATAGCAGCGGTACTTTATCGTTGGCCGAAAATGACTTACGCATAATAGGGCAACTCTTTAATACATCTGGATGCTAATTTATGTCTGAATTTAAAAAGTGCTTTCGTGGATATATTCTAACGATCCGCGGCCACTCGCAGACGTCCTAACAACTCTGCTACACTGTTATCAACTGAATATTTGTTACGTATGAAAAGCAAATAGCACGTCATATCAATATTATAAACCAGTTCCTTGGGATTGATTTTGGAGTTTGGCGAGAATCGTGAGATTGCCGATGAATCGCGAAGGTACGAAGAAATTATTGATGTTCTGAACGTTTCTGTATAATTCGTCCCTCGAAAGATTGATGAGAGTCCGCCGTCAATAAATCATTTTGCTTTTCAACCGTGTTGACGCGTCGACCGTTTCCTCCGTGGCCGTGGTTGTAGCGTCACCGGGGAAGACGTAACGGTGGAGAGTAAAAGTGCCTTATTGACGAGGGTGGGGGTCAAGTTTGTTAGGCGGGAGAGAGGAGCGAATGGATCGAGGTGGGTAATAGCAAGCCTTTGACTGGATGGTTCGAAAAAGGGAAATAGATAGGCAGAAGCAGACACGTACACGAAATAGGGTAAGGAACTTAGAAGTGATTGTAGCATGAGAGTGATCGATTGAAACGCGAGTCTGGGTTCAAAATGAATAAATAAACTAAAACGAAAGTGAAAGACATAATCGAAATATCTGTAATACAAACAAAGAAAACATACACACGCACGCACAGGCGCGCACATACACACGCATACACACTCACACACACACACACATATATATATATATATATATATATATATATATATATATAAATATATATATATATATATATATATATATATATATAATGTGTCCAATTGCATTTTTTTTAATTTTCTCTCTTTGAAAATTGTAATGATGGGTATGGGGCAGCCAAACCAGCTGGCAACATTGCCCTGCTTTTTATTGAAAACAAACCGAGAGCTCTTTTTAATATCATCGTTGTTCCCTTAAGTGCAATTGTCTGGATCTCTTTTGCATTTGGTTCACCAGCAATATGAGTTATTTAATACTTCAAGTTTTTTTTTTTTTTTTTTTTTTTTTTTACAAAGGCATCACCACATTATCAAGGTCAAGAGTCCGCTCCAGGATAAGGGTTAAAGAGTGTACAGTAGTCAATTGGACAATATAGTAATCATTAGTAATGGAAATTTGGTAAATTTGATAACTTATATGGAACGGCTCATCAAAAACTTATTTATGTTAGACTTGAACACAACCATATTGTAGTCAGCCGGAAAGCAGGAAAACGGAAGACAATTCCACAGGCGTGCAGTTCTAAGAAAGAAGCTTTGTTCATGGAATCTACGTTTAGGTTTCGGCACAGATAAAGAATGGGGGGATTATTGATAGTGTTTACAGCTAGACGAGTGTTTCTTGTGAAAGTTTTGCGAGGGGGGAGCATAGATTGAAGCTCATTCGAACACTTTCCATGAAAATAACGATACATCAGAGAAAGACTCGCAACATCTCTTGTGTGAGATAGAGGTTGCAAGGAAGAGAAAAGAACATCTCCTACGAGGCTACGAAGTCTATTTTGAACTCTATCAAGGCAGAACAAGTTCTTTCTAGCAGCTCCTGCCCAGATGTGGCAACAGTATTCCATCCTTGGATGTACCTGGCTCTTATATAGATAGAGAATAGCATCAGCAATGAGATATCTACCGGATCGATAAAAACATCCCACCATTTTTCCAGCGGCCTTGGCAACAGATTTGATGTACGTGTTCCATTTAAGATCAGGAGTAATGGTCAAGCCAAGAAGCTTGTCAAAACTTGAGGCCTCCTGAAGACGAGGGTCATTCATTTCAATTGATGCCAGATGTGGATCAGAATGTTGATGATGTAAAGAGAGAAGTTTGGTTTTAGATGCATTAAAAGTAACCAGCCACTCCTTACCCCAGTGTACTACGTGCTCAAGATCAGAGGAGAGAGAATTGGAGAGAACTTAGTCGTTTACTGTCTTTGTTGTGCTACTATAAATGGTAGTGTCGTCAGCATAAATGTCTACAAATGATGTAAGGATGTGATTTGGAAGATCATTAATGTAGATCAGGAAAAGAGTTGGGCCCAGGATGGACCCCTGAGGGACACCAGCATTTATACTGTGAGCTGCTGATTTTTGCCCCTCAAGTACTACTCTCATGAACCTATCAGAAAGAAATGATTTAATAATTGAGAAGACATTTCCATCTATGCCATAGCTAGAGATCTTATGAAGTAAACCTTTATGTCATACCCTATCAAAGGCCTTAGATATGTCAAGAGCAATTGCCCTAGTAAAAAGGTTGCCTCCGTCGAGAGATTTGCTAATCATATGAGATATAACTGTAAGCACATCTGCTGTAGATCTAGCAGAACGGAAACCATATTGTGTGTCACTAAGAAGGTTATTTTTGTTGAGATGGTTGATTACTTCTGTATTTAACACAGATTCCAGCAACTTACTCATGACGCACAGGAGACTTATTGGCCTGTACTGAGAGGGGGGGGTGCGATCACATGAATTCTTAAATACAGGACATACTGATGAAATTTTCCAGGGAGATGGGAAACTATTCTCCTTAAGACAACGTTTAAATAGTTTTGTAAGTATGGGCGCTAGTTCAGGTTGAAGTTTTTTGAGTACTATAATTGGAATACCGTCAGGGCCAGTTGCTTTACTGGAATCAAGGTTTTTGATTAGCTTGGCAACATCACGTACAGATATACGTATATCATCTAGCGTGTTTTCTGATACAGGAGGAAATATTGGGGGTTGGCGGCCTTGATCGCATAGGTTAGAATAAGTGGCAAAGTTCTGGACAAAGAGTTTGACTTTGTCTGATGCTGACGAGATTACCTCAGGTCCATTGATAATAGTAGGGATGGAGCACACGCTTCTGTTCAGGATTCTGTTTGCTATTTGCCAAAACTGGTAGGAACCAAACCGCTGCTCAGCTACTTTGGATTTAACAGATTGAGCATACAACTCCCTTGCGCTCTTTATTACTTTCTTACACTGGTTGCTGGCAGTCCTGAAAGCGGATTTAGTTTCCATACATCTATTACGTTGGAAACAGTGGAAAAAGTGATTTCTGTGCGCAATGGCAGCAGCACATTCTGGAGAGAACCATGGCTGGCTGTTAGGTTTTTGCTGAAACTTTTTCGAGGGTATGAAACGGTCAATACCTACAGTTAACCATTCTGTCATGTCTAATACTATAGAGGGCACAACCTTTTTAAACATGGAATGCAGAGGTAGATCAGATATAAATGTACGGAAGCTATCCCAGTCAGCCTTAGTTTATCGATATACTGTACGGTGGAGAGGTACGTCTGGGGACTTATTACATTTCATTTTTATCTTAATTGATACAACAGAGTGGAAGGAAGATCCAAGAGGAGACAGAACAGAAACTGAACATAGTTCAGGGCAAGTTGTGAGAAAAAGGTCTAGTAGGCTCGCATACTGGCCGTCATTGTCGAGCACACAGGTGGGTTCATGAACAATCTGAGTGAGGTCATAGGCAATGGATAAATCATGACAGAACCTCCCCTCATCATCGGTCTTGTTTGAGTGGGTCAAACATTCGACGTTGGGAACATTGAAGTCTCCACATACGTGAATGTTAGCTGAAAGATAAGCAGATAGGACTTGGTCAATTTTCTCAGATATGCTTTGAAAGATAGTAACTCCGCTGTTGTGGGGGCGATAGAGAGTAAATATAAATGCCGTAGTGTGAGCTAAAGCAACCCGGAAGCACATATAGGGTAAGTTAGGATCTTCCCTGGAGATGTCCCTACCACATGGAAAGCTATCTTTAATATAGGCACATATTCCATGCCCATGACGATCTTGGGGTCAGATTTGGAAGTTAAGTTAGAGTATCATTTAATTGCGAAGTCTTCTAGGGAAATAGCCTGTCCAATGCCAGTTTCACTTAAAAATAAAAGGTCTGGTTTAGTCTCCTGTAATTGGGGTTCAACCTCTGGAAGGTTAGAACGTAGACCCCTGATGTTGGAGAAGGAAACATGGTAGTAGGGGTCTACGTTGAAAGTTGGAGAACCGGATTTAATCGTGTATTTTTTCTTGAAACTTGTCATGATGAAATTTTGGAATTTGTGGACTAGGTCGACATATTTACTTAGAGCAGGACAGAGAGGGGAAACATAGAGAGAAAAAGAAACGAAGACTTTTTTTTGTAGCTAATGATAAGGTAAAGCCGTAACAATTACCCACTAGTATGGCATCGAGAGGCCCCACCAGAAGCTACTGCATGGTCCAGAATCCAGTCACCAAATGGCAATACAGCAGCCCCAGTACTTTGCACGTGCTGATAGGACAGCCTCCTTGGTGGTTAATCCAAGGTTCGGGTCCCTGACTATCAGGCGGATAACGTCAGCCCAGACAAAACGTTTACCTCCAGCACCCTTACTAGTGACATGGCTACAAGGATAAACACAGAAACAGAAAATTTTCGCCATCTCTGCCAACTGATCGCGCAAAAAACTGCCAACCTAGAAAACAGCTTTTTCTTCTCCCTTTGTCAGAAAAAATCACTCATTAAAAAAGTGAGGACTGAGGGACAAATAAGAAGAAGCAAGAATAACAGGAGCTGCCGATAACGCATTCACAATGCGTTTTCTACTCTCCATTAAAAAAAAAATTATTAAGTATTCTACTTAATAAAATCCAACGGACGTGTTTAAGGGAGAGTATGGTGATAGATTCCCCTCTCACGAACTAAGAATGAGTACAATTTTGTAATCTATTTTTGCAATCAACTTGGTAGAGAAATAAACATTTATGGCCGAGAAAAAAAGCTAGCATTTAATAAAACAGAAATACATAAATTAAATACTGAAATAAAATGGAGTTATTAATATTTGAATCCTGTCGCATCTATAATAACTGGTATGATTGATATCTCCCTAAGATTCCAGTTTCTTTTCATATCATATATGAGACCTTGATATTTAATCTGCTTGTCTCTTTCATATCTGTTAAGATCTCCATCGTTAGGGGCACGCTCTTCAACCAAGGTGTCAACTCTCTGTAACTTATTCCAAAAGATTGTGTCAGGTTTGATAGCAACATTTTCAAATTAGTGGCTGTATGGATTACATGGTCGCAATGTATGGTATATAAGTCATTACCAACTGTCCTTTCAGCCTGATATTCCCTGGATTTGCTGCTACATTAGTGTTTCATTTTTAACAGATGGTCCAGTGGAGGTACTCACATACTCCACCATGTCTCGATGCATATATATGCGTGCCTGTATGTCTCTTCGCTAGAATTCGATTCATATCTATAAAAGAATATGACATAGGAATGTTTGGAATTCCTTTCATTTAGCTAAAGTAGAAACTTAATTTTATCATAATGTGTATGTTTTTCTATGTATAACAACAACAACAACGTTATTATTACGTTCGATGCAGCTTACTGGATTAGTATGCAGACTATTGGATCGGTCTAAATCAAGCGTACTTGATTATGTACAATTATCGTTTTGTGAATTACACGGGATCACATCCTCGTCTATGCCCCCACAAGTGAATAAAGAATGCCCCCGTTTTTCAAAATATTTACATCCATTAAGTATATGTATTTTGCAGTAACCCTTAATCAATATAAGATAGATTTCTTCCATCACATTTAAGGTGGCGCATCGTTTTAAATAGCCATTATTACTAATAGGTTCAATATATCCTTTGTGACCGAATAATCTCATCTATTCTTTGCGTCTGGCTTTTTATTGAGAAGATGCCGCTATTCTTTTTCTACTGTATCATTATTTGAATGGAACGTACCCGACTGAGCTCCAATAAATTTCTACTTTGTGATCAATTCTTAAACCATAACTTTCTTAATTACTTTAACGAATAAGGAATATCCATTTTCATTCCTCTACGTCTCGTAAGGTGTAATTGCCACTGAAGACTCCTTTCCGCAAATCCTTATCTCTGTTGAATACATTACATCAATACTGTTTCCTGACAAATGGCAACATGATCATTTTCAAATACGATGTAAGCAATTACTTTTCTGAAAATTCCTTAAGTCTGCTAAAACTTGGTTTATTTTATTAATAATTCTTAGTTCTCTTATAAGTTTTCCATCTCCATTTACCAATCATTCTCTCCCGTTAATTTTTATCCACAAATGACATTTAACGTTGATAAGTCGAAATTTTTTTAGTGGAAAACAGATCTGTAGTTTTAGCCCCTTTTATCCTCTAGAGAAATTTCTCAGTTGAGAACCTCGCTAATGAAACACCAAAATGTCCACCCATTCTTTATTACTTCGACCTTCCTACTAACTTTATTTCAAGACATATTGCTACTATTTGTGAGAGTATGATCTCAGCGATACTTAACCGAAGTTTTGTATAAATTGCTCGACTAGACTAATATGCAGAGTTGTCGGTTATCTATGATATAAATCTCACCTGTCTGGTTAAATGTGTGTACATACGTACGTACGTACGTATGTATGCATGCATGCATGCATGCATGTATGTATGGATGTATGTATGTATGTATGGATGGATGGATATCTGCCTAAAACTTTCGACAGAGGCAACGGATTTTCACGAAATTGGTATCGCCCCCTTCGGACGACAAATATCGAAATATTGGCTAAATAGGGTAATTGCCTCACCCTCAATGGCACTTTTCTACAAGGAGTAATCGTTTCTGGGGTTTTTTTTCGCCGATATGTTCGGAAGTCGTCTCAGCTTTTCGATTGATTAGACTTAATTTAATCATTCGTCAATTCCAGTTTGGTGATGGGCGCAACAGCAAAGCCGTCACTTTTTTCTACGTTCTTCTCCTCTTTCGTCGTACGGGCTCGAGCCTGCCTGCCTACCTACTACTACATTTAGAATAATGACCTGCAAATTCAGCATGCCATGCTTTGAAAATAGATCATGCAAATGGAAGTTCGCCATAGATTTTTGTTTGATCAGATATATCTTACATTGAGATTAGTGGTATGTACTATTTAGGCGTGTTACCAACTTTTCAATGTGTACGAACAATAAAGAAAGAAACTGCATGATAGATTTTCACATTTTTATTTGATGCTTTTGCTGAGATGTGACGTCTATATTTTGCGCAAATCATAAGAAGCATCCTCTTGTCATCCTTTTACTTGTGTTGAAGACGTTGAATGAAAATACGATAAAGGATCTAAAGTTACTTATAATCATCTATCCGTGTTAGTAGCATTTGATTCAATGTTTTTATACCGTGATGGAAAAAATGCATATGTTAACATATTCATTTTTTCTCCTTAAGGTAGAGTAGGTGATTGTACAGGGGATTATAGAATAGACCAGGCATTTATAAGGGAATGGCTGATTAGTACCATGTCAACGGAGAAATCATTATATAAGAGTTTATAAGTAGAATTTGTGCGAGTCGAGAACAAGATGAAAAAATATATTACCTCGTACGAGCTGCTTCCTTTCTTTTAGGGAACTTGCTACTTCCTCTTCTTTTTAATTAACTTTCTCTTTCTCGACGGATTTAGACGCATTTAAACTAATGGTTCTCTCCGATACCCAGAAATCACTAGGTGATATTTCACAATAAAACAATAGGATCATCACACAAGTAAGACAACCTCTACCAATGAGACAGAATGTTGGGCATTTAAAACGAATTCTTTTAAAAGTAAGCTGGGTCAATGATGAACGGACGCACAATAGCTGACAAAGTTATTTTTTAAGGTAATACCCCCTGTCGTTAATATTCCGCGGAGAAAGCACAATTAACAAAACAACGCACAGAACAAAAACACAGAACACATAAAAGAACCGCAACCTAGACTCAAGTGTTTTTACTGACAATTAGAGCATTTGTAAAAATAAACGCGTGTGAATATGCAAAAAAAAAAAAACTCTAAACAAAAACGTATATAGTAACTTCGGTGTATTTTTTGCTTTTCAGTTGTTCTACGAACGGAAATGTTTAACTTTCAAAGATAAATACGAATTATTCTCTTGCCAAAAAAATGTAAATCATGGATAGATTCCTAGATACATAAAAGTTTTGTTTTATGACCTTTTATTTATCGCCATCATACATCTTTTTTTATTTAATCTTCTATTAATTTCATAATACTAGGAAACCCGGCGTTCCTCAGCATTGCATAAATATTACTAAATGTACTTTTTCATTATGTACACAATCTCATATTAACTTTTGTTCTGATTACCCACTTCTCCCGTTTCTGGTCCTAATATAGTCGGAATAAGCTGAAATGTAGAAAACATTTGGGATTACTATCTTATAAAAAACGTTTAACTTCGTGAAAATCATATGGTACACATTTACGTCTTCTGTTGTAATTTTTAGTTGTCGTCAGCTTATCTCCATCTGTATCGAGCCACATATCATCGACGGTTTAAAACTGGATAAATGTCTTCGAATGTAGAAAGATTAAGACTGTCGGTAAACTATCTGTAACTGCTGTAAATTGTTGCGAAACGTTACATATTTTTTAAACTTTATATTCCGTAATTTATCCCCTGTCGCGCTTTGTTTAACAATTCTATTTAAGTTGTATTTCTGTCCCTTGATGAAAACCTGGTAATCTCCAAAAATGCCGTTAGGGCTTACAACATGGCCGCCAGAAGAGTCACGTGATCCGGTTGATCCAAAACATGAATCGTGCAAATGGAAAACGCAGCCTTGAAGGCAAACTTTGACAAACAATCACAATTTGTTTGTATTTATTTTTTTGTTGATATAATGTTGTTATAAAAATAGGCAAACTTTGAGAAACAGTCTTAGGTTGTTTTTAGTTAAAACAGTGTTTATAAAAAGTATTTTATTCAGAACAAACAAGTGGTCGACTAGGTGTATCAGAATTTTAGGCGGAATTTTTGACACCCCCAACAAAAAACTGCGAATAAAATATATAAAACTCGTAATTTCTGTTTTTAAAGTGGGTTGTCAATTTTCTTTATGAAATATACTTCCAAAATAAACTATTACAGTCGTTTAAAACATAATAGAAGTATTATTTTTTATTTTTTAAAAACAATGGTTACAAAATGTCTACGCACGTGAAAGAGTCGGCCCAAATAAATTTTGTGAGCTAATTTGTTGCATCGCCTCCATCTATTCTGTCTAAATTTATAAAATGAAAATTAAAAATATAAACTGTTTTTTTTACATCATATTTTTATAACATTACATCTTAAAAAAAAATGAACACCTTGTTTTAAATACCATTTTTATGAAAAACTCTTAATAAAATATTTTTTATAAACACTGTTTTAAAAAACAAACTGTGATTGTTTCTCAACAAAAAATTAAATGACCGTTCTAAAGAAATTATTCATTATTATGATATTGAAAAACTGTTTTTGTACTTAATTATTATGCTTGTTTGTCAAAGTTTGCTTTAAATTTGTGTTTTCCGGTTTCGTAATACGGCGATTCATGTTTTGGATCAACCGAATCACGTGACTCTTCTGGCGGCCATGTTGTAAGCCCTAACGGTATTTTTTGGAGATTACCGAAAACCTTTTCGTAATTGCCTTTCTTTTAAGACAACTTAGAAATGACGTGTGTACTACGGATTAATTTATTCTCTTTGTTTGTTAAATTGTTTCCATCGTTTTTATTTCCTAACAATTTGTGGAGTTGACGTCAATAGTATCAGTAATATGATTTAAACCAAACTAGGAATACTATAAAGTGAATTTAACATTTGCGATCTCGCCATCTCGAATTTAACATTGCCTTATTCAGATACAGATACGACCACCAGACCGCCTATCCTAATGCGACTATGTCTTTTATTATTTCTAATCCTACACTCATTATTACCATTTATAAAATGTTGTAGAAGCTTCAAGATTTTCTTTTCTTTTCTGAATTTGTGATATGAGGATTGATTATTCGTATTATTTCAGGTCATGAATGCATACGTTAATTCAGCCTACTATTTTCATCTTTAGAGGTAATCTCACAACGTTTGGATTAACATAATCTCCGAGCTACTCCAGATTTATTTGGCGAATTAGGGGCTATTTCCGTCTAACCCAGGAATCAGCACGGAACGTTCAAATATTAAGTGCGCTGAAAAAGTAACAGCTCATGTAAAATGCTAATTTAATTGCGGGCAGGATACATGTTTAATACTAAGTTAATGTAAACTTTTGCTTAAAAAAAAATATAAAAAAATCACGGAGCGGTAGCGGTATCAGAAATTTCGTGAAAATAGTGAATAATTCCACCCCATCTTTCCAAGCTTATAACTCCTTGAAAAATGTAATTCAAGCCCTAATTTTTTTTTCAATTAAAGGAGCAAGGACCAAGGTTTCATTTTAAAATAAACCCAAAAAAACACTGTGTTTTAAAAAAAAAAAAAAGGTTTTAAACTTCGGACTTTACAGGTAAATTTCTAAAAAACGGTTTTTTTTTTGTTTTAAATTTGAATATATTATTTATTGACCTTTTCTCTTCAATTTGTGATATATAAAACTATTCAACATAAATTAATTATTTACTTTTTGATAGACATTTCAAAATGAGAGGCGTGAATTATTCGACCCCCTGTCTTTCCAAGCTTATAACTCCTCGAAAAATGTAATTCAAGCCCTAATTTATTTTTCAATTAAAGGAGCAAGGACCCAGGTTTCATTAAAAAAAAACAAAAAAAAACAATGTGTTTTTTTTAAAAAAGGTTTTAAACTTCGGACTTTACAGGTAAATTTCTAAAAAACGGGGTTTTTTTTGTTTTAAATTTGAATATATTATTTATTGATCTTTTCTCTTCAATTTGTGATATATAACACTATTCAACATAAATTAATTATTTACTTTTTAAGAGAAACTTGAAAATGGGGGGGCGTGAATTTAAAAAAAAAACGTTTGTCTAAAATATTATATTCGGTTTATTGGAAAGAACATAAAATTTCACATTGACCCTGAAAATATCGTAAAAATAGAATCAATAGAAAAATTTTGATAGATTTTTAAAGTTTAAAAATTGAAAAATATTGAGTTCGGAAAATTCATTACTGTTTAAAAAAAATATTTCTATTACTTTTGAAACAACTGTAATATTTTATTTTGAAATTATAATCCATAAAGAAAATAAACAACCCACTTTTAACAGAGAAATTACGAGATTTTTATATTTTATTCGCAGTTTCGTGTTAGGGGTGTCAAAAATTCCTACAAAAAATTCTGATACCGCTAGAGCGGACTTACTACCCTGAAGAGGCTATTTATTGGCGAAATATTGGCCTTATAAGAAAAAAAAGTAAATAAAAATTTCATCATTTTATACGACACTTCAAAGTTTTCAAATTTCTCATTTAAATATATATATATATATATATATATATATGTGTGTGTGTGTGTGTGTGTGCGTGTGTGTATAATGTGTTACTTTTATATATATAAGCTAACATATTTCTTTTAACTCCTACTCACCCCTTCAGATTTTGATGCCGATATTTTTTTTATTTCGTTTCCTATGATTCTGTTTTTCATTGTTTTAGTTGTTTTTGTTTATTTAAGTGGGGTTGTTTATCGATTCTTCCATTTTTTTTCTTTTGTCCTCCCTTATATGGAACTCAATTTATGTTATGTCGGTTCCCTGATGACCCTACTTTCGTACATGATTTTTTGTCAGATCTTTGGATTCTCCTACCTTTATTTGTTCTTTATTTGATGATTTGTTGCCTTTAATATTTTCTATTTCGGTAATTCGACATAATTTATGAATTCAAGCATCGACACAGACTTTTCATAACAAATAACCCCTCGCACTTCGATAAACAAATGGAACAGGACACAAAATTACAAAATAAAAACAGAAAATTTGCCTCGACAAGGCATTAATTCTTTTAACAAAAGTATCTTTGGAAAAATACATCGTAATATGAATCTTAACAGGAATGACTTAATCATCACTCTAATATTTTATTTGCAAATTTTTTTTTTTATATTTTAAATCGAAAGTCGTAAACTTAATGTTTCTTACTTTCATTCCGTCCGACTGGATCAGAGGGAATTTTAAATAGATTGGTGAATTTATGCATTAATAACATAAAAATGTAATCTTGATTTGTATTTTTTATGCTTGGAATTCTACCACTTATCAATACGAAAGTCACTCTATTGTCGGGTTGCAGATATTGACGTGTGAAACTAAAAAAAAATTCCTGTCCTAGATGTGCATCAGAAGCTAAGATGCATTATTAAATTTCTCAATTCAAAAATACTGAATGATAAACATTCGCCGGCCACCTATTTAACGTTTGCGACGCCGATGCAGTTCGTCAACACAGTAAGGAGATGGGTTCATAAATTTTAAATTGGCGACACAGATGTGAGTGACAAAGCGCACTCCCGAATTTTACGATTAAGACATCGTTCATCGCTGGCAAAAGTGAATCGAGAACAGAGATGACTATGTTAAAAATAAATTCTAGAATACAAAAATTCGATCGTTTTAATGGAAGTTCTACCGTCGTTATACCTTCTCAACGTTTAAGTGTTCTAGTTGAATATAAGAGGCTTTACATTTAGCACGATCCTAGTATATTATGATATGGCGTTGGTTTAAAATCGCTTTGCTTTATTTATACTTTACCTTCTTTCTGTTTATTTTTTGTTTTTAAATATTCGAATCAAACAATCCATTTAAAAATAGCAAAAAATATAAGGAAACATCTTGACTTTATTTTAAACTCTAATGTTATTCCGTGCTTAGCGCTGTATGGGATATGTCCAGTTGCATGACATCTGTGTTTAATTTTCAAAATATAATAATGTGCCCATGTTTCACACCGGGTTTCCTTGAATATATCTCTGTATGCTGCTAAAAATTAGTTTTTTTGTATTTTGTGTATTGATAGTCATATTAAAAACACCCTTTTCTATTTATTTTAAAAGAAAATAAAACTATGATATGAATACAACTTTGTTATATATTATATATTGCTTCCACCTGTAAAAGACCTAGCTAATGTCCATATTCTTCTAAACATTCACTTTAATTAATTCGCTATTAGTATTTTCGGTTTTCTTATGGGATGGTAATTTTTAGTTACCTATTACGTGTAATTATATTCATGCAGATATTCTATATGATTTATACTTGAATAATATTTCTGTAAAAAGTTTATAGCAAGCACTAAACTCTTCTATATATAATCATGCATGCTAATATATATATGTGTGTGTGTGTGTGTGTGTGTGATAGTTTAAAAAAATATTTTCCACCAAACTTATCTGCAAGTTCTTAATATGCAGAATGAAACGTAATATGTAGGATATTCGAACCCATGCAAAACTTTATATTTGGGCTTTAGCGTTACAGTAAATATGTACTCATAGCTCAGGCAGTAAGGCCAAAAGAAAAAGTAAATAGTAAGCTAAACGTTGTGGTTTCGGTTCTTATTGGTGGTGCGCATGCCATTTAAAAAAAATTAAGTTATTACTATATATTGGGTCCAATATCTCTTTCTTCTATATAAATAAAACAGTAGATGTATGTGTGTGTAAATACTCTTAAACTACTAGTCACATTACACTGCAATTAACAGAAAATAGTAATTATACATCAAGGAGTGTTTATAACGCCGGTAGATAACGCGGTTTGAACGAAAATGGTGGTGTGTCGATTCAAGCTAGTGGCACCAGGTCATTTTTTTTTTTTTTAAATTGATCATGTTTATTTTTTAAATTAACAAATGCGAATATTTGCATGATTTTAAATATATTTAACCGTATTTTACGGCAGACGGAATCAAAATATTTATTTACAGGCTTGGAAAATAAAACTTTTCTTTTTTATTTTTTTACAGTCTTTTAAGATGATAAATATTTTTGGACGATTTTGTTTTGCCTGAAATCCATCACGACCAATGGAAAACTTAACTTCATTCTTAAAATCATAATTTTCTTAAGTAAATCTTCCACGATAGAGGACTAATTCTAAGTATACTTTTGATAGAGAACCTTACTTTGGCTAATATCAGGTTCTTTTTTCTTCTTCTTTTTCAAGTAAGATGTAAATATTGCTCGAGATTCTGAAATTGGAAATATCTAGCCCAACTTTAATTGTGTTATTTTTCGTTGGATTAGACCATTACTTCTGCTTCCTTTAGAACATTTTCTTTTCTTTAAATAACTTTTCCTTTACTTTAAATACATTCTATCTTGTATGTTCTTTTATAAATAATGTTTCTTTTTCCATTTTTATAAATAAATAAAACGAATACACCTCTATATATGTTTTATTTTATATTCATTGATTTGATTGATTAGATAAATAAATATTAATTTTAAACTGAAATTCTAAAGTTTTCGAATTCGTGTGTTGTGCTTTTTTTTAGAAAGGTTTCTTTATGCACTTACTTAATTTTTAGACAAATTATTCCAGCACAAAATAGAGGTTTATTTTTATAGAAAAGAGAAATTTTCATAACAAACAAAATATAAATATTAATTAAATTTTGAGAAAACAAATACTGATTTTAATGACACTTTTTAAATAATTTGTCTACCTTACTAGAATTCAACTTTGTCGGTATCTTTTACATTAACTACAACTCCTCGTTCACATTCGAAATGTGGACTTTAAGAGGTTTTCGGGTATGCTTACAGCGAATATTACACTTAAATGTGGGGCTGATTAGTAGTTTACGCGATAGGTAAACATTTGTTATCCAACAAGAAAGCTAGCGTAATCCCTGGCAGCCATTATTTTTACAATCGAGTAATTATTAATGCTCATGCATAACTACTTTCAGAATAAACACCCCGAACTCCCTATGTTAAGAACGGCATTCAAAATAAACACCCCCATCTGCCCATGTTAAGAAAGTCTTTCGTAATAAACACTCCCACCATCCCCATGTTAAGAACGTCTTTTGGAAAGAAGCGGCTCAAACCTTTTCATTTAAAGAATGACTTTCGGAGTAAACACCCCTAACATCCCCATATTAAGATCGGCTTTCGTAATAAACACCCCTAATTTCCTTATGTATTTTTTCATTCATCCCATTTTTTCATTTGTGGGGTAAACGAAAGAAATATTTGCTTTGTCATCTGTTTCAGTTACACGCATGTGCATTACTAATTATTCGGTTGTGAAAACAAAATGGCTTCCAGGGATTGCTTTAGCTTTTACGTTGGATGTTATGTTTTTATATCTGGGAAGCGACTTATCAGCCACGAATTTAACTGATGTCGCTGTCAGCATACCTGAAAACACCTATTAGAGTTGACATTTACAATTCAAAAACCGTCCAGAGACTTAACTCAACTAATAAAACATTGATACGGAAGCAGTCATTCAAACATTGCAGACGTTAGCTTGTCCATTATTTTTAAACGAAATTCAATAAAACTTGAATTTGCTCAAAAACAATAAAGTTTATAAAGCCTACGTTCATAACCCCACGCCGGTGGAAGTACTAATCGACAGTTGCTAAGTCATTACAATATTGTAACTATAATCCATTGCTTTTTAAATCGTATTCCGAAATCTTCCTACACCAGAAATTTACATTATTGATATTTAATTATGATATAACTATAAGTTACTGTTAGAATGGTAAAATCAATTATAGTCTGCAATAAGCCGTTTACCTATTAAAGGAAATGTTTGGGAACCGAACGTTTTCAAATGTAATAAAAAATTGGGCACTTTTGCAATACAGCGTGGTAACTACGTTTTTGGTATTCAGTTTGGAGAATATTATTATGAGGATACATTTTTTTATTATCAGTCTGCAGCACTTTTCTCAAATAACCTCCTATCCATTGGCATTGGCCCACTAACATAAGATAAAGATCATCAATTGCACAAATTATTATGTGGCTAAACGGTAAATTCAATTGGTGACCTAGTTACTAAAGTTTTTCTAAGATATTACTAAAAAATTTCGAAATGTATGATGGCTTCGTGAAAGAACAATATTGGCCTCTAGAAATGCTGTTGATATGATCAATTATAATCTTTTACAAGAGTTACCAATCTATTGATTGAGTTAATATTTTTAAAGAAAACTGACAAAAAAGTAACAGATTAAACTAGAAAACAGGGTTAGTGTAACTGACGATGCCTCTATGAATATGCATATACTCCATACTTCATGGAGGATATGGAAAAAGAAGCTATTATGAATTAACGCTTCGTTTAATACAAAACATATATGCATAAGACCGGAATATTCAAATATATTAAATACGAACTTGCAACCCCGGGTAGTTCAGCTAGTTAAATAATATAATAAATACACAATCTCATTAATCAAAATATAATATTAAGGCGTATTTTACGACCGGGCAATGCCTGGCGACCTGCTAGTATATCTACAAAAGTGAGAATGTGAGTGCTTGAGGACATTTGCCCACTTCTACTAATTTTTTTATCTACAGACTTGAAATTTGTTATATAGAGTATTCGTACATGTGGAAAAATTTTAATCCGTTTGCATTCTAAATAAAGATCTGCTAAGGCGTAAAATTGAAAAATTGGTACGTTGTGGTGGTCGGAGCTTTATCTGTTTTAAACTGTTTCACGATTGCCCATCCACGGTCAAAAATATGACAGCTTCCTTATGTTAAGTATAAGTTTGTTTGAAAACACTTTTAAAAGCTCATGTAAAACTGGTCTAAGGTTTATCATGCCTGACTCCCTCTCTTTAGATTTTGGTGTCAATCTAATCTCGCATGAATGTTTAACTTACAAGAAGTGAACTTGTTAGAAAAAAACAAAAGACAAAAAAACATAATACTTATGCCTCAATTTCGTTCTTTTTTGTTTACATAATTTTTATTTAATTTAACGTTACTTTTTATCCTTACGGCATTTCTGTTTAGTAGCGGGAACTGAGAAAAGTCCACAGCGGACTCATGCATATGTAATATATTGATGTTGACATTTTGTAGATGTTCAGCGTAAATGGAGACGCTATGATATTGTTGTAGCTCTTTCGTAAAAAACTGCAAAATAATTTATCTCAGCTAGCAGGGAGGCCAGGCGTAGCCTGGTCGTAAAGTACGCTTAAATATGATATTTTAATTCTTGCTGATTTCGTATATATAATTATAGAGTTAATGTTCTATCGATTTTTATGTATTATAAAGTTGCGATTTCAAAATTAAAAAAAGATATATCCATATGACGTGGGTGAATCAGCTTGAATTGAAATCAAAACAAAAATTCATGATGTGTGTATATATATATATATATATATATATATATATATATATATATATATATATATATATATATATACATATTAGTCATCCAGATACAGTAGTGTTTCTCAGCTTATCAGTGCGGTTAGACAAGCGACTATCTCCAGCCAGGATCGAAACCCGATCGGCCAAACGACAGTCGGAGCTTCTTACCGTTGCGCTATATGGCTGCTGTTATGCGGGCAGTGAATTAACAATTTTTTGACATTGTCCAAATATCTAAGCTTAATTTGTTTACACAAAGGGTATCGCTTAATACGATAATGGTAATTTGTATATCACTTCCAAATAGTCTTGAGCTAAGATAGGAAGCATTATATATATATATATATATATATATATATATATATATATATATATATATATATATATATATATATATATATTGTACCTATTTACTATGCCTCCCCACGGAACAGAGTTAGACACCAGGGTCGTTTTTTAACGTGGAGAAAAGGTACAAAATTAAAAAAAAATTGTCACAGTCGTGAAGGACTGATCCTCCACCGAAAGAGAACAAGAAATGGAAGTGCATCATCTGAAGAACAGATACTACATTTGATCTTGACCAAAAGGCCAAGTATCATATTGTAATCGAGCACTTTGCTGGAATTATTTCCCCCAAAATAGTAATCAAATATATATATATATATATATAGTAAACATGGTAATTAATAAAAAACCGAAGAAAGTGCTCAATACT
Source organism: Euprymna scolopes (assembly GCF_053919585.1). Classification (NCBI taxonomy): domain Eukaryota; kingdom Metazoa; phylum Mollusca; class Cephalopoda; order Sepiida; family Sepiolidae; genus Euprymna; species Euprymna scolopes. The sequence goes on along the minus strand of NC_136488.1, from coordinate 76,415,558 downwards.
GTTGTAGAGCAAATATGTGTTTTATTTTTTATTACCATATTTTCATGTTAAGATACATTATTGTTTCAGCTACACGGCCGTTTTTTTGGCCGTCATGTAGCTTCCTCAGACTTTTAGAGAAATGTTCGTTTATGGTGGTATGAAAGAGTGAATGGTGTCAGGGGAGGGGTGCGAGGAAAGCGGAAAAAGAAGGGAACAAGGGGGAAAGGTGGGAGGGGGTGCTTGGTATGTCGGTAATGTTTTAGTTTTGGAGTTTAAGGGCATTACGTGGTTGTGGGGGGTCTGGGAGGTTCATCTCTTGTGTGGCTGAGGGCATAGAGGTACATGGAGGTGGAGGGAGATATGTGAGGGTAGGAGGAGACACACACACATTTACACCCATGGGTGTATGGGTGTAAATGTGTGTATCTGTGTATGTGCACATCCATGCTTACGCGCATGTACTCAATTTAACACCTTAAGGAAAATTTGGGGTCAGCGGGAGCAGCGCGGGTGTATATGCATGCATGTACGCATCTCTGCATGTGTTTACATGCCAAGGCGAAGATGAAAGTGTACATGTGAAGGTCTCTTTAAGTATATGTGTGTATGTACGCATGTGTGTGCTCGCGCGTACGGCCGCTAGCTAACCCTCTCCAAGCACTTAACAACAAATAAAAATCAAATAGATAAACCGAATAATAGCCCCCTCCGCCTCCCAACCTAAGCGAACACCCAACAGGTCAAGACATACTTATAAAGAAATCATCCCACCAACGAGACGCCAACAACCTAAACTTTAGGATTCGAATTTTTAAGTAACACCGTCCACCTACCCCCACATATCTCCCTCCACCTCCATGTATCCCCATGCCCTCAGCCACACCAGAGATGAACCTCCCAGCCCCCCACAACCACGTAATGTCCTTAAACTCCAAAACTGAAACATTACCGACATACCAAGCACCCCCTCTCACCTTTCCCCCTAGTCCCCTTCTTCTTTTTCCGCTTTCCTCGCACCCCTCCCCTGACATCATTCACTCTTTCATACCACCATAAACGAACATTTCTGTAAAAGTCTGAGGAAGCTACACGACGGCTAAAAAACGGCCGTGTAGCTGAAACAGTAATGTAACTTAACAGAAGAATACGGTGATAAAAAATTAAACGTATATATATATATATATATATATATATATATATATATATATATATAAAGTTGTTTTCTATTATTACAATTAGTACAAATGGGTAATACATTGGTAGTTCTATTACTACCTATTAGAACTAATGTGGGTTTTATATTTCTATTGTTTATTGTTTATGTATTTAAAGTCGTGGGATCCGGTTTGAAATAGTCCCATATATTTCTACAAAGTCGACTTCCTATATATTTGTACAAATTCGGGAGTTGCACATGCATAGAGTACCGTTGCCCTGGATGAACTATTATACCAACTACTAATCTCTCACACTTGATGACATAATATACATAAAAATGTTAGGCAATAGGCTCCGTGTAGTCAACCCAAGCATCCGTCTCTACCACATCGAAATATTTCACCTTGTGCTTGTTTACAAGCACTTCACTAGAATGTGCTGCCACGACTTTGCTTAACCTGTGCTTGCTTCACCTAAATACTTCCTATAAACTCAACAGCCAGCAACACTAATACCTTTTATTTTCGAGTTCTTTAAATGTGTAAAATTTTCTGCTATGATATCTTATTGCATCGACTTGCTTGCTTTTAGATTATACTTTCTTTTCCAATTTAATTAGTATAAGATAATTCAAATATACCTAATCTGCGAAACTTTCCTTTTAGTGTTTCCCTATAAACCTGACCCTGAGTTCCAAACGTATTTGACATGAAGAGAAAGTTAAAAGGGGAACTTACACTGCGTGTAATATATATATATGATTTTATAGAACTGCTGAAAGGGATATTAATTTTTCACTGGTCTTATACATTACTTTGTGCATATGATTTTTTTCGTTTTGTTTCTACAATGCCCCTGACCCATAAATATGCATTAATATTTGAGTAAAACATTACATTTAGCGACGACTAATTAAAATAGTCTTATATTTAAAAAGAAGAAAACAGTAAATTAATGCTTAGGTTTCCATGAATCTTTTAATAAAATGTTTGTTACTATTTTCACTTCGTAAACCAATGTATTTCTTTAAGCCAGACCGTTCTATTACTGCAATGTTTCTTTCAATCTAATTATTTAGTATGTTTAGTATTAACAAAAGGCGTTTGTAAATTAACGTTAGCATATTTAATTTTATTTTACAATGTTTTTTAATACATCTGCACATACAATATTTCCAATTTCTTGTAGTAATAATGCAAATCTATTTTGTTTTTAATGTAATCTGCAAGGGATATACGTACTTTAGGACTCAACTAAAAATAAAAGGTAAATGGCTATTTTTGATTTTCTAAAGTGCTGCAAGTAAAAGAGATCGAAGAGTGTAATTTCACTTCGTCTTGTATTATACTGAATGATATCATGTTTTTTTGTTTTATCATTGAGCATTGTCGTAAAAAATAACAGACAATCTATATATCTATAAAAGTGAAAGTTCCTGTCTGTCTATGTGTCTGTCTGTCTGTGTACATTTCCATACGCAATAACTCTCTAAATTTTCAGTCTACAGACTCGAAATTTTATATACAGGTTATTGAGATTTGGGAAAATCTTTGTAATCCGTTTTTGGCTAGAAATCTTGGTGTTAATAGGTCATAGTTCAACAATTTTCCCTTTGAGAACTCTACCAAACACCTCCGACAATTTTGAGTCTAAACACTTGAGATTTTAGATATAGGTTCCTTGGACATGGATCCTACTTAATAACTTGATGTGAGCCCAAAACAATAAATGTTAAGGAGTCATAACAGGGGTCAAAGTTTAAAAGTTGACCTCTGCGGTCTCTATCAAATTACTCAGACAATTTCTGGTCTAAACTTTGAAATGTTACAGTAAGGGTATTCAGAGATAGGACAAGCGTTTTAATCGGTTTGGGTCGAAAATTTTAGATACATATATATAAAAGGATGTCTGCCTAAAACGTTCGACAGAGGCAACGGATTTTTACAAGATCAGCAGCGTTTTGCAGCTCGACGCTTCATACGACAAATACCGAAAACTTGGCTAAAAACATTAATATCTTAACCCACAACTGGACACTTTTCTACAGGAGGAGGTCGCTTTTTTCATCGATATTTTCGAGAGTCATCCACTTTTTTCGATTGTCTAGCCTTAATTTAAACCTACGTCACGTTTTTTCCGGTTCTTTTCCTCCTTTGCGGTACGGGTTCGAGCCTGCCTTCTTACTATCACTTTTTTTCCTCAACACACACATCCAAACACCCGGCCAACGCATGGAAGCCATACTAGTAGTAATTGAAAATAATAAACTACATATCATTGACCCCCGACAAATATCCTTAAAAATGTACTTAGCCTTCACGCTCGCATCCAAATATAATGTCTACCACACTCTCAGTTAGAGCAGGATAAAAGTACTGAACTTTGGTAACTTTGTTTTATTTATTTAATTCAGAAGTTTGACTTTAGTATAACAGAATATCGGGTAATAGTCATGATTGTCTGCTTTTTTCGTCACTCGACTTTTCATGGATATTCAAGCGGAAAAGAAACGTTTTTTTTTTTCAACATATAAAACATGCTGAGGGATTCATGTTTCTGGGATGCTAAATCATTAGTCACAAGGGATCATGTTTTGCTTGTCAACGTCGTACTGTCCGAAGCGGAGACAGCGAAAGTTACAAAAACCAGACAATCCGGATATTCTTCTCCGTATAAACAACCGTTTGTGTAAATCCACCTTCGCAGATAAGCTAGCAAATAGCAACAAAGATGTCAATGTCGAAAATCGTTCAATCGTATCGAGCGTGTATTTAGTCGGAATAATTTAGAACGTCTGGCTTTTTACATTAAAAAAAAACAATAGTTTGTTGGTTTAGTTTTTTTTTTAACTGATTGAAGTAATAGCAAATAATAAACAATGAGATATACAAGATTTATGTAGGTTACCCGAATCACTATTTAGTATGTATGTCGTAGAAAATAAGTAAAAATATAAACAATATGCCAATGAAGTTATAAATTTACAAACAAATTAATAAATAAAGTAAAAGAAAAACAATATAATCTTAAATTTTAACGCAGGTCATGCCTTGTTAGTTTAAAAGATAATAATGAAATTTAAAAAAAGTTAAATGAATTCTAGGTCAATTTCAACTTGTGTAAAACTATTCACGTTTACAATAATTGCCACGCATGCACGTCGAAACTGAATTCGAACACGTATGCGAGGAGGGTATTTTCCCCCGAAATATCATACAATACATAAAGTTACATTTGACCAGACTGATACAAGTAAAAAATGTATTGCAAGTAGAAAATATTAAAAACAATAAAAATGCAAGTATATTGTATTATAAAAAGGTTAATCCTCATAGCATATCCAATGTTATGTGTCTTCATTTGCTTCAATTCCTGTCAATTTTTTAAAATGATATTTTCACCCCAAACAAGGCACATTGCAACTTTGGTGTAGGAAGGGGGCTATTATCAGGTGTAACATCTACTGGGGTACTATGAGGGGATTTGGGCAGCAAGATGTCTGTTCACGTTACACTTGAATTTCTGCACGTCAGTACAGTTGATGAAGCGGGGACCTATAATGGAATTCCAAAGTCTAGCAGTTCTGGAAAAGAAACTACTAGAATATAAATATATTTTACATCTAGGGATCTCTACTGTGTAAGGGTGAGATTTATCTGCCTGTGGGGAGATTGTCGAGGGTGTTTATGTCGTGGGGGCACAAGTGCTTGCAGTTCGTCAGAGCATTCTCCATTAAAATACTTGTAGAACAGGCAGAGGGGTGCAACATTTCGTCAATTTGACAAAGGTTGAAGCTTAGATGCCAGTTCAGGGCCTATCAGATTGGCGACTCTCTTTTTAACCTTGTCTAGGAGCGGGAGACTAGTAGCAGATGCACCAGCCCAAATATGCCAGCAATACTCCATACATGGGTGAATAGTGGTCTTATAGAGGTAGAGGATATTTTCGGGTGTTAGTAATTTTCTCGCCCGGTAGAGACCCCCTACTTTCTTTGCAGCGGCCCTGGCAATGCTTTCAATGCAATTGTTCCAACTCATGTTTCCTGTAGACGTTAGGCCAAGGAGTTTGAAAGATGTACTCTCAGATAAAGAGTCGTTGGCCGTTGCTACTAGGATTGGAGAAGGTTTCTTGTAATTATTGAAGGAAACTACTTTAGTCTTGGCCGCATTGAACGTGGCCATCCATTTTTGTCGCCATCCCACTACAGATTGGAGGTCATCATCTAGTGTTTCTGCCATTTCTTTAGATGTGTGTTCATTTGTTTTCCTGTTGTGCCTGTTATAGAGTGTGGTGTCATCAGCATATATATCCATCTCAGAGGCAATTTTGTCGAAGAGGTAATTTATGAGTATTAGGGACAACAGAGGTCCAAGGATAGACCCTTGGGGTACTCCCGCATTTATATCCTATTGTTTAGATGCACGACCGTAGAAGACAACCTGGATTTTTCTCTTATCTAAGAAGGATTTAATTATGTTTAGTATTCTACCAGTGATACCGTATGATCTAATTTTCCTGAGGAGACCCTCATGCCAGACCCTGTCGAAAACCTTAGATATATCAAGAGCTACCGCTCTGCCCTCCACGGCTTTGTCGAATGAGTTGTATATACGTTCAGAGATTACAGTTAGGATGTCTGCTGTGGAACGGGTTTGTCTAAATCCATATTGTTTGTCAGTCAGAAGCTTAGCACCTGTAAGGTGATGGACTAGCGTATACGTTAATTAAAGTCTCAAATATTTTGGCAAAAAGTTGGAGGAGGCTAATAGCGTGATACTTTAATGGATCCGTTCTTTCGGTTTAATTTTTGAATACTAGTACTACCGGAAAGCAAGATTCATTAACGCATTTGTTGTAGAGTTTGGAGAGAACTGGAGCTACTTCGTCTGGCCATTTTTCAATAACAGAGCTGGGATGAGATCGGGTGCACATGCTTTTGAAGTGTCAAGGTTTTTTATGATAGCATGCACCTGAGCAGGGGTGATTTTCAGATCGTCTAGCGTGGCGTCTGTCCGCATAGGAAAGTCAGGCAGGGGGTAGTTGAGAGAGTCCAGTGTGGAGTTTGAGGCAAACCGACTGGTAAGCATGTTAGCCTTCTCGGTTGCTGAGCAAACAACCTCGCGATTGTTAGTTAGTGGAGGAATTGTTGATTGTCCATTATTTACTACACTGTTGTGGATTTTCCAGAAGTGAGGAGTTCTTAATTTTTGTGATTCTATGCGTTTTTAGTGGTTTCAGTAAATTCTTTCTTAGCTGTCGCTATTTCTTTCTTAACGTTACTTCTAGCTTCTATATACGTCTGTCTGTTTGAACTGGACTTATATCGGTTAAATCTGCGGTATGCATGCTGCCTTTGAGCAATGGCATTTGTGCAAGTTGAAGTAAACCATTGGGGAGAGTGGGGTTTGCTATAAAATTTCCGCATGGGAACATGTGCTTCAATTGCAGTTTTGAACAATTCAGTGGTCTCATTTGCGAACTGTTCAGCAGGAAGAGAAAAATATTTTCATATGGGGCATCTCTGATAATATCTCTGATTGCTTCCCAGTCAGCCTTTTTATAATATCTCATTGTTTTGAGCACTGGCTATTCAGAGTCTGTCAGAGTCCGTACGGCAGATACGGATATATCCAGGCATGTTTAAGTAGTTGGAGGGATGGAGGAGTGTAGATTAGTCTCGCTTAGTGCTAAGATATCCGGGGTATTTGTTAGGAGAAATGCTTCAACATCAGCTAAATAAGTTCTAAGCCTACGGATGTTCGTGAATGCAAGCCTCAAGGAAGGAGACAAGTTGGATTTGTTTGGCCCTAAGCCTGGTTTAAGCTTATTTTTAGATTGTACTGTCGTCATATTTTTTAAAGAGTTTCAGTTTAGGTTAGGGGGGGCTGAACAGGAGGTTATGCAGAGTATCACAACATGCAACACAAGTAGACCATCAGCTGACCTTTCTTCAACTAGGATTGTGGACTCAGAAAAGCCCATCGGGGATGAGTGCAGGGTCCCTTTCCATGCGCGACATGGCACTACAAACATCCAGATATTATACAACTGTTGATGGAGCAGCCGCTCTGAGCGCTACTAAAGAGTTAGGGCACCTGTACTACCAGTCGAAAACAACAGAACTGGCAATCCGGTACCCTCAACCCATCAGAAGAAGGTCAACCCAATCTAATTGCACAGGCATATGTGGTACTCACACATTCCCAAGTGCCCAGTTTTGAGGGGTGGGATGTGTCGGGAGTGGGAAAAACGGCGTGTATTGCCCTAGACAAGAAACGAGATCTACCACTGTGTGTTTCTGTCGAATCACTGTGATAGCGTCTCTGCGCCTGACTAATAGGCAAAGAAAGAGTATGGAAGCCGGGCGATAGACAGAGCTTATCTACTCCTTGAGCAGTTTAGGTTTGCAAACCGGTAATTTGTTTGAGTACCCAGCTGTAGGAAGGTTGTCATCCAAGACTGAAGAGGCCTGCCTCCCTTTTGATTTGGTTTCAGAGTTTTCCTTCTCCTGGACGGATGATCTGGATAGATCTACTGGGGTCGTCTCCACTGAGAGGGGTTGCTCCGCGCCTGGGTCCTAATCCAGGAATTTCTGCGACCCCCTGGTTAGTTAATGATATCTGCTGAATAGTTACACTCCTAAAAGTGATTAAGGGACATTGCTATTTAATTTTTACTGGATAAAGGGGGTTAGTGAAGCTCTTGCAGTGTAAGCAACTAAATTCGTAAGCAGGTTTGTTAGGAGTTAATGTGTTTTGAGGGTTTTTCTTTATTTTTTATTTATATGCTAGCCTAGGTATAGGATAACGTTGCAGTATGAGTACGTATTAAACTTGAACTAAGAGTTGTTCCCAATCTCTGTATATTTTAGATGATAGGGGGGTTGAGATGTAAGTGCAATACAGTACGGATAAAACAGTAGCTAACTTTTGCGTCATGTGTAATAAGGTAAATAGATATATGGGCAGGTTTTCAGTAGATGCGAATAAGTTGAAGTTGTAGGTATTAAGTATGTGTCTATTATTAAAGGAAGATAAGTTCAGCTTTCAGTTAAGAGTCATGTGGCATTTTGCATAAGAATGAGTATAGGTTCTGTTTCGTATTAATTTTTGCAAAACTATCTAGGAGGAGACATAGTTATTTAACGCGGGGCGCTTTGCTTCCGAGTACATACTTTTGCTGTTAAGTATTTAACTGGATAGGAATGGACTCTAATGTATGTCTTAGAGATAGAAATATATAGATTTTTAGTAATGACTATTAAGCACTTAGCATCTGAAGGTTAAGGGCTGGAAGTTAAAGATTTCACTACAAAGGTGTGTGCAATGTAGAAGTTTAGTGGCAGGTTGGGGGGATAGAGCAGATTGTTTGCTTTCAAGTGACGGGGGTTACTTTCTTACAAATAACAGTATATTTCAATTAGGATTAAGGTTCGGTTTGGGGGTAAGTTTTTTTAAGCATACAAGGTAGACAAACGCAGTCGCCTTGGAGGTGAAATGTATATTGGAATTTCTTAGCAAGCTGGCAGGTGTTTTTTTTCAGTTATAAGAGAAACAATTGGGTTATGGTGATTCGGAATTCGTATTCCGTATTTATAGGCAGTCATTTAGGTCAGGCATAAAACATTGTTTCTTTTTAGAAAATAGCCCTAGTAACGTAGCTAGGATAACTGTATATTTCAGTCACAAATATAGCGAAAGTTAAATACAAGCTATATTTGGTGGTTTTGTTTGGTATAGGATACTAGTGCAGAGAGTGATCTAGACCTAATTAATAACGTTATTATTTAAAAGGCCATTCTTAACACGGGGAGGGGGAGGATACCCTGCACCTACTCCACACTTTAAATTCAATAAAAGTGCATACCATAAAAATTTAATTAAACTTGGAAATACGATAAAAAATAGCGCGGATCAGTAAGTGCACTAGCACCCGGTATGGATATCATGGAGGCCACTTTATTAATACAAGAGAGCATATGGTAATTGCAGATATTAAGTATATTACTTATACAGTTCTTCTGACTTCTACAGTAGAAAAAATAAATCCTCGTTTCTGTTAAGTTAAGAAATCTCTATTGCCTAAGCTTCCAATTTTTCGAGTAGAATTTTAAGAACTACATACGAAGGCTCGCAAAGAACTCAAAGAGATAAATACAATACATACGTATATAATTAAAATACATTATAATTAAAAATATAAAGTAAATTTAAAAGAGAAATAAGTATAAACAACAGTTGGCAAGAACGTAAAAAAGGAGTTGGCATTTTGTTGGAATAAGGATGGGTTAAGTACACTTAGCTTGCTTGGGATATTTTGAGTTCTTGACATGCCTACCAGCATGTGTAACCATGTTTTAGGTGGAAGGTGCTTCCCTTCCTTACCCGGTCTTTGTATCTATTTATAGTGGGCGCACATGCGTATGTGATAATTTACTTTTTTTTTATTATTTATTGTATTGTTTTTTGTTTTTGTTTTTTTTGCTGCATTAAAATTCTAAATTCTGCAGTAGATAAAAAAATGTGTTATATCTCTACATTATATTGCCTTCTATAAATTATGTTTATGTAAAAGAAAATGATAACGTTTAGCTTCGTTCTGATGAGACTTTTTATTTAATATTTTTCTTGATAACACATTTCGTATTCTTTTATTACAGTAAATGTCCTGCGTCACCTTAAAGTACTAGTTTTAGATAATTGCCTGGAATTCAATTTGAACGTATACAATATTCAATATATTATATTATGATTTTGCGTTTGGAATTGATTCAGATTTGTGCTAGGAAAATCAATTAAAAAAATAGTCTAAACTAAAAAAAAAAAAAAAAAAATTATAAAATGTTACATGAACACCCACCAAATATGCCCGTTAGCAGAAAATCGTTCAAGCGAGCCAATCCAACGAAACGCGAAATAATGCGCGCGTCCCCGTAATTGATCGTTTCTACGTGGTTGCATCGTCCAAAATGCGGTCGATATTAGTGTAAGGTGTTGTGAAGTTTTAGGGGGGTAGGGGCGGTTACATAGGAGGAAACTGACTGACTATGATGGGCGGGAAGAAATTAAGATGACCCTCTATCAGATTGTTGTCATTCGAAAATGTCATAGTGATGGGAATATTCGCGATGAAGGAGGGTTCAACGACGTACGACAGAGTGAATGGTATGATCAGGATGATGGTATGAAATGAAATTCTGTTGTCAGAAAGATAATGATAATGATGCTGATGATGGTGGCGGTGATTGTGGTGGTGGTGATTGTTTATGGTCGTGGTCGTGGTAAATTAATATGTTAGATGTCCGAATTGAAAGTGAACCGTTGATGAGTGCAAGTGGGGATATTTCAAGACAGCAATTTTAAGAAAGGCTATTAATAACCCTCGCTTGACTTGGCTTTCAGAACTTAACGTCGGGGTCGTAGAGTGGGTATCAGGCTAAGTGTAATCTACCTGAGATACTTAGCGCACTCAGTGATCGCTTTATGTAGCAAAGAAGGATATAAATTATAAACTTACTAGTAGATAGACCAGACGTTTCCCGGAATTGAATGATTTTTAACGAATGTATCACACTCCCATATTTTTATTGACATTGAATTCGGTGAAATCGCCCATTTTACTATCAAATTAATTGGTTTCCTGCTCTATTTTAATATCCATCAGGATGCACTAGGAGAAACCTTCTCATGACTCTTTTAAGTGACTTAGTTCACAATAAATTGTAGTCTACATTGCACTGTACAGAACTTACTGTTGATTCTATGTCTTTATATATGATGGCTTGAATTAAAGTTTGAAATGCAATCAAAAGCAAAGTATCGTGCGTAAACTGTGCTCTAAAAAGGAACATTAATTTAGAACACGCATCTGTAATTTCAAGAAAGCTACTGTCGAATTGATATACTTGGCCTTACTGTTTGTCCGTTGATGATGGATTGTATAAAGGTTGAAAAAGAAAAGGTCAAGTGTCATAGTGAAATTGTACTTTGAACAGAAATATTTATTTCGAACGCGCCCCTAAAATATCAAAAAACCTACTGTTGATTTTACATATTGCGCCTTTCGGCTTGTGTGCAAATAAAACTTTTTCCAATATACTCGTGATGGTAGGTAGTGTAATGTGTCTACTTTCCTGAAAATCGCCTGTTCCTTCTACAATCGGATTATTTCGATTATCGATATACGATAGTTATTGAATATATTCCGATACAAAACCTTACATAGAACACTGCCGGACACATAAAGTACCATCTTGTAAAATTTAAAATAAAAATCGACCAAACCATTTACGCGTTCGTAGGAAACGAACTCATACACATAGCGACAACGTTCCTTTATATAATAGGTATCTCTTTTGTTCTTTTTCTCTTTCTAATATACACGGATTTTCGAATATTTTGCTATATTAACTCGCCTTTTGCTTGATTTTCTTAGCGTTTATGCGTTTGTGCGTTGAATATTTTCTGCATCATTGTTTTTATCTCCTAATGTCTATCGTTTCTATATTTCAAATTGAAGTAAGACGCATAACCCAATCTCAATGTTAGCAAATATTTAACATAGGGAGGCGAAAGTATAAGCTATGCTAGTTTTGTATTTCTGGGATTATTTTAATTTTTAATGCGCGTACTTTCTCTTCATTTCTGACCGAACCTATATATATATATATATATATATATATATATATATATATATATATATATCCACGTACACACACACACACACACACACATATATATATATATATATATATATATATATATATATATATATATATATATATATATATATATATATATATAAGGAGGAAAAGAACGGGAAAAACCTGACGTCTTTGCGGTTACTACCAACGCGAACCTGAATGACATATGTTTACATTAAGGCTCGACTATCGAAAGGAGAGGATATATTTCAAAAATATCAGCGAAAAAAGCGACCCCCCTCTAGAAAAGTGCCTGGTTGAAGGTGAAGCTGTTAATGTTTTTAACTAATTTTTCGATATTTGTCGTATGAAATGTCGAACTTCAAAACGATACTGATCTTGGTAAAATCCGTCGCTTCTGTCGAAAATTTTAGGCAGACATGTAAACATACATACATACATTTATATATTGGTAACTACAAATGTTCCACCCAAACCGATTAAAAAGCGTGCCCTATCTCTAAATACGCTTTATGTAAAATTTAGAAATTTAGACCAGAAATTGCCTGAGTAATTAGGTAGAGACCGCAGGGGTCATTTTTTTTTTTAAATTTGACCCCTATTATTACTCCTTAACATTTAGTGTTTTGGGCTCAAATCAAGTTTTTAAGTTAAATCCATGTTCAAGGAACCTATATCTAAAGTTTCAAGTGTTTAGACCCAAAATTGTCGGAGGAGACGGTAGAGTTCTCAAATGCCAACTCGTTGAACTTTGCCCCCTTTACAGCCAAATTCCTGGCCGAAAAACGATCACACCGATTTTCCCAAATCTCAGTACCTTGTATATCAAATTTCGAGTCTATAGACTAAAAGTTGACAGTATTATTGCGTAGGGAAATGTACACATACAAACAGACAGACACACACACAGATACACAGACACTTAAACTTTTATAGATATATCGATATATAAAAGTGAGCATCCTGTTCCATCTTTTTAATTTTTCAAAGATTTTTTTATTTCTGCATTTTATTTCATTTTATTTAAATTGTTCACATTTTTCTATTTTTTTTCATTTCTTTTCTATTTTTTTATTCTCGTCATTATTTTAAGATTATCAAATCATTATTTCTGTTTCTATTGTTCCACTTTTATTTGTTTTTTCTTTTTTATTTTATATTTTATTTTGTTTTTGTTTTTTTCTTATTATTTACTTTAGATTTTCATTTATATATACTTTTTTATTTTTAATTAATTTTTTTATTATCTCATCTCTATATAATATCGTGATTGCAGAAATCCCCCATGGATCAATATACCGGAAATTAAAAAAAAAACAGATGTCAAATAAAAGATTATTATGTCTAGACTACTATGTTATGTAACTTTAGAACGACGTTAAAGGCATATATTTTCGTTATCATAAAACCCTACATTACACCCTAAGAGCCATACCATCACAATCGCAGCATCTTCAGAAGAAGTAGTTCCGATTTTCCCTATAAATCTACCGTCCTCCTACCGCCACCAGTCATCACCGGGAGGAAATATTCACATGTATTGTCATTGCACTCTTTGGCAACGTATCATAAATTCAAGGACGTAACATTATCTTTCCATTTCCGAATTCAAAAATAATAAATTGATTCTCATCAAATTCCGTTAATTCTCATTAGCTGAGAGCAAACAAACGTATTATTCTTGATTACACATCTTATTTAATAAACGCGCACTCAACACCTTTTCATAGATGGCGTCTCTCGCTACACGAGACAATCGTTTTATAAATATTAAACAAGATACAAAATATTAACCATTAAAAATCATAAATTTACAGATTGATATCTTTACAATTATCATACACACATCATCTCCACGCAACTACCCGCTCAAAACAACAACCACTGAAACAAAAAACATAACATTTAACAATAGCATTGTTTTTCTACACTTTTTATTCTCCTTAAGAAACTGACAACGACTCTATTATTTTTCTTTTGCTTTGTTTTATATCGGGGTGTTTCCTTTTTTTGTTTATTGAATTTTATTTGTTCTGTATTATGAACATCTTAACATCGCAATAGATATCCTGCTAAAAAAAACATACAAAGCAACCTGAAACATAACAATAATATTTACGGGTAGCATTGTTTTTTATAGCGATTATTCTTAACGATCAGACAACCTTGCCATTTGTTTCTTTTACTTTGTTTTATAACGGGGCGTTTCCTTTTTTTAAATTTGTTCTATACCTATACACACATTAATACCACACAGATATACCGACATAAAAGCAAAAAACAAAATTACTGAAACATAACATAAATATTTATGGGTACCATTGTCTATTTTTCATTTTCGGCATAAAGCCCTTAGAATAAGGATTACACTCCAATATTTTATGCAGTTATGTATTAAACTAAATTGCTTTTCCTACGAAATCACTTATTTGTTATATGTTTGATATTTAAGATAATAAAACCTTACCTACACCTACACACTTTTTCATAAACTGACGACTTTTACAAATTTTCCAATATGCTGAGTAAGAAAATTTCATTTATATTTGGCGGATGCAAGTAATTTCTGAGATATAAAACCCTGTATTATGCACTTTAAAACAGTGGCTACCAGATTAGTATGCACGGGCGGTGAACACAGCTAATTCTTTCCGACATGCCGCCTCTCAAATTTTTTCATAGTATCTGCCTGTGGAGATCTTTACAGAGATTATCAAGTCAAATATTTGAACCCGAACTCACAAAATGTGGTGTCTATTCCGAAAGCCATTTAAACATGGGGAGGTTGCAGTATCATTCCAAAACCCGTTCATAACATGAAAAGGTAAAGGTTGTTTATTCCGAAAGCCGTTCTTAACATAAAGAGTTTGGAGGGGGTCTATTCTGAAAGCAGTTCTCAACATGAGGAGCTTAGGTGTTAGGCAAAACGACAACAACAACCGTACTTTAATTTTTTACGAGGGAGTGCATGCTTCCACCGGGCAACCCCTGTCAATGTGTCTTACTTGTAATGTGTATTTTGTTTGATACTGCCTTGTACTTCTAGACTATTTCTTACTAAACTTCTTTTCTCTATTTAAAGAACATACCTCTATAATCATACCTCCCAAACCCTTACGTTTAAAACAGGCTCAACCGTAATCTTCTATCTTTTATTCCCCTATTTTATTTCGTATTACATATACATCACATATTATATGCGTATTGAATTCATACCCTCTTACGTATCATGAATATCTCACTGATCTCATTGCTTACAAATTATATCCGTCGTGTGATAACGATATTTACATGCTATACGACGATAATCACGAATTTTTATTCCTCCACATTTAAATTGTTTACTTTTTTGTTAGCATCATATTATTTCATTACGAATGTATGTATAGCTAGACGTCATATTTCTAATATCTTACCTCGCAACCTGTCTCACCTTCTAATGAGAAACATTAGGCTTCAGAATACCTAGATATAAAAGCATATATATCCTGTATCCCTTATTGGTGGTATCTATCTATTTAATGAACGAATATATATATATATATATATATATATATATATATATATATATAGAGAGAGAGAGAGAGAGAGAGAGAGAGAGAGAGAGAGAGGGGATATTACCTTTTCGGATTATATATATATATATATGTGTGTGTGTGTGTGTGTGTGTGTGTGTATGTGTGTGTGTGTGTGTGTGTAACCTTTTCGGAATACTGTTTTTCATAATTGCTAAATAAAGACAATTTCTATCATAATGAATTTTTAAAAATAATAGATGAAAACCCCAAATGACTAGTGTAGCACTTAGCCCAACAGAACTAAACTTGGGATTAATTAGGATTAGAAAATATGAAATGGAAATGTGGCATGGGACCAAAAACAAGCGAAAAATTTAAGCAGGGGAAGGATCAAATAGAAATCACATTAAATATCAAAAGATTTTCATTTCGTTTTCAAAGAGAAGCTCTTAATTACTTAAAGTAAAGAGTTCTAAAGTTTTCAAATAAAACGTCTTACGAGCCACAAATACATTTCAATGAATAAAAAATAGAGTTATTGCGGTAGATCAAGGGGGGAGGGCGTCTTTTTGGGATTGATCATAGCATAGCCCTTGTAAAAAAAAAGCATAACGATGATTCAATGCAAAATAACACTGTCAAACAGCCAGTGTTATTTGTTTGACAAAACCTTCACTAAATTTAATTTAAAGTAGGCGGATGTCAATATGGCGTTTATTTTCTGTAGTTTCATTGATATTTTAAAAATCAGAACTTTATTTTTTACTGTGCTTTCCATAAGGTCTAACGGAACAAATCATGAACTACGTATTATAACTTTGCTAAGCCTTGATAAATGATTAAGATTTTGTCCGCGGTCTTTAATAACAGTTGTGCAAAGACAGATGTTGCTACACGCTCATGTTAAATTCTAACTTCCTATTATCTGATCATAGATTGAAGATGGTAAAGATGACAGAGAAGTTGGATAGGACGTATTCGCCATTGCATGTATAAATATCCGAATAAAAAGGTAAAACCGAAAAAAATATTGAAGAAAGAATAATATGGAATTACATATTGTAGTCGAAAATATAATGAAGTTTACTACTAATATATTAACAAATAAATTTAATTCGCTTAGTATGGGAGGAGATATTTCCTCGCAGCTGTTTTTAAATAGACTAATAATGATCCTTACTTGACGTGGCTTTTATCAGTTAATATCGCTGTCCCTGATGAAAGGATTTTTGTGTTTGATGCACTGATATAAAATCCAATATCGTCAACCAGCGCCTATCATTCTACCTATCGATCTACATCTCTAGCACTCTCGTTCTTTCTCTATCGCTGTGTCTGTCTGTCTGTCTGTCTGTCTGTCTGTCTGTCTCTCTCTCTCTCTCTCTCTCTCTCTCTCTATATATATATATATATATATATATATATATATATATATATATATATATATATATATATATACAATCCATTTCATATACATGGACGTTCAGCCGTTAGGCAATCCTTCTAAAAGATGCAATAAAAAGCACGGATCATTTTTAATTGATTTAATGCATCATATATAAATATAAATCAGCTGATTATTCAATGTATTTCTTATTCAGCTCAATTCTCTTGTCAATGTGTTATTTTCAGTTTCGAAGACCGTTTTAAAAGTTTTCGGGAGGACATTTTCGAAGCCCAATATTGGCGTACTGTTGTTCTTCTATGTAATTAAAATGGCTCCTGTGAGTATTTCCTTGAATTTTGGAAAAGTATTATTGTCAGATCGAGTCAAATTATGAAAACAGCGTTGCTAAGATATATTTTCCAAAAATTCTTAAATCGCATCGTGCGCAATCCCCGGAGAATACGTATGTGTATAGCCACGATGAAAAGCTGCCACATTAATTTTATTTTTATTAATGCGCATTTTTCGCGTGAAACCTAGGCATACTATATTACTGATATTATTCTTTTATTATCATGCTATTTTTCAGTATCACAATCTCTGGATTGCACAAATCTATTACCATCAAGCAAATTATACAATGTTTTTGAGTAATTGTTTTCTATTAGTAAAATACAGTAACAATAGATTTTGTTAGCATTCAATATCGAGACTAAATTAATACACCAGAAAATAAGGCACGCAATTAGTTCGGTACGATGGTGAGTAAAACATTCAACCCTAGTTCACAGAATAAATTTTCTATCGGTTGGTGATTGTCACCATTTCAGTAAAATCTTTTGTCTTCAAGACCTATCTGCAATGCCGAAAACAAAGCAATAATTGTCAGCAAACCCAACTTTTTTCTATCTTATGGCGGTAATTATGTTATGTTGGTGCGCGACATATTGGGGTCCATTTCTTTTGTTCCTCATTTTGGTTGAAAACATGAAAGTTTATAACCAATTTTGAATAATTTGCAATTTCGTTTTCTCATTATTTTCTCCGTTTCAATTTCGACAAGAACCCGACAAAATACGCGCCGAATAAATTCTGTAAGTGCACTCAATTTCGTAGAGGGTCATCATTCTCAGACGTACAGCTTTACCTTGGTGCCTCTTTCTTCCTCTGCATTTCGATTTTCCTAATTTTTACACCCTTCTCTATATTTTCTAATATAGTATTTAATTATATATATATATATATATATATATACATACATATACACACACACACACATATATATATATGAAATAAAATGGAGGTGGAAGGACCTGAATACTCAACGGGCTTCTTCAAGAGGGATGGTCATTGACCATCCCTCATTAAGAAGCCCGCATAAATCGGGCGAACGTTGAGTATTCAGGTCCTTCCACCTCCATTTTATTTCATATCGTCGGATTTAATCCAGCTCAACAATCATATATATATATATATATATATATATATATATATATATATATATATATATATATATATATATATATATATATGTATGTATATATATATGTGTATTTATATATATATATATATATATATATATATATATATATATATATATAATATCCCGAAAATAATAGGTCAGTAGAATATATAACAAAAATAGGATGGCACTTTTTTTTAAATATCATTATGAATAAATCTTTTAAAATTTTAAGAAAGCCAAATGATATAATTTTGTTTATTTAAAAATATGTTTATGTGCGCTTATAAATATGAAGCAAAATGTCGCCCAGAAATGTTTTTTCGAGCGTTTTTTTTTTCTTAATTAATGGATATGTAAATCTTATCTTGATAATAGTTCGTTGTTGCTACATGAACAGTTTTAAGTCTATTCTACAACAGCAATAGGTTACCGTGACAATGTTATAAAATAAAGTGGCAACTATTTCTTTAATATCATTTGGAATGAATATTAAAAAGAATTAAGAAAGCCCAACCATGTATATATTTTTTTATTATTTACAGCCAAAGTTTGCGACATGTTTTTCAAATTATATAAACATCAATTAAAAGATAATATCACATAATTTAGATTTTTTTCGAATTTTTATTATTCATTCATGACGATATTTAACAAAAAAAGTGCAATAATATTTTATAATATTGTCAGATGAACCGCGTGCGGCACTTAAAAAGATTAAACAACTCTCGATGTGACAACACAACGGACTATTAACCATAAAGATTGTTATGTGTGAAAAGATTTCTAAATGATTAATAAAAAGAAATCGCTCGGGTCGAGAACTGTCTTCATATCCTTAAAGGTAAGTGAACATCTTTAAAAAAGAAACATCTGATATCGCTTAGTTTTCTATAAAAATTCTCACACACAAGCACACACACGTATATATATAAATATATATATATATATGTATGTATATATATACATATATCAATATATATATATATATATGTGTGTGTGTGTGTGTGTGTGTGTGTGTGTGTGTGTGTGTTTATCTATATTAAAGTTCAATTCACATTTTTGGAAACCATGTTCTTTTATTTTTTCATACGATTAAGCAAACGGTAAAACATGTCCCGACTGTATTCTTGAATGAAGCAAACTGTTCTATGAAAGAAAAACAAAGCACATCTTCAAACACAATGCTTATATGTCACAAACAATTGTAATTTAAAAAGATGGAAGCCTGACGAATTATGAGAATTACACCATTGATATTAGAAGCATGATTTTGACTGTTTGTTACATGTAAGGATAGTGTTTGAATATGTTGTTTGTTCCTTAGAATTATCTGTAGAGTTTCCTACATTCAAAAACATAGTCAAAATATATTTTTACTGTTTGTTGAAGATTGCCAACGAAATAGATATGTAAGATATACTCCTGCGAGAAAACAAAACAACACTTTCTATCAAAAATTGTGAATTGAAGTGAATTGTGAATTGAATATATATATATGTATATATATGTATATATATGTGTGTATATATATATATATATATATATATATAGTAAGTTATAACAATGTATGTGTCAATTCAGCAACACCGAATATTCCACGTTTCATCCACGCAAGGATTCCGCAGGCATATGCGAAGAGTTGTGGATATCTCGCGTTTATATATACGCACATTCTATCGAGTTTTTAGTTAGCCAATCAGCTTCCTAGTTTCCACGGAGCATCTTCTTATCAGCCAATGGGCAGGCACTTACACGACGAAGGCCCACTCGACCTGAGATTCAACCCTTCCTTTTTGTGTTCTTTCTTAGCTGGAAGCGTATATATCTAGTGATCTGACGTATATTAACCTAGATGCAGTGAAATGTGTTTTTTTTAATATGTTAGTTTATATATATATATATATATATATATAAATATATATATATATATATATGATAATGTATGTATATTTATGTTTATTTTATTTATTTATTTTTTATTGTTATTGTTAATTTTAAATTTATTTTGTAGCGCTATCCTAGAGTAAAGTTTATCCTGTGTACATAGTTCTTCGTATTTCTCTTCTACAGTTTAATAGATGTTAGGGTTATTAAAGTATAGGATAGCAAATTTTTCATGAAGGCATAATCTACATGGATCATCTAGGTCTCTGCACGTGTTTGCTTGTCTTACCATTTTCCATTCGACTATCAGGGAACGTACGCTTTCTTTGAGTTTCCAGTATTGATTTGCTTGTGTGGTTTTCATTCGGTGATGTTTTTAAATTACATTTTCACCCCAAACAAGGCATATTGTCACTTTGATGTAGGGGGCTGTCATGTTTTCGGGAACGGTATTTATTACATCAGGGACAAACCTACTTGTCACCGTGTATATATGCAATTACTCGTTTTGCTGCGACGTTATTTCATTTATTTTTTTAATCATTATTTATTTCGGTTTCCTATTCTTTGTGCCTAAATCTCCAATATACAACCACCGTTAGCGTTCTTATAGTTAAACTAAATTAGAATATACTTTTTACTCATTCTCGTCAACGTGATTACGACGAGACTTGGTCATAGTAGCGGGTTTTTCAAGCCAACACACTTTTTCCACTCTAGCTTGCCCACGTGAATGGATGTAGTTCTTCCACGCTCGCCTATGCCGGTCAAACAACTGGGTATGTTCATTTTAAATTCTCCAGTGTTTGTTTAAGTGAATCCTCTACCTACTTTCATAGGATATATGCTTGCTATATTTCCTCGCAATTAAGTTCATTTAGACTCCACCAATTTCTTAAGCAATAAAATTTACTCTAGCTTTCTCGTTCCCTGTTTACGTTGAAAAGAATTTGAAAGCATTTAAACTGTCACTTGACAGTGAACGTTTGCCTTCCTTGTAGTTCTCTCCATAATGCTTATAGTTATCTTCTACTTCATTTAGTATCCCTTTTTCCTTTTTTTTTTGTCGCAGTAGAACTCACTTTTCTTTATTTTCTGTTTCAGATTTTTACCTGATTCATTGAGGAATAAACGTATTGTTCTTAATTGGAATGCGCTCGTTTGTTTTTCTTTGCGTCTGAGTTTATCTGGCTGTCCGAGCAAGGTGTCAAATAGCATTTTTGCGAAGGCAGCACAGGGGCTACTATCAGGGGCATAAGCATCAGGGGTACTATGTAAGGAGCTGGGCAGAAAAATGTCGGTTCATGTTACACTTGAACTTCTGCATGTCAGTAGAGTTGGGGAAGCAGGGACCCGGAAGGGAATTCCAAAGTCTAGCGGTTCTGGCGAAGAAACTACTGGAGTAGAAGACTCTCTTACATCGAGAGATCTCTACTGAGAAGGGGTAAGATTTAGCTGCTTGTCGGGTGTGTCGGGGATATTTACGTCGATGGAGTACAAGTGCTTGCAGTTCGTCAGAGCATTCGCCGTTGTAGAACAGGCAAAGGGATAAAACATTTCGTCGATGGGACAGAGACTGAAGCTTAGATGACAATTAAGGACTTATCAGATTGGCGACTCTTCCAGTGATACCGTATGATCTGATTTTCCTGAGGAGACCCTCATGCCATACCCTGCCAAAAGCCTAAGATATATATATATATATACATATATATATATATATATATATATATATATATATATATATATATATATATATATATAGCTACCGCTCTACCCTCCTCTGCTTTTTCAATTTTTCAAGTGACTGGTATATACGTTCAAAGATTACAGGTAGGATGTCTGCTGTGGAACGGGCTAGCCTAAATCCGTATTGTTGGGCAGTTAGACGTGTAGCGTCTGGAAGGTGATTTTGAACGTACTTTTGTGATCATAACTTTATATATATATATATATATATATATATATATATATATATATATATATATATATATATACTAGCAAAAGTACCCGTCGTTGAATGGGTTCAAAAACAGCCTACAGAAAATGGAATCTGATTTATAAAAGTATGATTATCAAAGGAAGGGTTGTAAAGATATAGCTTCGAATTTGGGGGTATCAAAACCAAAGCAAAATATGATGAAAGTAAAAATAAAATAGATAAACCCCATAATTTATTATACCGCCCCTGTTCACACTGAGACACTTATCACAATATTCTGTGGATCTATATCAAAAAACCTTATTAAACTTTGTGACATATTTCTTTTCTATGGAGGTCAGGCGCGAACGAATACCCAATAATTTTATTATACCATATTTCTTTACACTGAAACAATTATCAAAGTATACTTACGCAGATAGATATGAAAAGTCTTTATTAAAGTTTGTGCCTATTTCCATTCTATAGAGGCCAGGCGCGAACGTAGACCCCACAATTTTATTATACCATCCCTATGTAAGTTAAAGCATACCTATCAAAAGATTATTATGTACATCTATATAAAAAAAAACTTGTAAACTTTTTTCTTTTAATTTTTAATTTTTTTGTTTCCATACTTTGTGGTCCAGGCGCGTACGCAGACCTCACAATGTTAATGAATCATCATTATGCCAGATCAAACATACCCATTCATGTGTCTCGATACATATTCTATCATTATATGTGATTACTTTTCTATAATAGTCAACCATATAGGAGCCTAATCGTGACCAGGCACATACACAGACGTTCAGCTTTATATTATAGATGTATATTAGGCTTTGTATTGTCTGCATAGTTGCTTTTTTTTTGCTTGCCATTGATTCCGAATCGCCATTTATGAGTAACGATAAAATCAAATGTTTGTCGATCGCCCTGTTTTTTCAACTGTGGCGAATCATCTTCTTTAGAATGACCGCCACAGTGAAGACATTCGCTGAGATTTTTACGGTTTTATCGGAAACAACAAACTTAAGAAGAGATTAAAATAATGCTCAGAATTTTTTTGTAAGATATTTATTCACTTTAGAAACCGGAAACGGAGATAGAAACGGACAGACATCAAAGTGGCTTTCACCTGAGCCAATTCTGCTTTATTAGGCTATGTTCATCCTCACGGCTTCCAGAACGACACTGAACAGATATACTTTTATTTCCCTTGCGCGAAAAGTGATATCATTTCAAATCGAGATGGTTATACTTTTGTTTTGTCTACGCAATTTTGCATCTTGCCAGGTTAAACTTCGTGTTGTCTGTTTCTAAGTACAATTTCCTTTCGTACTCGGATATGTACTAATGCGGCATATATCAAAACCTACACGATTTAACTCAAGCGCTACAAACTGGCGTAAGGTCTCTGCTAAGTACGAGCGATATGTAGGCTGTCCCAACATAATCTCTTTACGTTGAAATATAAATTAGTAATAAAATAAATGGGTAATTTTGGGAGAGATTTTATGCTGCATTGTTATTGAAGTAGACACGAATACTTTTTAACTAATATAATGTTGAAGGAAATTATGATAAATATATCTATCTATATATATATATATATATATATATATATATATATATATACTGCAAAGTTATAGCATTCATGAGGATTTGTAATACAGAAGAGAAAAAACAACAGAAGTATATCGACTCACGAGTGTGAGCAGACGCTGCTGACGACTATCAATTTATCTATATACATATCTTTATTTATTTATTATGATTAAATAATGATCATTTTTATACCTACGGACACTAGTACATTATGCTTACTCAATCATCAGTGTAAGATTGCAATTTCTGCTTGTCGGGAGATTCGAACCCAGCCACGAAGCCAATTTTCGACTCAATCCCCTAATATATATATATATATATATATATATATATATATATATATATACATATATATATATATATATATATATATAAAGGAAATAACTCTCTATTTATCTATCTATTTATCTTTATATATATATATATATATATATATATATATATATATATATATATATATATATCTTTTTTGTCTATGTGAGTTCCTTCCCTCTGGGCTCCAAATAGACTCTGCCGATTAGTATAAGATTTCACACAAATATACATTACGTGTCCTAGAGTTTTCTTTAGATAGGTTTAGGATCAGAATGTCTTTGATAAGTATCGAAAATTAATAATCGAAAAAATCCTAGGAAAGAAGGAATAGTACAATTACAAGTGCATTTGAGAAGTGTTATCACGCACATACAGAAAAGCCGAACGTCTAAAATTAACAGCAGATTCTTTGATGCGACAGAGCCGCGCTCAAAACGGATGTTTCTGTTGAGAGCACAATTGAATTATGATACTTGGGTTTAAGCATTTTAAGATTTATATAATGCAAACCATTTAAAAAATAATCTCAGAAAATCAAAATAAATAAAACAGGGTCACGACAGTGCAATATAGATGACACTGTATTTTAAACTAAATTACTATAGTGAGACCTGTTAGCTTCCTTGCGATGCACCATAGTGGGTGCTAAGTAGAGCAGACAATCAATCGTCTTGATTAATAAATGGGCAATGTCATCGATTTCGATGACAAAAAGTATTGCAAACGTGGTTCATTCGTTGATCCTTAATCAATATCAGACAACGTCTCAAGTGTTTCAATACTTAACACTCAAACACGTTTCAACTATAACCTTCATGTGTTCCTTTTTTTGTTTTCCTTTTATGTTTTCTTTTCTACTGTTCTATTTTTAATTTTGCTTTTTTACGAGACATTTCAACAACAAACGTTTTGTTGAAATTTGAAGAATTTTGTTAAAGTACAGTTTAAATAAAATAAATCAAGCAAGGGTAAATGTAAATTTGACGATCTCTAATCATTAGGCAGGGTTTAACTTGATTAACCCCCTTTTCAGCCAATGGATTCTTGATCGCTGCTTCTGCTTTTTCTCTCAGTGATTTTTCATAAGTGACATATCGCATTCAGATTACCAGTATGTGCTTATCTCATCTCGAATATACCATAGAGTCTTAACAGTAACAAATTTGTTCCCACAAAATCTGCACTTCGCTTTGATAACATAAGAGACATTACAAACGCTTTCAGGGTTGAAGAAACATTGAATTTAGCTTACTTATACCATTCAATTTCTTTGTAGTGAACCAGAACTTTTGAACCTGGCAAGTATCAGACAGGTAACCAGTTAGGAATATCAGGTGCTGATTAGTTAAGATAAAAATGAAATGTAATAAGTCCCCGGACGTACCTCTCCATCGTACAGTATATCGATACTCTATGGCTGACTGGGATAGCTTCCGCACATTTATATCAGATCTACCTCTGCGTTCCATGTTTAAAAAGGATGTGCCCTCTATAGTATCAGACCTGACAGAATGGTTTATTGTAGGTATAAACCGTTTCATACCCTCAAACAATTTCGAGCAAACACCCAACAGCCAGTCGTGATTCTCTCCGGAATGTGCTGCTGCCATTGCGCATAGAAATCACTTTTTTCCATTGCTTCCAACGTAATAGATGCACTGAGACTAAAGCCGCTTTCAGAACTGCCAGCAACCACTGTAAAAAAGTAATAAAGAACGCAAGACAGTTGTATGCTCAGTCCGTCAAGTCCAAAGTAGCTGAGCAGCGGCTTGGTTTCCTACAGTTTTGGCAAATAGCAAACAGAATCCTTAACAGAAGCGTGTGCTCTATCCCAACTATCATCAATGGACCTGAGGTAATCTCGTCAGCATCAGACAAAGCCAAACTCTTTGCCAAGAACGTTGCAGCTCTTTGCCACCAAGGCTGTCAACCTCCAATATTTTCTTCTGTATCAGAAAACATGCTAATCGATATACAAATATCTGTGCGTGATGTTGCCAAGCTAATCAAAAATCTTGATTCCTGATGGTATTCCAATTATAGTACTCAAAAGAATTCAACCAGAACTTGCGACCATCCTTACAAAACTGTTTAAACGTTGTCTTAAGGAGAATTGCTTCCCGTTACCCTGGATAAATCTCATCAGTATGCCCCATATTTAAGAATTCAGGTGATAGCTCATCTCCCTCAAAGCACAGGCTAATAAGTCTCCTGTGCGTCATGAGTAAGTTCCTGGAATCTGTGTTAAATACAGAAGTAATCAACCATCTTAACAAAAATAACCTTCTTAGTGACACGCAATATGGTTTCCGTTCTGCTAGATCTACAGCAGATGTGCTTACAGTTATATCTCATAGGATTAGCGAATCTCTCGACGGAGGCTACCTTTCTAGGGAAATTTCTCTTTACATATCAAAGGCATTTGATAGAGTATGGCATAAAGGTTTAATTCTGAAGATCTCCAGCTACGGTATAGCTGGAAATTTCTTCTCAGTTATTAAAGCAGTTCTCTCTGATAGGTTCATAAGAGTAGTTGTTGATGGGCGGAAATCAGAAGCTCTTAGTATTAATGTTGGAGTCCCTTAGGGGTCCATCCTGGACCCAAACTCTCTTCCTGATCTATATTAATGATCTTACAAATCACATCCTTACATCATTCGTAGACATCTATGTTGATTACACTACTATCTATGGTAGCACATCTAAACCATAAACGACCAAGTTCTCTCTGATTCTCTCTCCTCTGATCTTGAGCAAGTGGTACAATGGGGAAAGAGGTGGCTTGTTACTTTAAATATATCTGAAACTAAGCTTTTATCTTTACATCATCAACGCTCTGACCCCCATCTGGCATCAATTGAAATGAATGGCTCTCGTCTTGGGGAGGCCTCATATTTTGACAAGCTTCTGGGCTTTACCTTTACTCCTGATCTTAAATGGAACACATACATAAAATCCGTTGCCAAGGCGCTAAAAAATTGTGGGGTCCTTCTATCGATCCAGTAGATATATCAATGTTGATGCAATTCTCTATCTATATAAGAGTCAGGTACGTCCAAGGATGGAGTACTGTTGCCACATCTTGGCAGGAGCTGCTAAAAAGGACTTATCCTGTCTTGATAGAGTTCAAAATAGACTCCTAGCCTCGTGAAGATGTCATTTTCTCTTCCCTGCAACCTATTTCTCACAGAAGAGATGTTGCGAGTTTGTCTCTGCATTATTTTCATGGCAGGTGCTCGGCTGAGCTCCATTCTATGGTGACCCCTCGCTAAACCTTCACAAGAAACGCCCGTCTAGAAAAAGAAACACTACCACTAGTTTCCCACACTCTTTATCTGTGCCTAAACCTAAGCGTAGATTCCATGAGCAAAGCTTCTTTCTTAGACCTGCACGATTATGGAATTGTCTTCCGTTTTTCTGCTTTCAAGCTGACTACAATATGGTTGTCTTCAAGTCTAACGTAAACAAGTTTTTGATTTGCCGTTCCATATAAGTTAACAAATTTACCGAATCTCCATTACTAACGGTTATTATATTGCCCAATTTCTACTGTACATTCTTTAACTCCTGTCCTCGAGTTGCCTCTTGGCCTTGATAAGTGGTTATGCTTATGTAAAAAAAAATATGAATTAGTCTATTATGTACCAGAGGGTTTGGTTGCCTCTTTGCAACCAGCTTCTCTTTAAATTCCTAGTGCGTGTCATCCAATTTCCCTGGCATGATCAGACGAGTATCATCCAATTTCCTTATCCATATTTGCACGCTGGTATTGCCAGCTTATTGAACGTGTTCAGCGTGAACTTTTATGAACGTGCTCACCGTGAACTTTAAAGCTATTAAAATAACAATCTCAGAAAGGAATTTTTTTACTTTTAAAAATAAATTCAACTGCATAAGACTACTGCATGTGTTATCAGTTTGAGGAGTTACAGATTATTCATAATCAGACTTGTCGGAAAACGGCACATTAAGCTCATGCCATTTCTGATGCTCGTATGTTTATTTTAAAATGCTTTTCCTGATACAAAGAAAATCTACAAAATAATGTTTATAATTTTTCTTAGGCGGTTATTAATTACTATGTTAAATTTGCAAAAAATAAATGGTAGACGCTGTTTTGTTTTAGTGAATGTTTCAACTAGTCATTTTAATTATATGCCGCCTAACGTCCAATTTGTTAGCAAAAAATATAAAATTTCCATTTAAGTCCCCCCCCAAAAAAAGATTTGTCAGTGTTGCGCTACATATTTATTTTTTTACTATGCGCATGAATACTTATAGCAGTTGCACTTCAATCGGTTCCAGGATGTTTTTAGCACGTAGAAGTACAATTTATGCATCCAATATCAATGCTATATTACATTTAATACAGTCTTAGATGACAGTCAAAGAAAAGGGTCACAATTTTACCAGTTAATGACCATGTACTTATAGTAGTTGGTACTTACTTTGTATATAAAAAAATCAAAATTGTATTTTATGTGTTTGATTTAGATTATTTAAACTATCTTTATTTTTATTATTCATATTTTTATTATGCGCGGATGCTGAATCTACATCCATTGGCTAAAGTGCAGAGATGTATATGTAATACATTAGCCCAACCGTTTCTTCTTTTTAGCAGCATGTCTTGCTCTCGCTCACCCACATGGTCTTGTTAGTCTCACTCTTTTCTATAAATACTATTATGACATAGGTTCTGTAGAATTGACAGATCAATTACCTGCTTCTTTTGTTCCAGCTCGTTTATTCGTTGGCCTAGTGGTCTCCATTAATTCCTTGTTTTAGTACGTCATTTCAATCCAGCTTCATATACAAATAGCTTCATTCGGTAATTGGAGGCTGGTTTAATTGACTTTCTGCTGACCTTTTTTGCTTTTGCCTGCATTCTTGATATTTTCAAGATAAACATCAAAGGGTATTTCCAGTCCTTACGATAATCATTTTTTCGTTCTAGTTGGCCCCTTACACCAAATGGTTCCACGTTTTGTCTGGCGTGATTTCCATGCAAATAAAAATGTTGGTGTTTATATTTATTAGGTTTTGTGCGATATAAGCTTTGTCATTGTTAAGGTATTGTTAACATCTAGGGAAACTTTTAATTAGACCTAAAAATAATCATGTCGGAAATATTTAAATCTGTTATTTCACTGAAGTCAAACAGCTCAAACAAAGAACATTATACATTTCGGTTGCGATTAAATTCGGTTGGGATTAAATTATATATATATATATATATATATATATATATAGAGAGAGAGAGAGACACTGTTATGTATATTAGTTTGACGTTAACCATTGCGTATATCAGGTAAACACTACATCTCTTTGATTTCATTACTATATATATGTATGTATGTATGTATGTAGGTAGGTAGGTAGGTAGGTATGTATGTATATTGTATATATATCCACAGTCCTCTTTATAAGAAATATATATAATAACAATAGTATTCCGACTAAATAGGGAAATAAAAAATGAACAAACTAAGTAACGTGTTCATCAACTTCTCGTCTTTATTTCGAGACTTCTACTGGGCGAATGAAATTAAAACCAAACAAAAAAAAACACTAGTACAAATAGCTGAAAAATATGTTTGATGAAATAAAATGTATGACCTGGTTTCATTTAAGAAATGTAAAAAGTCGTTGGAAATTAAATAAATAAGTCAATTAAAAAGTCGATTAAAAATATCACGAATTGTAATGGAACTCGAAGCGCTTTTCGTCAGACAGACCTTTGAAGGATATTTGTCCGAATGTATTTTTTCCTGTAGAAATACGAAAGGGATAACGACGAAAAAAAAAACTAAATATAATGTGCCCCCCCAAATAGTTTCAACTGTAACCGAAGGTTTCTCTCTTCTTGCACAAAGTAGGGGGGCTAAAACTGATGACAAGCGCCTAGTAGATAGACAGGTTGAATTTAGTGTGCCCTCTGTGCCAAACAGAAAAAGACTCTGGAGAAAATGTAGAACCACAGTCCTTTTTATCTACTAAGCGTTGCCAAATAGCTGGTTCTACTAATTGAGTACCCCTGGAAATAGGCTGATGATCCCGGATGAAACGAGGCACAAGCTGGGCGATGCTAACCTGAAGACGCTAACTGCGAGATAGGCAAGACGTCCTTGCGAAAAAAGGGAAAGACGCACTCTGTAGAAAAAGCAATTTGCAGGGATATGGTACCGAAATTAGAAGTGACAAGAGAGGAAATCTTATCGCCGATGTGTTAGTCCTCAGGTACAATTCAAGGGGACTTGCATATATATATATATATATATATATATATATATATATATATATATATATATATATATATATATATGTATATATATATGTATATATGTATATATGTATATGTATATATATGTATATATATATATATGTATATATGTATATGTATATATATGTATATATATGTATATATATATATATATATATATAAAATTTAAATATATATATATGTAATATTTATCATCTAGACCTCGGATTAAAGCGTTTAATGTTTTCATTAGAAGGGAAACAGCATGTATCAAATGAGGTACAATTTGCCACCTGTTAATTAATTTGATTCGCAATTATTGTATTTTTCCAGTCATCAGAAACAATGATACTTTATGAATAAATATTGAAATTATTGACGTAATTCTCTGATTTTCTATGAATATTAATGTTACGACTGGCGACGCATACTATTTTATTCAACCATGTTCGGCAGAAGGCGTATTAGTAAGCACATAAAAATGTTAAATCAACTTTCGAATAAGGAAAATACGTCAACATATTATTTGTTTCATGTTGGGGTTTTATTTCCTAAATACTATTCGTAAAAGTGAATATTTTCAGTTTATATTCGAAGAAATGCGCAGTCACATCGAGAACATTGTTATTTTCTATTTTCCTGTTCATTTCGTTTGCTTCGGCATATTCTTTTTTATTGTTGGCGTTTTCTCCTTCAATCCCCCCTAATTTAATTCTGTACAAAGTTAACATATTAGAAATGGTTTACTCAAGTGAGAACGTTAAGGCTCATTTTATTATAATCAGTACACACAGGAAATGTTATAGAAATGCTGACCGGAAATCTAGATGAATTTATGCATGTTGTATTTTGGCTAGACTCTCTATCAAGCTCCAATCCGTGTCCTACTGTCGGGATGTTGCATCTTCGGGTAAATTTTACAAGTAATTCTACAGAATGTGCTCCGACGAACTTAGTACATTTGTCCCCCTGTAACGTAAATACACTCGACCTACACGATGAGTAGCAACATTTAATATCTTTATTCTATCTCACAGTTGTCAGTAAACTATCTAGTCTTCTGGCTTCTTATCTGGGTCTACTATCCTTTTTTAATTCTTTCGGTGATATCTGTTTCTTTTACTACACATATATGATTTAATTTAAATGTAATATGATAAAAAGAATTTGATGCATAATTGCTCACTTTTCACATGCCTGATGGTCCCGTGAACTTAAAATCACACTAGTTCATTACATTTGAAATTATTATACGGTATTATCACGCTGGCAAATCGGTCCCTACTCGATCATCGAAGTTAAGCACCGTTGAGTCTGGTCACTTCTAGATGGTTGACAAATTTGTTAATACCAGGTGCATTATATAGAAGACGGCGACACCTCTAGCACGGGTTGCAAAAGCAGGCATCCTCGGATGCCAGAAACGGGGCTAGACATGCGACTGGGCATCGCTCATGATTACTATACTTCTATTAAACCTCCCTCATTCTTAGAAAGCCGGTTAAGCCAGTAATAGGTTTAATGCCTCATTTTAAGATGTATTTTTCATTATATCAGAGTGTTAATATGCCTTGTTTGGAGTGAATGAAAGTTTTAAAAATACAGTCAAACGGTGAGTCACTATAAATTTCCTAGATATTCACAAGGAAATTACCCATTTATTTTCGTTTAGCCGCCATTAGAGTAAAAGTCAGTGTGAAGTTAGGGACTGTGTGTGGTTTAGATTATTCACCCCTACATCGTACAATTGCACTTTACATTTAAATGATTTACATTAAGAAATGTTTCATATTTTTTTCCTGAATGCACTTAAAATTCCTCCTACTTATTAACTTTTTTATTAGATTTTACTGCCTGCGTCCAATCTCCTTCGTCATTGTTTGACGCCTTCTACAGCAACCTTGTTTCCCTCACTACATTGTTCTACACGAATGCTCTCAATGGTCAAAAAGACATTTGATAAAACACCATTGTTTTACATTATTGAATAATTACTTCCAAATAGAACATTTATTTTTCCTCTATATTTTTATATGTATAATCAGTGTTTACGGTATCTATAGTATTGATAAAGTATTGCATTATATCTATCCATTTCCTCCGGAAAATTCTTTTTCTTTCTTTAACTATTTAACGTATACGTCCACATTTTTCAGATTTGACCTATTTTTACCGTCATTTTGGTACGACTTTCGCCATCATCCTTATTTTCAATGCTTACAGTATTCTTCCATTTCATTTTTCATTTAGTTCAGAAATTCAACGTAGTTTAGATTCTTCGTGATAATTAATATGTTGGCCAACAATTTGGTTCCAATGAAGCAAATTAAGAAGCAATAAGCTCAAGTCTGCTTTTGTCTAAAAACATAACGAAACAATCAACTTTAATAAAAAAAAGTGTTGAAAGGTGTTTTACAAATCGAAGTCAACGCGTACATTGCTCGTCGTAATACGATTGTGGTCCAAGTAGGTTATTTTTTTTTTGCAAAAAAAAAAACGGTAAAAAATTCGAACTAAGACATTTCGTTAAACATTATTTTATCGGGAAGAATCCTAATCATAGAAGAATCTTATGATATTATTGATATGCATACTTGGTAGATTGTTATCTTATGCTTATGCTAGACCTAAAATTTAAATTGAGGAATATCCAATAAGATTTTGAAATATTTGTAACTATTAAAACATTAGATGCCATTCCTTATGCAAAGATTCGCATTTCCGTATGCAAAAACATGTAAAAAAAAAGAGCAGTAGAATAGGAATACAGTGAAAATAAGATTTTCTGCGGCAACTTACGTGTTTTATACTAATGCGGCACTCTAGAATAATAGTACACGGGATTTTCAGTTATGAGTTAAGCAACAACATTATATTATTAAAAACATGTACATAATTAGCAGTATTAAATTATTTGAAAGGACATCTAATCCAGTAATTGTTAACAATTATCTTAAAGATAGGTATGCTACACTCAAGAGGGAACTAGGTTCTCAGGGTTACAGTCGTGATATAGAATGTCTTAGAGAAAAAAAAAAACTTTGAAGTTCCATTTAGTTTAACGTTCACAGAAGAAAGAAATTAAAGATGTGCGTTTACTGCGAATGTTTTACAAGCTATCGAATCACAGTCGAGCAGCTATAAAACAAACGGAAGAAATAAAAAAGATAAGTGAGTGTTTACTATTGTGCGATGTTCAACTGCGAATATATACAGTAGAGATCCCCAGATGCCAGAAAGCCTTCTACTCTAATAGTTTCATCTCCAGAACTGCTAGATTTTAGAATTATCTTCCGGGTTCCTGCTTCCCCGACTGTACTGACATGTAGAAGTTCAAGTCTAATATAAACAAACATCTTGCTGCTGAACTCCCTACAGTGTATTCCTGCAACTATGTCCCAAATAGTTACCCCTACATCACAGTGGCACTGTGCTTTGTCTAGGATGGAAAGTGCAATAAGACAAACTCTTGAGAGTTTTGTTCATTGGTTTTCGCTTATCAGCTTTTCACACATTTTTGTCCTTTGCATATGATTTGCAAATCTGTAAATTGTTTACGGAAACAACCTAATTGTCATGAGCTGTAGACCATTTCATCACTCCTATTTTTATCAGAATATCCCAATATAAAAAAGTTAATTTTGTGCTTGATATAAACATTTTTGACCCTGGTTATCTATTTCTGTAATCTACATAACGTGTCATTCAAAACCTGAAGAGCATCCAGTCTGCGCACATTATTATCTGGTCGGCTTTCAGTAGCTGCCGTTGCGAAGCAAAAACCGGTTTATTCATTTTCTGGTTGTATTTCGTTGTTTTTTTTTTCTCTTAATAACAACCTTAATAAATATTATGTATGCCGGACAATCGATATATTCATATCGGTTTTACAAATTGCATAGCATATATGCATACACATATTGAATAGAACTCCTACATTCACTATTCATTATCTCTCAATAAACTAAAATCTCCCCAAGTGTTAGGACTTTCTTTACTCATGTGCCACGTTTAATTAGTGGTTTCCTGCACCTGCGATAAGACTGCTGTAACAAGTGCGGTTTATGCAACTTCTATCTTGATTAGTTTATATATAAATAGGTTGTTCTACTTGAGTTTTACTTTAATAGTGTAATTTAATTCTGTACATACACTATTTATCTTCTTCAAGTCCCGAAAGCATGTAAAGACAGTAACCAAGCTGCCATTAATTATATATATATATATATATATATATATATATATATATATATATATATACATATATATATAGGTATATATATATATATACATATATATATAGGTATATATATATATATATATATATATATATATATATATATATATATGTATGTATGGAAAAAGAGATTTAGAAGGCTGTCACAATGCGAGGAATGAATTATAGTCGCTGTTGGTAAGAGGAGACGAGAACAAGTGGCGATTTACAAATCAATAAGTACATATATATATATATGTTTTTTTATTATTTTTTTATATATATATATATATGTTTATTCAGTTGTATGGTAAAATGTCTTACTTGTTTTCATGCGACGTGTTCCATTATTAATTTCGGAAAAATTTTCCCTTTTCAAATGGTGTGCGTAACAGGTCGATTCAAAGCATGCTGGATGAAGGGCCGGAAGTTGTGTAGCTATGTGAGGCCTCGGGCCAAATGTGAGTAGGGGATGTATGTATGGTATGATTAGGTGATTAACATGTTTATAAATTTGCTATTTTTATTTGTCTTTATTTTTATTTTATTTTTTTTTTGTTTGTTTGGTTTTAACTTGTTTTAGCGTGAGCTTTTTTTTCTTGTTCTCTCTTATGTTGTCTTTATCATTATTACTATTATTTATTTTTTTTCTGCTGATGTGTGGATATCTCTGCTTTTCTGGGTCACTTAAGCCGCTGCTGGGCGGTGTCCGGTCGGCTACTGTAGGGGCAGGCTGTGAAAGCGGAGTGGGGTTGGGGTCGGTAGCTGGATGTTTAGGTTAGTGTTGCTGGGGGTGGGAAGATATGCGAGGGGGAGGGAAGG
This sequence comes from Euprymna scolopes, assembly GCF_053919585.1. Lineage (NCBI taxonomy): Eukaryota > Metazoa > Mollusca > Cephalopoda > Sepiida > Sepiolidae > Euprymna > Euprymna scolopes. The sequence goes on along the minus strand of NC_136488.1, from coordinate 76,380,357 downwards.
GGAATAGGGGTGACATTCTTTGGGAGTTGTTAATTTGTTTATATTCGTTAGTGGTAGTAGATTTTTATATTTATTTATTTTTTTATTCTAATTGGTTTGTATTACTTCGGCTAACTTTTAATTTTAGTTGGTGTGTATTAACTTTTGATTTTAGTTGGTTTGTATTACTTCAGTCACCTTTAATTTTAATTACATTTTTTTTTAATTAAGTGCATACTGCTGTTTTATTTATTAAGTTTCCTTTGTTATATTATTGTTATTTTATTTAATTTATTTATTTTTTGTATTATTTATATGGGAGGAGGTTGTGGTAATGTCCTGTTTGGAATGTGAGGCGGGTGTGAGCTGTGTGCAGTGGTGTATCTGTTCTAATGGGTTATGGTTGTAATGGTAAGTGTTAGGTGGGAGCCGTACGTAGAGTTATATATTTTAGTTTTAGTTGGTTTGTATTACTTCAGTAACTTTTAATGTTAATTAATTATTATTATTATTATTACTTATTTTTATTTTGTTTTTAAATGTATTCTGCTGTTTTATTTATCAAGTTTCTTATAGTATGTTATTGCTATTTTATTTATTTATTTATTTATTATTAATATTATTATTATTTTTCTTTTTTTTTCTTTTTATTTATATGGGAGGAGGTTGTTGTGATGTCCTGTTTGGAATGTGGGGTGGGATGTGAGCTATGTGCAGTGGTGTATCTGTTCTAATGGGTTATGGTTGTAGTGGTAGCTGTTGGGTGGGAGCCGTGTGTAGAGTTATATGATGAATGAAGATCCGAGCTCCAGTCGGTTATTGAGTTCTGGCCTTAATTTGGATATTAGTAGCGATTCTTTTATGCGAAGATTCCCGATATTGCGTTATGTGGCTAAAATATCGACTTTAATAGATTTGCTAGTGTTTCTGCAGGTGTTGAGGTGTTTTTGGAATGATGATACTTGTGTTTGTATGTGTTTTTTTATTCTTATGTGTAGAGGCCTCACATAGCTACACAACTTCCGGCCCTTCATCCAGCATGCTTTGAATCGACTTGTTACGCACACCATTTGAAAAGGGAAAAATTTTCCGAAATTAATAATGGAACACGTCACATGAAAACAAGTAAGACATTTTACCATACAACTGAATAAATATATATATAAAAAAATAATAATAAAAAACATATATATATATATGTACTTATTGATTTGTAAATCGCCACTTGTTCTCGTCTCCTCTTACCAACAGCGACTATAATTCATTCCTCGCATTGTGACAGCCTTCTAAATCTCTTTTACATACCTATCCCACACAATGCTTCAAGCAAACTACATATCAATCTTATATATATATGTATATATATATATATATCTATATTTATGTATATATATAATTATAATATATATATGTATATATATGCATACATATATATATATATATATATATATATATATATATATATACTAGGCGTCAGTAATATTTTAAGGATTTAACCCGTAAACACAGCGACTAAAAATATGTAATTGTAATTTTTTGGATAAGTTAACATATTCTAAATGGTTTACTCAGGTGAGAACATTTACTCTCATTTTATTATAATCAGTACTCACAGGAAATATTATAGGAATTCTGACAGGAAATCTAGATAAATTTACAATTACTTCAATAGAACTCGAACACCAGTCATCCAGTTTACATTGTGCACCAGTAACCACCACAGCACTGCCACATCTTCGTTGAAGATTGGTCAAACGACACATTTTAACACACCATTATTCTTGCCGATTTTAGCATCATTATTTAGCTCCCCCTTTCCATCCTTTCCTACTCCTCTCACCACGAAACCACCATAATCTTCTAGGCCCATCACTGTCACAGTCGCTAACAAAGTCTCACGCCTTACATTTCATATTTTTCCGTGTCAGCATCTGTTAATGTCCCCATTAAATCGAAGAGACGTCGAAAAAGCGTGAAAATCAATTCGAGGTGATAATACGCTGTCGTCTGTTATTCAAGTAGCCGGCTTGATTTAATGGATCCGGACAATAAACGTCAACCAATCGGCGAACGCGACCACCGATTTTTATGTCTGCAATGGGATTCCGTACACTCTTACACCGATCGGTTGCATGCTTGCAGCGTTAACGTTAAGATTAAGAGCGGCGAACTGGCCACTAATAATTTCACGATTCCCTTTAGTATAACAACCCTCTTATTTCATTTTATTTTATATATTTATTTTGCTGGATATCAGCTCGGAAGAGAACACAGAGTGCGGAGTGAGCAACAAGAGGCGCCAGAATTCAATAATATTTATCCCTTACCGATGTATCCAGCTTCAAATATTTTCTTTTAAATGTGTACATCATTGTTGGAATTATTCGTGGCTACTTGTGACCTCCAGTCGCATTTTGACCATTGTTTTCCAAATGTTTCGGTCTATGTAACTTCCGATCTTCGTTGGGTGCATCTAGTCAAAAATGTATGTGAATTACTTAGAACTTTTACCCAGTCATGACTAACAGAACCAGGTATGCTATCCCGTGCTTCTGTTCGTATTTTGGTGCAGATTCTCGAGTTTGACAGAAAGATTCCCAAAATTGACAAGGCATACCTGGTAAATATTTGAGGTCACATTAACCTAAAAGTGACAATAGAAGACAATATGTTAAGAACAGTCTATGGAATCCAAATAATCCAAATAATCAATCCTCATCTAAAAAAATGCAGAAATATTATTTACAATAATCCTTAATAATATATATTTGTATCATTCAATGATTTAAACGGTAGAAAGATGGAAAAAAGCAGTTACTTTGGCAGTGCTTGATTCTATCACAGAAAAGTTAGCGAGTAGATAAATGTAAGACAAAACTGCCATCAGGAAAGAATGGGTAACGACTAAAAATAACTGGTTTCTTTACAGGAAAATCACTTTTGTAATTTTAGATGAATATATAATTAAAGCCATATGCGAAGCTACTCAGTCAGTAGGATATCTATATCTACTCATTCTTATCAGCCCTATAATTAGATTTATTTTTTACTTTTAATCAAAACAAAATAAAGTATCGTTTTTTGCTGTTTATGGGTCACCAGCATGACACAGACACCAAGATATAATTGTAAAAGCCTATAATAAAATTATTACCAATATTGAATTCTTGGTTAAATTTAGACACTAGAAGTGTTGGGCTAAGTTTTCTCTGTGTCTTAACTTTTAGTTCGTACGCCATAAAGCGTAACTTGCAATGAATGATTCGAACTTGGTGACTCCTACATGAGATAAGTCGGAGTGTTTACAAAGGAGGCCCCACCTACCCAAAGGCCATCCAATCATGAGGGTTAATGAGTGAACCGTGGTCAGTGATATCAGTTTTGAGTGCTGTCAAAGCATCATAGGATACTTTGAGCAGCTCTTACCCAAATGTAGCCATAGTACTTGATTTCAGGTTGAATTCCGTTCTCATACAGGTAGAACATTGCGTCGAGTGTAAGCTACTTTCTGGAATGATAGAATTACGAAACCATTTAGCCATCATTGAAAACTAATCATGGGTTATGGTCAAACCCAGAAGTTTTTCGAAGCAAGGATCCTCTTGAAAACGAGCCATTTATATCAACTCATGCAAATTGGTGGTCAAAGCATCGATAGTGAAAAGATGGCATTGGGTTTTAGATGTGTTAGAATTAACCAGGTACCGTTTGCACTATTGTATTATGTGCTCAAAGCCGAACGAGAGAGACTCAGAGATATATTGGCTGTAGCGTTGCCATATGTTGTAGTTTTGTCTGCGTGAATTTCTAGATGTTTCATGATATACAATCTTTTAAATAGATCTTTATGCAAAAATGTATCAAATAATTTCCATATGTCATCAACTACTATATTAGAGAGAAAGCTTTGATAGTAGTTGATATATGAAATTACAATCAGTACATTAGTTGTAGATCTCACATTAGGAAACCATAGCTTGTCACTGAGTATGTTGTATTTTCAAAGGTGGTTGACAATTTCTTTATTTAATACGGATTCAAGCAACTTAATTATAACACAGAAGATTAAGTTGTCTGCATCGTAATACAGAAAATGATCTCCAGTATTTCAAATACTTGGCAGACTAAAAAGGTCTTCCAACGTATTTGAAAGCATCCCTCTTTTAAATATCGGATAATCAGAGTGCTTGTTACAGTTTCAGCTTTTTGACTACTATGTCTGGAATTTAGTCAGTAGTAGTTGCTTTGTTCGTATTAATGTCCTTGATGAATATGGCAAAATCACTAACCGATATGTGGATGTCGCTCAGAGTATATTCAGGAGAAAATTTGAAAGGAATGTGGCTTTGATCGATTAGGGTTGAGTTTGATGCAACATCTTTGGCAAGGAAATCACATCAGGCCCGTGAATGATAGTCGGATTGAAGACTCACGTATGTTCATGGTCATTTTGTTATCTTTTAAACTCATGGGAACTAGGCATACGTTCTTGTTTTGACTTAATGAATCGGGCGTATAGTTCTCTGACGTTTTCTGTAATCCTTTTGTAGTAATTGCTTACCGTTTTAAAATCAATATGATTTTTAAAAAAAATCTACTACATTTAAAGCAATTGATGTAGTGATCTCTATGAACAATGGCGGCATCACATTTAGGGGTGTACCATGGTCGCTATTCCTGTAACTTGCTCGGAGAGTACGCTGCTGCCTATGCCGACAATTAGTTTGTTCGGCTGACATTGCATTCGTTAAATAATAACTGTTTTTCATAGGATGTTTTTGTCTGTATGAAATCTGATCTTAGCTAACTCGAGAACTTATGAAGCAGAGTTAAAATAAAATGGTCGTATACAGGGTAGCGCATAGATAACAGGTTCTTTTGTGTAAGTGAGTTGACTTTGTTCTTTTTTATCAGATAAAATATTGAAATTTTATTTGGATGTCTTAATGGAAAATATGTCAGGGAAATGACCTCTATTTTCATCTTCGAAAACACGAGCTCTTTGTAAAGCAAAGTAAGTAGAAAATATTTAAACAAACATCGATTTGGAGTCAGCAAAGGAATAATTGCGAAAATAACACGCTGCATTAATGTAACAATATTTCAGACAGCATAGCCACATAAAAACGTGCTATGACGTATATCTTGTTAATGTAATTCATTAGTATTGAAAATTTGTCAAGCCCATTTTAGTCCCGATAAGCGCATATAATAGATAATTTGTCAATAGTAAATATTTGGTATAAAAAAGTGTATGTATATTGCTCTTTGAATAATCCTCTTGTACATATAAAGCATCCAGAAAATACCGAAGTATAATAAAATACATTGATCGAGGATACGTTATTTTATTTATCTCTTTATGAAGTAAGACACAAGGTCTAGCGTTGGTTTGATGAAAGCGTTTCTATAAAACAACCTGGAATCAAAACTGGCACATTCACGTTCTCAGTCCGTGTCGCTAATCACATAATCACCATCACTCCAGGTCATAAATACGTTATTATAATTGCTAACAATACCCATGACAACTCGACGTAATCTAATATATAAATCTCATTATGATTTGTGTGCGTGTGTGTCTGTCTGTATCCGTTTTTCAAAATGTATCTCCACTTAAACGGAAGATCGTTGGACGGCGTTCAATAGCTGAGAGGATTGCATTTTGGTGCAGAATTTTATTAGCGGTATTTAAACGATTAAAATAATATCTAAGGACTTCAAAAAGGGTTAAAACTTGAAAGCAATGACACCTTGACAAGCGTAACATAATGGTGTCATTCTGCGCATGCGTAAATCGAGTAAAAGAGAAAGTTATTTATTTATTTAGATAATTCACAACGTTCTTAAAACGTGTGTTCCTATGGTGCACTGGATATCGTGATCGATAGTGGCAAGGGTGCTGCGGTCTCTAACTCCATAATTTCTTTTTTTTTACACATGTCGATATTCTTGATTTTTAAATGTCATGTAATAAATACACAAGAACACTTTTATTTAAACAATACAGAAGAATGCTTTTGATTTACGTAACGAAAATGTCATATTCAAAATATATATGATATATCGACTTATTTGTTGCATTCAAAAAATTACGTCAATAGATCAAGTAACGGATGCTGTATTGGATTTACTCCTAAACTAACAAACCGATCATTATGAATAGCTATTATGTGTATATGTTTGTATATTTTATGTTTGGATTCACTCCTAAACTAATTGACGGAACTATAGCTTTGTTTGCTTCAGGTGGTGTTAAGTAATAAAATATATTTTTGAAGACTTACAATGCAGGAATGTACAGCCGTGAGGAGCAGATAAATAAATAACTGAATGAATGATAAATAATTCAACATTTTTGTTTATATTATTTTTTATATTTATTTTTATTTATCTGATTTTTTTAAACTGTAGATGGTACTTATTTCAAACGTCCTTTCAGGTAATGAGCCATCATCAGTGGAAAAACAACTCCTCTCTCTAGCCTGTAAATTGTAAAGTGGATATTATGTTTAGATTTAAAATCCAAACGCTCAAAGATTAATTAATTCAGTTTCATGTTCATGGGAAATCATTCTTTTTTTTCCTTGTCTCTGGGGTTTCTGATCAAGGGGACGTAATTAAAATTATGTTTTATATGGTTATAATTGGCCGTTATTGTTTAAATGTTTTTATATAAGCGTGTGTGTGTTTTGGGGAGGTGGATTTTTGATCCAAACGCTCAAAGATTAATTAATTAATTATGTTCAAGGGAAATAATTCTATTTTTACTTGTCCGCTGGTTTTCTAATCTAGGTTAAGTAATTCATACTTTGTTTAAATGCTAATAAATGGCCGTTCTTTAAATGATTTTGTAAAATTAAATTTCAAATTTCTCTTTAATATGGTTATAACTGGCCGTTGTTGTTTAAATGTGTTTGTAGGAATATAGACAGTACAACTAAAACATCGTCATTCTTCAAACATGCGTCCATAGAACATAATCCAGACAAAAACATAAACATGAAAATTTTAGCAAATGATAGGAATCAGGGAAACCTCAGATTAAAAGAACCAATAATGATTGAAAAACTAAAATCAAAAATAGTAAAATAGAAAAAAAATCTAACATATTTTTAATAAAGACACAAACAGACAATTTTTCTATATACATTCCCAGTCATAATTCATACAGCAAAAAATAAAATACTCATCTTAACAACTATTTAATCTAAACAAACTAGCGGAGAAATAGATAGGTATAATATGTTCCCTTTGATTACCATATTTAAACAATTTAGAATTACTTTTCCCCTGATCTTATATCTATAGATAAGTGAAAAAAATCACCTCCATTAACCGTTTACATGATTATTAAAGCTATAACCTTTACATGATTATTGAAGCTCATAACGACTGTAACATTCCTGCATTGTTAGCATTCGAAAATACCTTGTAATTGACGGGTCATTACGAATTTGAGATATGTTTATATGATTATATATTTGTATGTATTTGATCCATTCCTAAACTAGTTAACCGATCATTATGGATTTTTATGATGTGTATATGTTTCTATATGTTTATGTATTGGATTCACTCCTAAACTAATAAACCGATCATTATAAATGATTAGTATGTGCATATGATTATATATTTTTATGTATTGGATTCACTCCTATACTAATTAACTGATAATTGTATTTTAATGTATTATACATATATGTATATTTTTATGATATCATATTCCAAAAATCACATACAATGACCACTTACTTTTTAATGTATTTATGTGTACAAGAAATTCTATCAAAGTAATAATGTACTTGTGTAGTATAGTACCCTATATAAAAAAGAAAATATTACTTTTAATATACATAAAATTTATTAAGACCGAAAACCACGTTTAATACTCGAGTAGCATGACTTACATATGAGAAATAAGGTGCTTCTTCACTATAGCACCGAGATAAAAAAAAATCTTACCCATGACGTACAGAAAATTTAGCACAACAGAAAATTACATAAACGTATCGAGTTCTTTCATTTTTAAATAAGAAAAAAACTTAATTGTACAGTATCCTACCTGATAAATAAGGTACTTGTAAAGTATAATACCCACATGAAAAACAAAAGAAAATCTTGCCTGTGACGTACATAAAAGTCATCCCAACCGCAAATGATGTATTATATTCGAGTAGTGTGACATTTATATAAGTAATAAGGTGTTTCTTTAATATAGCCCTTTATAATATAAAAACAAAACTCTCACCTAGGAAAACAAACAAATTCTCACCTAGGAAAACAAACAAATTCTCACCTATGAAAAACAAAAAAATCTTATTCTAGACGCACATAAAATTTAGCACAACAGAAAATTACTTAAAAGTATCGAGTTCTTTCATTTTTAAATTAGAAAAAAAGGTGATTCTGCATTATCGTATCCAGGAAATAAAGTACTTACACAGTGAAGTACCGATATTAAAAACAAAGCAATTAGACGTGCATAAGTTATCAAAATCGAAAATCATGTAATATATTCGAGTAGGATTACATTTATAAAAAAAATCCTGTGCTTCTTCACCATAGCGCTCATGTGTAAAACATAAAAGAAACTCTTACCTGTGACATACAAAATATTTAGCACAACAGAAAATTATTTAAATACGAAATAAAATAAAAATAAATAGGAATAAGTAAGGATGTTTTCCACAAACGTACTGTAAATTTCCTGCTCTAGGGAAGGTACAATTATTCCACACATATGTTGTGTATTACCCATCCTCGGTAGGTAAAATATTATTTTACTCAAGACGCCAAATGATACATAGACATAAAAACTTACTCTATTCTAAGAATAACAGGTATGTTCAAAATTTTCTCATTGTCTTATACGATCCCGCACAGTGAGAAATACAATGAACAAACAAATATGTTTGGATAAATCTGCTACTATTTCCGGTATAGTGTAAATATCAGTTTTCGGACAAAAAAACGAATAAGACGCAGTAAAATGAGTTTATTAATATTTCTAGTAAAATACTGTTCATTGTATTTTAAATATAATACTGATCAAAACGAGATAAATTAAAAAATAATAATAAATACTGTGGCACATATGTAATGTTGAATTATTAAAATTGTTAAAAGTTAATTAGTTATTATCGATCTATCTTTCTACCTATCTATTTATATATCTATCCAATAATATTCTTAAATATTTTATATTGTGAATTATTGATTGTTTATAGATAAACGTGTAGCAATGTGTTTTAGGAAGATATTTTCATAAATTAGCTATGATAAAATATAAACAACATAACCTGGGTCAAGCAGACGCGTAAGGGATACGTGTGGTTTTGGAATGATGGCGTAATGGAACTTAGGTCAGGAGGTCGGGAAGTTAAGTCAGGAGAATAAACAGACGAAGGGGTTGGAGTGTGATCCGGAGAGTGAACAGACGGGAGGGTCCAAAGTTAGTCACGAGAGTGAACAGACGGCCAGGAAGCGTGCCTGGATAGAACAAAGGTGTAGACAAGAAAAGTAGACTCTTTGTGAAGACCATTTGAGACAACTGAAATAAATTTACATTTTAAAAATAAAAATGTTGTTCTGTGGTTTTCACAAAGGAGAAAGAACAGAGGTCTCAATTGGTTATGGTGTGGTTGCTTCACGTTTCATCACGCTGAAGAAGAACTTTTGATGAAAGAAACGTATGAAGCTTATTCTTATTATATATAAACTGTAATATATACCCGTGTGATAGCTCTCTGATACAACATGACTCAGTTTATACATCGATATCTCTAACTCTGGCTAAACAACAATGCATACAGTTTATACGTCTCTATCAAATCCCGTTATATGAACAAAACAATGTCCAACTTCACTATGCAAGATAAATGCTTTAAACTATCACCCAATATATAACATATGGCAGGTTTTATAATATATAATCCCACCTCACTATACAATATAAATACAAATTATAAAATCAAATTACAACAGACAGTCTATAATTTACTCATTCATTTTTGACAGATAATGTTCTTTGTCGCACTGTTTCTTTCAAATGTTCCCTTTTACGTAAGGTTTCGCCGACTTCTTTCCTCGCTGCAGGTAAAATTTACTATTTCTTTATTTCACACATCCTTACAACAATGATTCTATTATTTTAATTATATTTGAAATCTAGTCTTAATCAAATGCAAGTCACTCTCATATTCATGTCAAAGGTTACCAGATTTAACTTTCAAATGTTATCTTTGCCATTTTATACGCAGTTTGGCCTTCAAAAATTGTGGATGGCTCTTTTCAAAACGAAACATACTGACTAAATAAAGAAAGAACAAGCAGAATTTCATATTGATATATATTATTCAGAACACTGCATGAAAACTAACAGAAATAGTGTACTTCAACAGTGTTACCATTCATTTTCATATAATATGGAATTTCGTCAGTAATTTTATATAGTCATATAAAGTCATTTTTATTTCCAAGAAACTAAAAATAGGACCCTCACTGGTAACATTTCACTTCGAGTGGTGTTTTTTACAGCTACGTGATAAGTCTTGAATGCTGTTTGCTTTTTCGTTTCCAACACACTGTTAAGCTATTGGCCTCCTATACGTTTTATCCTCGCTCACTTTTTTGTAACGAGACGGGGGTTTATATATTATTATATAAGTTTTGAAAATGTATATGGCAATTAAGCTACCGATGATGTTCCGCATTTTCATCCTTTTGAGGATACGTCAGTCTGATCTATCCTCACGAGGATGAAACCAGGACAATTATGCATAGCTTTAGTTGTCATATATATTTTCAAAATTACCTAGCTCTATTTACGCATCGAGCATTGCCGAAGTAAATACTTCAAATATTCACATGAAATTTTATGTAGATATATAAAATTGTAATAAAAAATATATATATATATATATACATATATATATATATATATATATATATATATATATATGTATATATATATGAATGCATGGTGCATTTATACGGAGTGAAAGATTATTATTATTATTATTATTATTATTATTATTATTATTATAATTATTATTATTATTATTATTATTATTATTAGAATGTTTTGTAATTGATATGAAAAAATATCGTGCAAGTATCATTGTCAGTTCAGAGTGTGATCTTAAGGCCTGACGTTTTGTCCCGAGGGGAAAATGACGGAGCATTTGTCTATGAAGGAAGTGAATTGATCGTCAAGAGTTTTGTTGCTGATGACGTGCCATTAGCCGTTGGAAAATGAGGTGAACCTCGTTAGCGAGAAAAGTGCACATGACGCTAACAACTGCTAGCAAAGGTTAAAAATTCAATTCTTTGTTTAGCTATGAGAACAAAACGCATGGAGAGGAATTCAAAAACCACTCCCTCGAAGCGTAGACATGAGGACGACATTATGCGATTTGGAAAAGGAGGGGGAAGGGAGAAGTACGAAAAGGGCTAGTTGGAAAATAGAAAGGGTTGCGAAGAGAAGAAAGAAAAATAAATATAAATATGCTGGTTATGGAAATAAACAAAAAATGAGATCAAGAAAATGACAGAGACAAATAAGCACAGAGAGAAGATCAGAAGGGGGCGAGTGGAAAGATGGAAAGGTTTAAGGGAATTAAGAAAGATAGTTAATACGAAAAGGTGATAATAAAAGAGATAGAGAATGGAATTAAAGGAAAGAGTAAGGGTGAGTATAGCTATGTTTGCCATGTTGTGTGACAGGAGTAGCAGAAGGAGTAAATGGTAAATAAATAATTAAAGATTAATTTTGTAGGTTTTAAGATGGAAAATAATAGTAGACGATTGAATTAAAAAAGTTTGACGGGCAGGAAAATAAAGAACGAGATTTCAGTTAAGTTAAGAAAACAAGGTAGAGGGAAAGTTAATAAAAGGCTGAGAAATGAATTCAAAAGAAACTGAAAAATTAGAGAGAGAAGTCTAAGACAATAAAGAGAATATAAAACAAAATAGGGCACGCATGAAAATATAAATTAATAAAAAAACATAAAAGATAAAAAAAAGAAATTCAACAGAAGAGAAGATAAAAAAGGACAGAAGAAAGTATACGGACAAAAAACACAAATGATAACCATGGGAAACCACGAAGAAATGGAGAATAATTTAGAGGCAAAAACAATGTAGAAGAAGAAGACTAACAAGAAAAAAAAAACAGAAAACGACAAAAAGTAAAATTAGATAGCGACGGAGAAGAATAAGCAATTAAAGAAGAGAAAAAGAAGAAAAGTTATGTAGAATTGAGAAGAACACGAAGTAAAAGACGTCTATGAAGCAAAAGAAGAACGAGAATCAGTAAAATAAATGATAGAAAAAAGGAGCCAGCAAAGGGCGTAAAAGGTTGGGAAAAGGTGAGCAAGTAGAAGAAACATAAACTACAAAAAGAAGAAGTAATAGTAGTAGTATGAGAAAAAGATAAAGAAAGAAGAAAAAAGAAACGAAAGAAGAAAAAAAGTAAGATTATACGTAAAAACAAACGAAGGGTAAAAATGAAAAAGCAAAAAAGAAAAGAAGAGAATAAATCAAAGCATAAAATGTAGAAAGATGTAGAGAAATAAAAGAGATAGAGAGAGAGAAGAGTATAGGGGCGTTTACGATAAATTTATGTAGTAAATGAAAAACATAGTGAGCGAATAAAATAGAAAAAATATATTTGAATAAAATAAAATACGCATCAAGTGCGCTTGAAAGCCAAATCACAACGTAATATTAGGAAAATAATAAAACATATTTTACTTTTTGAAAATGTATCTTTTAAATATATTTCGGAGCGCAATTTAATCCTCAGGATGTTGTTTTGTTTCTTTTTTCTCTTCTTCTTTCTTGTCATGTTGTAACATTGGAAACAAAGGTATGAAGAAAAAAATTAGTCACTGGAGAAGAGGTATGAGCTATAAGTGAATAGAAGAAAAAGGGTGAGAACGAAAAAATAATAAAGATGGGTATATTAAGAAGAAAAAGGAGAAAGAAAATGAGAAAACGAAAAGGTTATGAGAAAGAAGAGAACGGCCAGAAAATATTAAAAAGATCGAAATAACAATGTGGAGGATGATGAAGTGAAAGTTTAGGAACAAGTGAATAAGAGGAAAAAAAACGAAAACAAAACGAGAAGTCTATGAAGAACAGAGTTGAAAATTTATAAAAGAAATGAAGGGAAAGAATAACACTTTGACAAAAGAACGACAGGCAAGTACGAAAAGGAAGTAATTGAACTAAAGCATAATTAATGAAGGAGAAAAAAACGGAAGTGAAGTAGAAGAAGGTTTAGAATAAAAATGTGTCGAAAGTAAAAAATGTAAAAAAAGAAAAAGGAGATATAGAAAGGAAAAAAGAATGCGAAAATATATATATTTAGATAAAAATAAAAGAAAAGAGAATGACAACAATAAAAGGAAATAACATTAGAAGAAAAAGAATGCAAATCGATGAATAAAAATAGGAAGAATAAGAAGAGTCATAGAAAGAGGAGACGAAAACAAATAAAAAAGATGTAGACATAAAGCAAAAGCAGGAGAAGAAGTGAAAGAATGGGAAGAATTAGAAGAGGCGAAAGTACTTATAGGCAGAGCAGACAGAAAAAACATTAAGAAAGCAGACCTAAAAGAAGAAAACATACAATGAAAATAAAGGGAAGAAAATAAAGATAAAGAAACGAGAGAATAGGAATAATAAAAGTCAATATATAACGAAATTAAAATGGCGAAGAGAAATAGAAAAAGGAAGAGGAGAACAAGAAAAAGAATAAAGATAAGAAGAAACAGGAAATATAACACGATAGTAAATAGTTATATCGCAACATACTAATAATAATACTAACAGCACTGCTGCGACTACTAGTGATTATTATAATAATATGAATCCGAAGAATAAAAGGAGTACTAAAAATAGCAGTAAAGGATATGAGAAAACGAAATGCAAATAAAAACAGACCTAATCAATTAAAGAAAAAAAAAACACGAAGAAGAAATGTCAACCAAACAACAACTATAATTTTAAGAAAAATAAGAGGAAGAAATAAGAATGAATCACAAATAAATAAATAAAAAATTCATTAGCTAAAAAAATAACAAGACCAAAATGATGAAAAAAAAAATGCCGAATTTTAAAGTTTTCGGAAAAAGAAAAAGAGAGAAAGAAAAAAAGAGAAATTCTTCTGAGGGAAGAGAAATGCAACCTTTTAAAATTGCGATGTGAACGATGGGAACGGAGACATATTCCACAGCTGGACGAACTGTGTGCCTCAGGTAAAAATACTTTGACGAAAATTCCAGAAACTTGCATTTTTTCCCCGGAATAGCACAGAATTAGATATTTTTCTCTTAAATTTCGCATTTTTTAAAAAAATCTTTAAATAATCTTATTATTCCCAACTCACTCATTTCTATCTATCTCTCTATCTCACGCACACACACGCACACAAACACACGTACATACACAGACAGACAGACAGAAACACACACACACACATACACACACACACACACACACATATATATATATGCATGTTTATGAGAAATCTATAACGAGTTTTGAGTGTTCATGTTAGATAATTCTACCACCAGAGAAATATATACACCCGTGCGCAGTTGTGCATGTATATATATATATATATATATATATATATATATATATATATATATATATATATATATATACATATATATATATACAAATATATATATATATGTGTATGTATATATATATACATATATATATATATATATATATAATAGCTTTATTTAGTCTTGACAGACTATGAACTCCCACTTAAGGGTACCTGTACATTGAATGTTTTATGCCAGTAGTTGCGCAATAACCAACTACTCGTCTCCTGAGTCAATGTTCTTAAATACCAGTGACAAGTGAAGTTCACGACGACTGGGAACCATGATAAGATAAAAGGGGAGCCCATACAGCGCCTTCAATTAGCCTTTATGGTCATCCATCTGGTACTAGTTAGACTCAACATTGCTTAACTTCATTGATCTGACAAGAACCTGGATGTCAACCTGAATATACCGTATATTTCATATTCTCTCTGTCTGTCCCTGCTCTCTCTCCCCCTCTATCTCTCTCTATTCCTGTCTATCTGTCTGTTTTCTGTCTGTCTGCCTCTCTATCTCTTTATATATATATATATATATATATATATATATATATATATATATATATAGTCAACCACATACAGTACTGTTTCGCTGTTTCACAGCTCATCAGTGCAGCTAGACAGGCAACTACCTCAAGCCAGGATTGAAACCCGACCGTTTATACGGCAGTCAAGGCTTCTAACCATTACGCTATTGGCGGCTGCTTGAACGAGTAGTGAGTTTTTAACGATGTTTTAGATATCGTCCGAAATACCTCCGCTCGATTTGTTTACACAAAGAGCGTCGCTTATATGCTAATGGTAATTCGTTTTTCACTTCTCAATATGCTCAACTCAGGTGAGGAGCACTATAGTCAACCACATACAGTACTGTTTCGCTGTTTCACAGCTCATCAGTGCAGCTAGACAGGCAACTACCTCAAGCCAGGATTGAAACCCGACCGTTTATACGGCAGTCAAGGCTTCTAACCATTACGCTATTGGCGGCTGCTTGAACGAGTAGTGAGTTTTTAACGATGTTTTAGATATCGTCCGAAATACCTCCGCTCGATTTGTTTACACAAAGAGCGTCGCTTATATGCTAATGGTAATTCGTTTTTCACTTCTCAATATGCTCAACTCAGGTGAGGAGCACTATAGTCAACCACATACAGTACTGTTTCGCTGTTTCACAGCTCATCAGTGCAGCTAGACAGGCAACTACCTCAAGCCAGGATTGAAACCCGACCGTTTATACGGCAGTCAAGGCTTCTAACCATTACGCTATTGGCAGCTGATATATATATATATAATATTAAAAGCAGATCTGGAGAGGCGTAAAAGAATCGAAAACGTTTCGCCTGTTCAGTCTGGGCATTTTTAATAGTAAAAGGTGTTCGTTGATGAGAAGGTTTGTTAATTAGGGGTATATATATTAAGAGGTGTTAATACCATCCATGTAGGATGTTCGTCCTTTTTCATATTCATAAATATATAAATATGTATGTACCAATGTTTATATACATAGATTTATGTGTTCACATAAATGCTTATATATGCATAATATATACATACGTGTCTGCATTTTATGAGCTGTTATAAATGTACAAAATAAAATGTTTTCTCTTTTACATGATATTTTTATTCTTAAATATGACACATATCCTACTCTTCGATCATGTCGATTATGTTAAAATATATTTATTGTAATTAATTTTAAATACCTATTTTTTAGTGATGTTTAATAAATCATCTTTCTTTGATTACTTTTCTTTTTGAATATCTTGTGATTTATCTTTTTTTTTTAAATAATTATCAGGAAAAAATCACGAACGCAGACGTCTCGCTAAAAATAACGACTCCAATCAATGGGACCGATTGGTCCATATATTGCATTATCGATAATCGTTTCAAGTCTCTCAAATCTGAGTGCATTATTTGGCTCATTGATCGAGATAAGATGAATTTTACTGATTTATTGACGAACTGATTGTCATAATGGCCTGCTGACCCTCAGATTAAGTGGCTATCTTGATTGATTATTGTAGTGACCGACTAACCTATTGGATTTTAAATTTCACTCAATTTTCTTGTTGAAAATTTACTGCTATTAAATATTGAAACACTAGTTGACCTGTTCCAAACGAAGGAAACTGTCTTTTTGGCGGCGTATTCCAAGGTACAAATAATGTTGTCGAAGAGCTTCAGGTTCCAACATCAAAATCAGCTATGTTAAATGAAACGAATGCAAAACACACTTTTTATCCGTTGTACTACCGCATGCTTACTCTCAACGACAATTGCTTCCCCACTGCTGTTTCCGTGGTCTTCTCGCTCGTTCTGTGTCTCTTAATGTTCTAACCTCCGCTTCCAAAACGGCAGCTGACCACTGACTGCCAACTGACTGACTCTCCCGAAGAAACACACTTGCACCCAAATTGGGCAACACAATGGAGCTGGTGTGTTTCTGTGTAGAAATTACATACTTAGTGATGTAACCTAACATTATTGTTTATAGATGTGTTAATAACTCTTAATGTTCAGAGCTTTGTGCCATCGTTTATCCAAAGCCAATTTTTACTGGGCAATATCTAAACTTCAAATCCCACTATCACTACTTTATAAAAAAACGCAGCGGCATTTGCCAATAACACTGAATACAAAGAGTACGTAGAAACAGCAATACGTATTAAAAACAGATAGACAATTTAAGAGAAACTAACGATGAAAAGAGAACATTTTTTACAAGGTATTCACCATTTTTCAAGGCCGGAAGTCCAGTCGAGAAGGGTTAATGAATGTAAGGTGATAGTTGAGTAATAGTCAATCATGCAGATTGTGTAGCATTTGGATTATTTAAGGGGACGGCTATCAAGAACTTGTGTACATGAGACTTGAACGCTATCATATTATAATCGGCTGGGAACAAGCCAATGGAACAGTGTTCAACACGCGGGCAATGCTAGCAAACAAACTTTGTTCATGGAATCTGATTTTCGAATTCGGCACGAATAGTGAGTGGTAGTTGTTGTACCTAGTAAAGTGCTTTTGTGGAGGTTTTCTAGCACGAGGACGATAGATTGGAGCTCAGACGAGCACTTGTCATAAAAAATAACAGGCTTGCAAATCTGTACTTTGGAAAAAACGTTAGAGGCAAGAGAAAAGAGCATCGCCTACTAGGTTTTGAAGCTGTTTTCAACTTTATCAAGGCACGAAAAGGCGCGCAGAGTAGCTCCTGTCAATATGTGGCAACATCGTGACATCAGTCCAAGAAAGCCAAGGATTCGTCCGAAACATATATGCAACCCATAGGTCATCAGGACAATATTCCAAAGTAACTAGACTCTGCACTAATAAAACGTAAACTGCATATGCTAGGTATTTATTATAATAATTAGACTAAATATATGAAATTTTAATTTAGTAGATTTTAAGGAGAGAAATCATGAAAACAATGATTTTATACATTAGAAGATTTCTTATTCTTGTAAGAGAATTGTCAATGACAAAATTTAAACATTCAGGAGATAACACCTATTTCTATCTTGATTATTTCCCGTGTACTGTCGTTTTGACTTAGCGTGTGTTAATTTTGAAATTTAAATTTGAATTAATATATTCTTTTTTTAATAGATTATACTAGCTACTTAAACAATAAATATATTTTAAATGGTAATAAACTTTAAAGTAGCATCTCATTAATGGAAATTATAGGCATCTATTTATGAGGATACCACGTGTTTTAATATTTATAGTTTATCGGTAGTCTCTTATTTTCATACATTATGTTTTAAGAACTTACGATTTGTTAATTGATCTAATTAAACTTTAGCCCACCTGTTTTTGTAATATATAAATATATGTATATATATATATATATATATATATATATATATATATATATATATATATATATATATATATATAATCAGGGTAGTTTTTATTGTCTTTTTTTATCCGTGTTAGAAGCTTTGACTGAAATTTGAATTTTATAATAAAATACGTATAGATTACGTCTGCAGCCAAATTACAACGCGAAATCATTCAAATGAACAAATGTTTATTTGAATGATATATATTTCGGAGTAACACCCCCCCTTCGTCAGTCTTATATTATTTAATTATTTTGCACAAGATAGATAAAAAATTCCACGTGACGTATTTTTTGGTAAATTCAAATTTCAATCGACGATTCTAACACGGATAATACAAAAAGTTAAAACCACCCCGATATGTAAATTGCGCTGCAGTTGCAACACTGCAGTTAATATAACGTAGATTCTTTATTAAACTTTTCTTTCAACTTAATATCACGGCGAGGACGAAAAAATATAAAAGACTGACAAGGGCGTATACACACACATACGCACGCGCGTGCACACACACGCACACACACACACACACATGCATGTATATTTTTTCAACTTAAAACTATGGTGAGGAAAAAGAGAAAAATGTAAATGACTGACGAAGGGGTTTTACTCCGAAATATATATCATAAAAATAAATACGTATTAATTTTCATAATTTCCTGTTATAATTTGGCTTCAAACGCATTCCGTACGTATTTTATTTGATGTTTATGTATTTTATTTTAAAGTTTAAATTCCAGTAAACATGGATATAAAAAGAAAAACAAAACTAACCTGATTTTGAATCGCGCTGCCAAGTGCATCCTTCCAGCATTTCAAAAACTACTCCGCAGTTTACATCACGCGGACCCTTCATTCAACTTTTCTCCAACTGAACCCCTTGGCGATGAAAAAGAGAAAAAAATATATAAAAGACAGACGAGGGAGTGTTACTTCGAAATATATATCTTAAAAATTAAAACTTGTTTATTTTAATAATTTCGTGTTGTAATTTGGCTTCCAATGTATACCATACGCGTTTTATTTAAAAATTCACTTTTATGTATGTCAGAAATCATATCTCCTAGTGTTTTGCTTATAATTTTTAATATTTTTTCTTTTTACTTGTAACAAGATTATAAATACGAAACCACAGCAGTATACAGTTAAGTCTTTTACGATAAGAAACATTGCGCATTACATACTTAAAGAATATTAGCAGTCACATCCACCGAAACGGTGTGCAAATAAGACTCACAATTATAACAGTATTTGAATTAATACAAATAATGAGAACAAATATTTTTATTTCGGAACTTTAGAACTGTAATAAGTTCCGTTAAGTGCTCTTTGTCAAAAACTAGACGAAACATTCATTTACACAGATTTTTTTTTCGTAGATCTACCAGTCTGCTCAATAAGAACACATATCCGCTTCTGAGCTTATCACAACTTGGTCGTTTTCAAGTCCAATATAAATGAGTTATTGCTGAGTCGTACTTTTAAATAAACATAGTAAGAATAAGAGTCTGAATGTCAATTATATAATGTTTTGTTTTATATCTATTTTCCGAATTACAGTTTTCGCACCTATCGGTAATTGTGAATTCAGCTTCATTTTGCGATTCGATATGTGCTTTTAGCAGGATATTGCCACATGCAATACAGGACGTGATACGGTCAATTTACCGAGTGAAACATTTAATAAACGAATATTTTTTAAATGGACCTGTCAACTGGCCTCGTGTTTCCTGCCATTAAACCTTATTATATTGCCTTTTATTGTCCCATGTCACGAATATCAATTGAAAACTGTTCAATATGTTTTATAGCAAATTGATATAAGTACTGTTATTTACACACTTATAAAATTAACGCCTGCTTTTCAATCAAAGTACGCAAATTAATTTTTTTTTACAAGGGTGTCACCACTTATCAAGGCCCAGAGGCCACTCGAGGATAAGAGTTAATAGGTATACATTAGTCATTGTGATTTTAGCATAGTAAACAGTGGGAATTTTGAAACTTGGATTACTTAGGGGGACGATTCAATTAGAACTTGTTCACATTGGACTTTTTCTGTTTTTTTCATAGGTATCAACTCATTATCAAGGCCAAGAGGCCACTCAAGGATAAGGGTTAAAGAGTGTACAGTAGAAATTGGACAATATAACAATCATTAGTAATGAAAATTTGTTAAATTTGATAGCTTATATGGAACGGCTCATCAAGAACTTATTTACGTTAGACTTGACCTATGTAAATAACCTTGTGTTAAACATGACCAGTTATATTTTGCCTTGAGCAGAGTCTGAGGAAAAGTAATGTTAAATTGTTTTGTAATCGGAAACGGGTGTAAAAAATTATTGTGATCAAACATCATATTGGAATCAATAACTCATATGGAAAATAAATATACTCTGACTTAATGTTTAATTTTTTATTCTAATAACTATAAATATAATACAGTCACAATATTTTTATTTGGAAAATATCGGTCTCTAACGCTTCAAAGGCAATCGAACCGGCATATATTTTCACTGCAGTTAAGCAGAATTTTTATACAAATTGTTTGCCAAATAATCCTAAAATTTCAATTATGTTTGCAATACACAGAAATCTGGAAGAGAATAATTCGTAGAAGAAACTGTTATGATGCAGGATACAATTTAAGAGTTTTTCTTGATTTATCTTTTTCATGAATTCTTTAGACTATGTTCGCATCTACTCCTGCTGATATTTTAAACTTGTAATTTTGAAGATGTAAATAATTTTACTATCTAAATATTCTTTGATTTTCTTATACACGAAGGCGTACATAGACAAATGATCATTTTTTAATTGAGAGAAAATCCAGATTCCCCAAAATGAACATTTTGGATAGGAACTGATACTACATTTTCATGTTAGCAAAACATTTTGAGCCTTAGTAAATGTCTTTACAACTAAGATACTTGTTCGAATATTATATATATATATATATATATGTGTGTAAGTATTCATATATATATATATATGTATATGTCTGCATTCATATATATGTATATATATGTATGTATTCATATATATGTATATGTATATATATATATATATATATATATATATATATATGTATCTATATTGAGTTAAGCCCAAACTATAGAAGGTTGTTGAATCCTTACAATGTCTAACGTATTCATCAAGAAAGAGTTTTCTTCAAGTAGTTCGTTTCGTTAAACAGACAGAACATGTGATTCCGTTCGATAAGGACGATCGTTCAAATGGTATGACTAATGATACGGGGAGGCTAATTAATGGCTTAATTGATGGATTGGGTAATCAATTCTAGGAATAATTAAAATGAATGGATGAATAGAGATTTAAATGACTCAACAAGAACTAATCTGTTTTCGAAAACTTTCCGTTGCGACATTACGTCTCCTTTTACTAAATGATTTGAAAGTGCTGATAACAGACTGAGTAAACACACTTATAGACACCCGAGCTTAAAGTGTTTAATAGTCAACTATTGTGCAGATTAGTTCACCATTCCCAGTTATTCGTAAAATATTTAAAAAAAGTCCCATTTTAGTATCTAGAAATAATGGTTACCACCTTTTAGAAGGCCAGGGTTGCGAGTCTCTACTGAACCAACGTTGTGCAAATGTCCAACCGCGTATCTCTTGGTTAAATCTAGAGATGGTTTGAATCCAGACCGACTGGAAACAGTATGCCAGTATTAATAAGTTTGAAATAGTCTATCTGCAAAACTATGGTTTGAGGGTGTTGTCTGCTTTATTATTAAATCCTTTGTTTATAGGAGGATATGAAAAATTCGATTTGAAAACACGAAAAATCCATTTCTAAAGTTACGAAGCTATCACTGCAAACTTTATTGTCATAGAACATGCAACCGCACTCAAAATCGTATTTTACACCCCCCCATATATATATATATATATATATATATATATATATATATATATATAAATTATATATAAATTATTATATATATATATATATATTATAATTTTATGCGAGATACAAAATTTCATTATTGCAATCATGACAGGACACCCGCTTTTATGTTCATGATTAAAAGTGGGAAACGAAATATAAAAAAAACAATGAAAATTAATGGGAGAACAAGGTAACCGAGTCCCAACCCCCTAAAAACTTTTCATGAGGTTGATCGAGAGATTTCCTTTTTTTCTAATAAAATCGAGTAAAATGAGAGACGATACGTTTAAAATTAAATGGGAGACGGTACGTGTTAAAATAGCGATATAGTGTATTAGAAGAAAAAAAGAAAGTTCGGTATACACTTTATGGCTAAAATAACGAAACGTATTATATGTGTCAGTGGTAAAGAACGAGGCATATGTCGGGTTTTTAAGAAATTGTTCAGCTATAGAAGACCCGGATGTCTTAATAATAACGTCTGTTGGTAGGTAAGTCCATTATCAGGTCTTAACGACGTTTGAGCCTCGGTGTCAGTACTGCAATTGCATTTAAATTTATAAATTACATTATTTTTCTGGTGAGGGGTTAGAACGTCTTTGTGACAATATACGATAAAGGGTTTCGTAAAGAACACAACACGTACATTGAAGCAAAATAGAATCTTTTCACCGTTGAGCTGATTTGGTTGGCAATCTTCCCACTTACCAATGCCAACTACAGTAAATTAATATAAATCGGACATTTAGTCACCGTACTGAATTTTATTTGGGGAAAAATAGTTATTTTTCTTTTAGCTGACGGACCTAATCACATCAAGGCGGTAACCATTATTGGATAATATGTAAGTTATAATTTTCAATTCTTCATCCAATTTTGTTTTAGAAAAATAATAAGGGCTCAATGCGTTAGGGTGCAAATTAAATTAACCCTTCGTTTGGTAAGGAAAAATAAAAATCCCAGCGTGTATACAATCCTGTAAACGTGAATTTACGGTATATCGATAAAAGGTAATTTGAGGAAGTTTCTGCTACTAATACATCAAGGTAAGCTAAATACGAGTTAAACTCTCCTTCACACGTATACTTTTACGTGGTATGCATGCTATTAAATAAAAAGAAAAATGAATTGTCTCCATTCCATTATTAAATAGGCAAAATGTGTCGTCTACATGTCTAAAGAAGACTAACGGTTTTATGGATTCAGATAATAACTGTTTCTTATGGAAACCCAAAATAATGTTCGCCATTATTGGAGCCAGGACTGAACTCATTGCTACACCATCAATTTGCCTATAAATAAAATCGTTAAAGTTAAATTCAACAGATGTAATGGGCAAATTTCATTAACTCAACAAATACTGTTTCAGGAATGAGGGGGGGAGTGATAACTGACTACGATAGAAAAGATCAGCGCACATATTAATAGTTTCCAAATATATCCAAATATATTATTTTACTGTTTCGGAATTTTTAGATACTGATTGATAATTCCTATTATTTGGATTATTCGAACTACTGTTCTCATTTTTAACATTATTCGCTCAATGTTTCCATCGATGTAACCTCCAACTTTCTGTCCAATACGGGAATCTGTCTGTCGATCTTTAAAATCTGCTCGGAATTTCGAATATAACTCTTAATTTAATCCACTGAGTTGGTATGCTCCCGTTCTGCCAGTTATTACTGGGTGGAAGCCCTTAATAATTTGTTCTTCTCCTTCAGAGTGTCGCTTGTACTGAGATTTGTATCCTCAACCCCCAGAATAATGTAACTTACAAGTGAATGTCATGAAATACTTTAACCACTCCGTCACAGGTCGGCAAGGATTAAATAAAGATTTCCATTCTAAATTCCCCGCGGATTCCATAATTCGACAGAAAGATTTCTGATTTCGACGGAACGACTCTAAAGATTGTGCAATGCTAATTCGTCCGAAATGTCATTTATTTTATTTTAATTAAAATAGGGCTTGAATCAACGTTTTAATTTTGTAAATTCGTGTTTTATTTCTCAATTTCACACTTAAATTATTGAGACTATCGTGTTTAGCACTCACTCTTTTCATATACAGTCGTTATAATAATGGTATACTGCGAACCGTTAAATAAGAAATTTGAGTATTGATAGTTGATATTCGAGCAAAATGTTTAATACTAGCGGGAGTGTCCGGCGTTGCTCGGGTGTTTCGAGGTATGTGTGGTTTTTGGTAAATCAAAACAAAACAATAAGAAAAAATTGTTGTCTGGGCGTTTGTTTCCGGGTTGGGGGGAGTTTTAAAAAATGCAATTGGCCAAAAAAGAAGAGAAAAGAAGAAAAAAAACGAAAAAAAAAAACAAAAGAACAAAAAGAAGAAATAAAGAAGGAAAAAGAAGAAAAAAAGAAGACTAAAGAAGAAAGAGAAGAAGAAAGAGAAGAAGGAAATAAAAAGAAGGGAATAAAAGGAAAGAAGAAGAAGAAAAAAAGAAAACAGAAAGAAAGATAGTGTCTGGAATGAAAATATGTTTATCTTATGCTAGTATTTAATGTACTCATTTATTTGTCTTTTGTTTTGTTTATGCAAAAGATTTATCCACATAAAGTAATTTTTTGTCTGCAATAATTAATTTTTAACCATATAAATGTTAGGTGTAAGTATTCCGGTTTTTTATTGGTTGTTGTTTATTAAACATGTGTGTATGCCTCGTGTCATTGTCGCTTTCTTCCAAATCCAATGTTGTCTGATCTCAATTTGCATAGTGTTTTTTTAACTGGGCTAATGAAACTTCGAGAAATTCAATGTATAAAAATAAATAATGAAAAGAAGAAGTCACCTCTCCCCCGTAATATAACCTTATTAAAAGTACAGTCAACATAACATAAGAAAAAAAAACATAATAAAAGGAATAAATAGGCGAGTAATCGGTTGAAAAATTGAAGAACGGTCGCGGCTTACAGCGATGATTGCCGGTGTCGCGTGATCCAAGCTTGAATGGAAATCACGGTAAATCGAGGGAATAAAAAAAGCAAATAAAAGGAAGAAGTCCATATACTTGGAAATCGGTTGCATATAAAACTGTATTTACCTGAATGTTGGCTGGGAATTGTTAATCGATGAGGCAAGGTCGATAAAGGAATGAACGTGACATAAATACAGTTGGATACTCAATTAATAGTTGCAGACGGATAGAGTTAGATGTAAAATCTGGAATCCAATTTTAGTTCATATCATGTTTTTGCGTATTTAATAAACGCGATTTTTTCTGTGTAAACTGTAAAATGCGGCGGAGAACGGAATTCTGTAAGAGAACTGAATTGTATTCACCTGAATGTTGACTGTGGAGTGTTAATTGATGAGGCTACGTCGAAAAAGAAAGGAATGTGGCATAAATACAGTTGAGAATCCAATGGTAGTTGGTTTCGTTTGTTTATTTATGTATGTAATAAACGCGATTTTCTCTGTGTAAACTGCATTTTTAATGCGGAGGAGAACGGATTTCAGTAAGAGAGCTTTGTGATAGAGTGCTATTAAATTAAGCAAGGTTAAATTGAACGTGGGCTAAGAATGTTTGATAAAAAAAGTAAAAATAATAAAGAAAAATACGGCATCAGTAACCCTTCGGTCCGTTAACACTCTCCAATGTAAATGAAATAAGCAAAAAGTAAAAAAACAAAAGATGTCATCAGTAACCGATCAATCAGTCCCCCCAATATAAAAAGAAAAGGAAGAAATGGCATAAGTAAACATTGGATTGGATGTAATCGAAAGTTGCGGTTCAACCGACGGAAAAATGACAATCCGTTTTTCTAAAGCAACTACGAACTCAAACCAATGCTTCCTCGTAGTGTCCCTTGTGGACGTATCCCCACCGGTGATAAGTGGGCGCGGGAAGAGTATGAATGTAATAGAGGGAAAAGATTTTTACACTTCCATTTATTGTAACCGAATTTGGCCGTGGACTGTCATCAGAAAAAATATAGGGATCTAAGTTTATCGAGTAAGTGGATAGGTGATAGGCCTATAACACACTGAAGGTAATGTGCTGCAGTGCGCGCACGTTACATTTGCATGAAATGCCTTGATTTTCAATCTTATTAAGGTAAAACTTGCTGGGAAAAATGAGTTAATTTTATATATATATATATATATATAATATATATATAATAAAATAATATATATAATATGTATGAGAAGAAGATAGATAGAAGAAGAAGAAGAAGAATAGAGGATAGATAGAAGATAGATAGATAGATATAATAAGAAGAAGATAGATAGATAGAACGAAGATAGATATAATATATATATAGAAGAGAAGATAATATTAAATGACTAAGTCACGGGAATAATATAATATGAAAATTGAAAGATATACCAAATAAACTTAATCAATATAAAACTTATAAAAGAATCTAAATGATATTTAGATCGGTATGTATAGGTTTACCTACGTGAATTTAGAAAATATTTTTCAGTGATTTAATTGTGACTTAAAAAGTGATTGTATTTCTAACTACACAACACTCTATTTCTAAAATATCTTGTCATGTAGTTTCAATACCGATTAAATGAATTAATCTACAACACAATCAGATTTTTCTATATCAATAAAACACGTTTAGAACAAATTGGTTTATCATCATAAATAGATTTTATGTAGATTTTTTCCAAAAATAAGGCCTCCTATTTTTTAACTAAAAAACAAACAAACTAAAAGGTTAAAGGGCTGTGAAAACAGAATAGATGCTATTAAAATGAGCGAAATCTTGTATTCCAGAATTTATTTATCCATATAGTCACCGTTATAGTTATGTAGGCGACTCTTCTAATCTTGTGTGTCATTTTCACTATGTTTTGGTCGATGTAACCCTCGACCTTCTTCAGGTATAATTTGTCGAACTCGCTGATGTTTCTGACGAATTCGGATTGTTTCTGTCAAACTCTGGAATTTGGAAGGAATTTCAAATGGGATGCTTTATTTACTTCAAGGGGGTCGCATGCCCTCGTTCTATCAGCCATAACTCGATCGAAGTCCTATGTGATACGCAGTTTTATTTTTCAGTCATCCACACTGAGAATTGAACCTTCAACCTTCAATCTTCAAGGGAATATGATTTTTACAGTTTATTTTTACAATTACTCTAACTATGGGTCCTTGACGATCCCATCTTGGCTTAATATATCTGGAGGAAAATGCATTCAAATAACCAATATTCATTTAGAAATTCAGAAACGTAATGGTCGCCACAATTCTTACTGCACTTTTGCCAGCACCTTATGTTGCTTCTATAGTAAAAGTGCAGAGCGCACTTCGTAACTCATATCGTTGTTGCCACATTGAAATCGTCGATTTTATCTCCTAATTGTACTGACATCAGCTGCATCCGTATCCTCGACGTTGAACAGCGCCTGTGAATCAATTTGTTCTGCATAGAGGAAGTGGATGGCGACTCTGCTTCTGACGTACGTCGATGACACGGGTTACTTTCTTAGCGAAACGTTATTTTTGGAGCGCCCCTCATAATTCATTGAATCCAAAAATTATGGTAAGACCAAATAAGATAAAAAAATATGCTTGAATCGTTGTTACATTTGATATACAAATAAAATATTGAGTGTGGTTTTTGTATTTTTATTTAAAACAAGTGTTACGAAAGATTCTTTATAAATCAATAGTTAATTCGGATTATTTGAACTATTTGTACAACTATTCTAATCTTAGATATTATGCTCGGGAAGTTTTTGCCGATGTATTATCCGTTCATATACTTGGAAATAAATACTTTACACATGGCACAATTGATAAAGTTGTTAAAAAATAATCAGATATGAGTAACTTTGGAAATCACTTAAACCTTAAGTCGACCCAGGAGCTCATAACCAATAACTCCATCTCATATCATCATCGCATCGCTGCCTTCTTGTCGATTAAACAGTTTTCTTCAGTCATATTTCTTCCAAAACTATAGTCCCGCCCACCGATGATGATAGTTAATATAATCCTCGGACTTTCATTTGCGATATTTTAATGAATATATAAATCATATCATTTAATGTTAGCTCCATTTGATGAATACTAATACTAAATTCAGTTTCTTGCAAATTATCTATTTACGCGGCTGTTTGCTATAACTACAAAAAATAGTAAATCTATATCTATCTATATATCTATAAAAGTGAAAGTGTATGTGTGTGTGTTTTTGTGCCTGTTTACATTTCCCTACGCAATAACTGTCAATTTTTAGTTTACAGACTCGAATTTGATGTACAGGGTACTGGGTTTGGGAAAAATCTATGTGATTAGTTTTCGGCCAGAAATTTGACTGTTAAGGGGTCAAAGTTCAACGATATGACCTTTAAGAACTCTACCAAACTCCTCCCACAATTTTGGGTTTAAACACTTGAAACTTCAGATACAGGTTCTTTGGACATGGACCTAACTTAATAACTTGATTCGAGCCCAAAACTATAAATGTTAAGGGGTTATAATAGGGGTCAAAGTTTAAACAGTTGACCAATTTTTTTTTTTTTGCTTAGCATACACCTCCAAACACCCGAGCAACGCCGAGCACCCATGCTGGTATATATATAAAAGTGAAAGTGTCTGTCTATCTGTGTGTGTCTGTGTTTCTGTCTGTGTACATTTCCCTACACAATAATTCTGTCATTTTTTTCAGTCTACAGACTCGAAATTTAATATACAGGGTACTGAGACTTGGGAAAATCTTTGTAATTCGTTTTCAGCCTGAATTTTGGCTGTTAAAGGGTAAGGGTTCAAGGATTTGACGTTTGAGAACTCTACCAAATTCCTCCGCCAATTCTGCGTATAAAAAATTGAAATTTTTGATATAAGTCCCTTGGACATGGATCTAACTTAATAACTTGATTTTAGCCCAAATCAATAAATGTTAATGCGTCATAATAGGGGCTAAAGTAAAAAAAAAAATTGAGATCTGCGGTCTCTACCAAATTACTCAGAAAATTTCTGGTCTACCCATTTGAAAATTTTCATAAAGGGTATTCAGAGATAGGGCAAACTTTTCAATCGGTTTGGGTCGAAAATTTTAGCTAAAAATGTATAAATTTATGTATGTATATTTGCATGTCTTCCTAAAACTTTCGACAGATGCGACGGATTTTCACAAGATCAGTATCGTTTTGAAGCTTGACCCTTCAGACGACAAATTGGCTAAAAACATTAGTATCTTCACCCTCAACTGGGAATTTCTCTAAAGGGAGGAGTTGATTTCTTCGCCGATATTTTTGAAAGACACTCCCTCTTTTCGATTGTCTAGCCTTAATTTAAACCTACGTCACTTCTGGTCTGACTGTTGTCGTAATAGTCAGAACAGTCACGTTTTCCCCCTGTTCTTTTCCTCCTCCGCGGTACGGGTTCGAGCCCGCCTTTCTACTACCAGTTTTTTTTTTTGCGCAACACACACCTCCAAACACCCGGACAACGCCGGACACCCATGCTATCATCTATAAAAGTATAAATGTGTGTGTCTGTCTGTCTGTCTGTGTACATTTCCCTACCAATTTTTACTCTACAGACTTGAACTTTGACATACTGTGTATTGAGATATGGGAAAATTTTTTAATCGGGGTTCGGCCAGAAATTTTGCGGTTATGGGTTAAAAGTTCAACGTTTTGACCTTTGAAAAGTCTAGCAAACTCGTCCGCCAATTTTGGGTCTAAACACTTGAAATTTTAGATTATAGGTTACCTTGACATGTATCTTACTTTATATTTTAGTTTGAGTCCAAAACAATAAATGCTAACTGGTCATAATTGGGGTCAAAGTTGTACAAAAATTGACCTCTGCGGTATCTACCAAATTACTCAGCCAACTTTTGGTCTAAACATTTGAAATTTTACATAAATGTTATACAGAGATAGGGCAAGCTTTTTACTTGGTTTTTGGTCGAAAAGTTTGCTGCCAAGGGGTAAAATTAAAAATATTTTACCTTTCCGATTTCTCGCCAATTTTTAAGCTAATTTAAGGTCTAAGCATTTGGAATTTTATATAAAGTGTATTCAGACATACAGGCTTTGTAATCGGTTTTGGGGCAAAAATTTGGCTTGCAAGAGGTCAAATTCTACTGAGTTGACTTTTGCAGTCTCTACCAAGCTCCTCCGTTTATCTTGGGTCTACACACTTGAAATTTTAGATGTAGGGTTCTGTGACATAGATCAAACGTTTTATTTTAATTTGAGCCCAAAACAATAAATGTTAAGATGTCACAACTGGGATCAAAGTTTAAACAAATTTAACGTCTGCAATCTCTACTAACTTTAATCTATGGTAGTTAAGGAAGCCTATTATATAGAAAGGTATTACTGTACGTATTCACACTTTTTAATATATACATATGCACATAAAGTTATGAACGGTACATAGAGCCAGAGCAAAGCCGGGCGAAACTGCTAGTATAAACGTGAAAATATCTGTCTGTGTACATTTCCCTACCAAATAACTCTGACAATTTTCCGTCTTCAGACTCGAGATTTGACATAAAGGGTATTGAGTTTTGGGAAAATCGTTTTAATCCGTTTTCGTCCAGAAATTTAACCGTCAAGTGGTCAAAGTTCGACGATTTGTACCGTTGGAATCTCTACCAAACTCCTCCGTCAATTTTAGGTCCAAACACTTGAGATTTAAAATGTAGGTTATTTGGACATGGATCAAACTTTATAATTTATTTGAGCCCCCAAAAATAAATGTAAAAGGGTAAACATTGGGGTCAAAGTTTAAAAAATAACTTTTGCGGGTCTACCAAATTACTTAGCAATTTTCTGGTCTAAACATTTGAAATTTTACATAAAGGATATTCAGAGATATGACAAGCTTTTCAATCTGTTTGAGTCGAAAAAAAATGAGCTACAAAAGAGTGAAAGTTCAAGAGATTTTACCTTTTAGGTGTCCAGCAAACTACTCAGCAAATTTTGGGTCTAAAGATTGGAAGTCGTATATAACGGGTATTCAGATATGTGGCAAGCATTTTAATATGTTTGGCGGCAAGGATCTGTCTGCCAAAAGGTCAATTTTAAATAGTTGACGTTTGCAGATTCTACCAAACTCCTCCGTCAATTTGCGCCTAAACACTTGAAATTTTAAATGGAAGCAATTTGGAACTGGGTAAAACATTTTATTTTGATTTAAAACCAAAAAATAAATGTTAAGCGGTCAAAATTGGGGTCAATGTTTTAAAAAAAATTACCTCTGCTATCTCTACGAAATTACTCAGACAATTTTTGGCCTTAACATTTGAAATTTTGCATAAAAGAATATTCACATATAGGGCAAGTTATGAACATCACAAATGACTCGAGAACAGCCGGGCAGAAATTCAAGTAGTAAAGTAAAGTTGGGTTTTAGAGCAATAGTAAATTAATCAAAAATAATTTTGTGCTTGAGATTAATAGTGAATAAAAAGCAATAAGGTTTAGAGTTTGGAGTAATAGTAAATAAGTAGCAAATAATTTTGGATTCAAGAATAATAGTAAATTATAAGCAAATCAGTTTGGAGTTAAGAAAAAATTAATTAATAGCAAATATTATTGGGATTGAGGTTTATAGTGAATTAATAGTAAAAGCTTTTAGAGTTGGGAAAATAAAAAGTAAATAGTAAATTATATAAGGTTTGAGATTAATAGTGAATTAATAGATAAGTTTGGGTGTGTGGACAATAGTGAATTAATGTCAACTAACTTTGGGTTTGTGAATTAATAGCAAATAATTTTTGTTTAAGATTAATAGTAAATCTATAGTAAATAAGATGAAGTTGAGAAAATAGTAAATAACCATCAAATAATATTGGGTTCAAGATTAATAGTGAATGAGTAGGATACAAGTTAGGATTTGGGAACAAGAGTAAATTAATCACAAATAATTTTGCCGCTAACTGGCATCTTTCGCATCTATTTATTGTTGTAGCTATGTCGACGTCTATGTTACGCCAGTATACGTAGCTTCTCATTAGAGACTTAATTCGATTTATCCCCGGATGTTCTGTGTGGAAGTCTCTCAAAATCCCCTTCTGCAACGTTTTAGGTATTACTACTCTCTCGCTATATAATAACACATCGTTACATATGGAAAACATTTCCTGAACCTTTTTGCCGTTTATAATTTTTTCTTTTATATCATTTATATATTCATCTTTATCGGTTTCTCTTTTAATGTCCGACTATGTTACCGGTAGTTCTTTAATGATTTTGCTGCCATATTTTTCACTTCGACGTTTGTTCGAATTGCTGCAATCACTGAAAAGAGATATATTCGGATTAAATAATTCTTTTAGTAATTTTACAGCTTCCATTAAATCAGACCAATCCCTTATTCCAAATTACAATTCTGTATACCAAAACGAACGCGCATGCCGTTATCCAACATGGTGTCTACAGATACAGGAGGTCGGCGTTTTACATTAACTAAAGCGATTATTGGACAGCACGAAGTATTTGCTTTTCATTCCCTCTCTCACTCTGGCCATCCCTCTTTCTCTCTCTTTCTCTCTCTCTCTGTCTCTCTTAATGTGTTCACAGGGAGAGAGAATGAGACAGATAAGTAGACAGAAAAGTCAGAGAAAGCGTTATTTCTGTGTTATTTACATTCACACAGATTAGCGAAACAGGAGTAAGAGAGAAAGCGACAAAGAGAGGCAGTGTGATAGAGAGACAGACAGAGACAGAAAGAGAAAGAGAAAGATATAAAATCATCGTAACGGCGGAGAGAGAGAGAGAATAATCGTAAGGAATTGACCTAATTTCATTACCGTTTCCCTTATTTGGTTCAAAGAGAACAAAACACGACGTTATTTCGGTGCCATTGTGATGAAACAGTAAAAAAGAGGACCGGGTTTCACGTTCGCCCCTATGTTAGGGATAATTATAAGGGGTTGAAATATTTATATTTAAACAAGGCTACGCCTTGAGATAAATACGTATAACATTTCGTGCTTTTTTTATCAAAATCAGTTGCATTGTCTTCGTTTCCATTTTATATTTGTTTTTTTAACGAAATGGCACGATAAAGGTTCATTTGTTTTTTTTTATGTGTCCTATTATTTGTTTTGTTTGTTTATTTTTATTTTGCTTTTATTTCTTGTTGGTTATGGTCGTAAGTGAAATATTTAAAACCAAGTACTGCTGTATTAATAAACAAATTAATAAATGACAACTAACGAAAGAAGTTTCCTTTTATTTCCTTAGGATATGGTCCTATGTTTTCGTTCTCATATAAATTTCCGCTTGTTAATAAAAATTGGAGACGAACTTACTTCAGTTGCGGAGGTCGGGAAGTAACTCGTCACCATTACCACAGCTTCGGCGGCTAAATGGATGTTTTCTGTTTTGCGCCTCTCTCCACCCAGGCTGTCTACTGCTGATAGCCGTTCTAACCATTGGGGTGTCTATTCCGAAACAATAACAATGGGAACAGCCGAACTGTAATATTTTTCGAGGGAGAACACGCTTCCTTCGGGCCACGCCGGTTAGCGGGTAGTGCTTGTTTTCTTTATCTATTACAGTATTTTATTATATACTATATTCATTGAGTTATATTATTGTCCATACTTCTATACAAAAGGAATTATGTGTACCTGTGTCTCTGCGAGTCCCTTCTCTATGGACTCTAAAATGGCTGTGCCTATTTTTAAGAATTTTCAGTCGAGCGAACGCTATGTGCCTGGCAGTATTCTTATATAGGTTTTCTATCAAAATGTCTTCAATAAGTGTTTATAATCGATAATCGAAATAATCCGATAAAAGCGCGCACATTCAATTTGAAACGAAGTTAACACCTTACACAACCTAACATCAGGTGCATTTCAGAAGTTTTATTGCGGCACAAGCCGAAAGGCTCGACATATATAATGAACAGTAAGTACCTTGATATGATAGGAGCACGTTCGAAATGAATGTTTCTGTTTAGAGCACAACGAAAGAAAAGAGCATTAACCCTTATCCCTGAGTGGCTTCCGGGCCTTGATAAGTGGTGATCACTGTGTAAAAAAAAAACAAAAAAACTGAAGTATAATACTTTAGTTTTGTATTTGAAATTAAATCCAAACTTATATAGAAATAATTTTATTAAATCAACAGTAGGTTTACTACAGTGCAATGTAGACTATAATGTATTGTTGACTACGTCACTGTGGGGGGGTAAGCTTTTCCCTAGTGCACCCTGATGGGTCCCCAACAAGTGCAGGCAATCAATGGATTTGACTTGAAAATAGGTGGCAATAAAAATACGGGAATATGAAATATTTGTTGGTCATCATTCAATTTCAACCATCTTCTTATCACATTTCTAGTAGGTTATGATATTCTTTAATAATTGTCAATATTTATTAAATATTATATATATATGTGTGTGCGTGTGTGTGTATGTATGTGTGTTTGTGTGTGTGTGTGTGTGGATAGTTGAATATAGGCGATTGGTAATGTACACCTAAACACGTGTATAATATATATCATCATTTCATTCTAAAAGGTTATTTTTTCAAGAGTTTTAATACCATATGGCATTCGTTTTTTTTTCTATTTCAGTGCCGTAATTTCCTTTTACGATGACCGGAAAATGTAGATTTTTAAGTCAATTTGGATAAACGTATGAATTTTAACAGGAAAAAATACTTGCCATTCAGCTTTAGTAACTTAAATAATTAAAATCCACTCAAAATAATTTTCGCTATTTTAAATTCTCTTGGCAACAATATATTGCTAGTGATTCATTATATTCTTAACCGGAACTTGGTTTTATTTTCTAAAATTGTATCTTAAGCGATAATAATTTAAAGAGGCAAAGATGTCAAAGAAAGTACTTATTAGGATTTCAGCCTACGGAATGCTTTTAAAAAATTATCACTCAATATGAGGATATGTTTGTCGATGGATTAAAGTAAAACAAAACACAAATACAAAAAGGACTATTTTTAAAAGCTGTTCCTCGCAATTATTGTTTTGAATGAAAAAGGCAGCCAGCATATATGAATTATTTGGTGAAAAAAGTATAAAATAATCCAGAAAAAAAATCCAGTAAAGAAGCCAGGAAGGTATAAATGTGCAGAAAGTCCTAATTCATTTGGAATTGTGAAAATGAAAGATGGTATACCTATATATTCAACATTAACATAACGATTATTAATATAACTTCACTTACATACGGCCTGTTTTCTATTTAATACATTTTTACCAGCAAAGAATAAAGAGTTTTATCGACGTATATATTGTACAATATGTGCAATATTTTCTTACAGAATGTATGAATTACATAAAAAAAGGAATACGGGAACAACTGTAAATTAAGCACCTCAATTATAATTGTCGCGTGTTTGCCCAAGAAAACCCAATATTTTCCGCATACCTTTGATTTTTTAATACATACAATATTGTTAAATTACATAAATTTGGTTCAGCTAACCTCGTTAATTTGAGCATATTCATTGAGAACAAACAAGGTTGACACTCTTTGCCTTACGAGAAAATATATCACACATGAGTCTAACGTATACTTCCTGTATAGCTACCATTCGATCATTCATAGTGCTGTAGTCAAATCAGCGTCTGTGCATTAACTACTAATTCCTCAGTAGTAGAATGGTCCCCAAAGAGTCATTTATCTAATAGCATTTACACTATCAACTAAACCCCAACCTCTGTCACATCTCCACAATGTTGCAATCCTGTACCTGTTTTACAAGTATCTGAATCGAATATACACTGATTTGTTCATAGTACTTGTGCCCCGACGATGTATACACTCCAGACTAACACGGTATGTAGCAAAATAGCACTCCTTCCCTGTTATGATTTCGAGATGCCTAAAATCCTTCTACTCATATAGTTTCTTCAATGAGACTAATATAATTAAATAGTTCCTTCCATTTCCTGCTTCCCAGCCCATACTAACCTGCAGTAGTGTTAATATCCCGATTAGATACGATCTGAAATATCAACTTCTTTAATCAAATGTTAATATGCCTGGTTTTGGGCGAGAAAAAATATGGTGCGGTTTACATAGGTTTAGAGAATAATAGTTTGATTGATGGTGAATAGAATATTTTGATATATGAGAAATAAAAAAACATGGTTTGTACGTAAGGATGATCGAGAACAAACATGTAAGTAGATGAAATAACAACTAATTATATCCTGGCAATGTTATGGAACATCTAACATCGTTTATAGCTGCAAACAATTTAAAAAGGATGTCTATAATTGGAGAGAAGAAAATGAACCTTGAGTTTATCTTCCGCAACCTGGTAACTCTCGCATTCATTATTTTGTCCTTTGGTTCCCATATTTTATGAGCAATGTTTCTAACATAAAACAAAGAATAATTCTTGTATTCTTAGTCATTATAATATTTATTAGCGACCAGGAGTTTACCTGTCAGTGGTTAGTTGTTTAAGTTAACTTACTTTGTGCCTTATATGGAGCGATTTTTATAAATATATAACTTTATTTGGGTGCTATTCGTTTTATTTTCAAGGCAACTCTTTATATTTCAGCTAAAATAATTTAAGGTTTTGCCGATTGACATAGATTTCAACATTTAGACAAAGTAAATGTCTCAAAGTATAATTTGCATAAAATCGGAGATCTAGCCATAAGTGTCACTCTAGTCATAGTGATTAATTATTACACAGTAATAAAATAGATTTTTATTTTTTTCAAGTTTCCTATATAAAACAACATAAGTCATTTGTATACAAAACAACACAAAAATATAGAAAAAATAATTAAAATCTATTATATTCAGTTTTTATATTAGTTTTTAGAGTGTTATATTGTGCTACTATAAAAATGTGACAATGTTCCTTTGTGTGTGCTCTATTTAGCCTGGATATCTAGTTTATTGACCTGTTTTAAATCTAGGTTAGGGTTTTCTATGTTAGTTTATATATAAATATATATATGCACATACATATATGCACATACACACATACATAAATGCATACATATATGTGTGATAGTTTATGTATATTCATGTTTATTTAATGAATTAATTTTTTTTATTTTCTATTGTTTTTGTTATTTTTGTATCGCTATCTTAGAGTAAATTTTATCTTGTGAACACAGTTGTTCGCTATTTCTCTTCTACAGTTTAATAGATGTTGGGTTCGTTAAAGTACAGGATAGTAAATTTTTCATGAAAGCATAATCTACATGGGTCTTCTAGGTCTCTACACGTAGTAGTTTGTCTTATTATTTTCCATACGACTACCGGCGAATGCCCGCTTTCCTTGAGTTCCCAGTATTTATTTTTAGCGTTGTTTTCATACGGTGTATTTTATTGTTGACATATTTTGCCCTCTTAAAAATAAATGTCTAACCAAAAGCGTAGTTTACCAGGCCACAATATTTGCTAAAGAAAACCCGAATAACAAGAAATATTACGTAGTTATGACAAGAAATATTATGTAGGTATGACTTCCTTAGATTTAAAAACTCGCTATTATGACCACTAAAGTACATTCAACAATAAAAACACCGTATGAAAACAACGCTAGCAAATAAATACTGGGAACTCAAGGAAAACGGACATTCGCCGATAGTCGAATGCAAAATAATAAGACAAGCTACCACGTGTAGAGATCTCGACGAACCATGTAGATTATGCCTTCATGAAAAATTTTCTATCCTGTACTTTAAAGAACCCACACATCTATTAAACTGTAGAAGAGAAATAGCGAACAACTGTGTTTACAAGATAACATTTTCATTTCAGTCTTAGATGGGTGTATTTAAAAATATGTATAGGGGATTTTTTAATGTTTCTATTTATTTGAATCCACTTTCCTGATTTCACCGGATTTTGGACTCAATAACCATGGAAACACCATCCCACGTAAAACCATTTTGTCTTTTGACCCCACTCATCTGTTTCATTGTCCTACATTCTATTTTAAAGCCAGTATGATCCTTTTCATATTTTATTTCTTTAAATACTTTAGAGACAATTGTGGGAGATATTTTGCAAACTCCTCCCCTCTGACAAGAAAGAAGTATTTCTTCAAAACTCCGCCTATTTAGGAACTTTCACTTCTATTTGTGTTTCTTTTCCAAATAGTAAATATGTTTAACTCTTGCTAAAGTCTTTCTCAACATACTTTATAAAATCTATGTACTTTTCAAGATCATGAATTTTGGAATATACCTTTTTTCCATTTATTCAATATATATATATATATATATATATATATATATATATATATATATATATATATATATGTGTGTGTGTGTGTGTGTGTGTGTGTGTGCGTCTGTGGTGTGTATGTATATACATACATAATCACTTTCTACAGTATTTGAGCCGAGTCAAATTTGTTGTTCTGTGTTTTCTAATTTAGTTTCGATAGTTTCGTATCGACACGCATTTCCCCAACACGCTTTATTTCCACTCGCCGGTGGTTCTTTTCCGTTCCTGCTTTATACCCGTTCAACAAACTCCGTCTTCTCTAATTTTCATATCTCACACGTAAATTTACATGACCGTCATACATATGAAGGTGACGTCGGCATTTTTAACTTTTTTTTTCTTCTACGAAAAAAAAAACCAAACTCGTGTTATTCAGATAAGTTATGGATTTCCCCAAAACCCCCCTGATCTCATGATCAGAAAGAATGCAGGGAGCTAGTATCCGTCACTATCGGGTACTTCTTCGAAGAGGAATAACGTGCCCCTGAGTTTCGTTCGTACGCTCGTCTTTGGGTGGACTTTTAGTAGACACCTCATCATTTGGGAGGTTGATAGAATCAGAATCACTCTCAAGCGGATCTGAATTAAAATAGATTAGCCGCTCATTGTCCTCAGAATCACTTTTGTCCCTTGACAAGTGCCTCCAGGTTACTGGTCGAAGGTCTTTAACGTGCATAGTCACCCCATCAACTTTCACAGACTGCAGGCTGATCACTTCAGTAACCCGACCAGTGTTATATTTCGTTGTGCACCTGACACGTGGATCTTTAACCCAAACGATGTCTCCTTTTTCATACTTCCCTCCGGTCACTTCTGGTTTGGGCTGTGGGTTAGCTTCGATACTTTTGATTCGTACATGCTATTTATGTAGCACGTCCTCTAGTGCGGTGGAAGACGAAACGTCATCCTTTGGGACGACGTTGTGCCAGTAGACTGCCTCCAGTTT
Source organism: Euprymna scolopes (assembly GCF_053919585.1). NCBI lineage: Eukaryota > Metazoa > Mollusca > Cephalopoda > Sepiida > Sepiolidae > Euprymna > Euprymna scolopes. The sequence goes on along the minus strand of NC_136488.1, from coordinate 76,340,854 downwards.
TGAAAGGTTCTTTCTGGCTGCGATGGTCTTAATGGTTATATGACTTCGCTTTATAATACCATTTCTACTTGGTGAGTACGCACATCGAAATCGCAGATGTATGTCCTAAGTTTTTTTGCAAATAACTGGTGAAAGCAGTAGCGTTGTCGCTCAGTATTTCCGTCGATGGGCCTCGATCAAGGAATATACTCTCCAACTGTCAGATTACAGTGGTCGTATCTGTTCATTGTGGTGAGTTACGTCCATTACCAGTCCGTCCCAGTTCTTCTTTACACAAATTATTTTCCAGCGCACAGATTTCCCGACAGATTTAGCAGTTTCTTTGAACACTTGCAAGTCCACCATCCTGGCAAAATATAGAGTTCGTTTTACTCCTGGATGTCCACTTTTATGATGGATATCAGACAGCTGGTCCCCATCCAGTTGTCTTACTGCTGCGCAACTTCCAAGCACCGGCTTTGTTCCTTCTGTCAGCTGTCAGTACTCCTGCTGTCTTCCGCTTCCAAAAGCGACACACAACGTTGTAAACACCCGGAATCAATTAACGCCGTACACTCTTGCCCATCTACACGTACTTTCATGGAGGGAAGAATGTCAGTGTAAAGTTTGTCGGGGAGGAGACTAATGCTACTGCCTCCTCCCCTTCGGCGTTTCCCTGACCGTGATGATATATGCCCAAGGCCACTGCATCTGAAGCAACAATTCTCACGACGTACTTTGCACGCCCGACTGTTCAACCACTTTTGGTGATTCTGTAAGTAGTCTGTCGCGAAGTGGTTGGATCCACCACACCTGTCGGGCAACGGTCACACAACTAACCAGGACAGGCGTCTCAGCTCAGCAGAAAACTCGTCCACCTCGTTAGGGCAAAGTTTTAGAGTGACAAACTGGTCATATGTATTAAATGCACCAGTAGCATACGTGGTTATAAGGGTTTGCTTGATCTCTTCTGTGTCTGCTTTCTACTCTATACTAAGTGGTCTGTATATCGACAGAGCTCCACCTCGCAATCTCAATGCTCAACATTTTCATGGTGCAAAGCTCACACAAAAGCTCCACATTTTCAATCCACTCGATAATGGGCATATCGGCGGCAGAACCACTAAATTCCGGAATCAACCGGGCATCAAACATCTTGGTTTTCACCACCGAAATTTGATATAAAAGTCCGTAATAGCTTCTACAATATTTGAACCGAGTCAATTTTTTTGTTCCGTATTTTCTGATTTGGTTAAATAGTTTCGTTTCGACACGCGTTTTCCTAACACGCTGTCTTTCCACCCGCCGGTGATTCTTTTCCCTTCCTCTTTTATACCCGTTCAACAAACTCTGTTTCCTTGAATTTTCATATCTTACACGCAAATTTGCATGACCGTCATAATATAAATGCGACATCGGCATTTTAACTTTTTTCTTACAGCTAAAAATACACGAAACTCGTGCTATTCAGGTAAGTTAAGGGTTTCCCCACATGTATCAATACTCATATATAAATGGACATATATGCATGTATATAAAATCTCATATATGAAATCTTAATTTCCTTCATCGATTTTTTTTTTCTGCAAAATATTTTATCATAATTTACCTATGTGAACAAACAAGTAAAGTAGACGGGATTGAATAAGGATCTCTAGTATCTACATTTTACTATGATCAAAATAAAATCTTTTTATGTCATGTACCAATGTTCTAGATACCTTTTTTTACATAGACGTCACCACTTATCAAGGCCGATAGGCCGCTCAAGGATAAGGGTTATAGAGTGTAGATTAGTCAAAATGGCAATATAGTAATCGATAGTAATGGAAGTTCGGTAAATTTGTTAACTTAAGTGGAACGGCTCATCAGAAACTGGTTCACGTTGGACTTGAAGACAACCATATTGTAGAAAGCTGGAAAGCAGGAAAACGGAATACAATTCCACAGGCGTGCAGTTCTAAGGAAGAAACTTTGATCATGGAATCTATGTTTAGGTTTAGGTACAGATAAAGAGTGGGGAAAATTATTGATAATGTTTTCAGCTAGTCTAGTGTTTCTTGTGAAAGTTTGGCGAGGGGGGACCATAGATTGAAGCTCAGTTGAACACTTTCCATGAAAAGACCGATAAAGCAGAGACAAACTCGCAAAATCTCTTCTGTGAGACAGAGGTTGCAGCGAAGAGAAAAAGACATCTCCCACCAGGCCCCGAAGTCTATTTTGAACTCTATCAAGGCAGGACAAGTCTTTTCTACCAGCTCCTGCCCATATGTGGCAACAGTACTCCATCCCTGGACGTATCTGGCTCTTATATAGATAGAGAATTGCATCAGCAGTGAGATATCTACTGGATCGATAGAAGGATCCGACCATTTTTCCAGCGACCTTGGCAACAGATTTGATATACGTATTCCATTTTAGATCAGGAGTAAAGGTCAAGCCCAGAAGCCTGTCAAAACTTGAGGCCTACCCAATACGAGAGATATTCATTTCAATTGATGCCAGATGGGGATCAGAATGTTGATGATGTAAAGAGAGAAGCTTGGTTTTAGATGCATTAAAAGTAACCAGCCACTCCTTTCCCCATTGTACAACGTGATCAAGATCAGAGGAGAGAGAATCAGAGAGAACGTGGTCGTTTACTGTCTTAGATGTGCTACCATAGATGGTAGTGTCATCAGCAAAAATGTCTACGAATGATGTAAGGATGTGATTTGGAAGATCATTAATGTAGATCAGGAAAAGACTTGGGCCCAGGATGGATCCCTGAGGGACTCCAGCATTTATACTGTGAGCTTCTGATTTTTGCCTATCAACTACTACTCTTATGAACCTACCAGAGAGAAATGATTTAATAATTGAGAAGACATTTCCAGCAATACCATAGCTGGAGATCTTGTGAAGTAAACCTTTATGCCATACCCAATCAAAGACCTTTGATATGTCAAGAGCAATTGCCCTAGAAAGGTTGCCTCTGTCGAGAGATTCTCTAATCCTATGAGATATAACTGTAAGCACATCTGCTGTAGATCTAGCAGAACGGAAACCATATTGTGTGTCACTAAGAAGGTTATTTTTACTGAGATGGTTGATTACTTCTCTATTTAACACAGATTCCAGCAACTTACTCATGACGCACAGGAGACTTATTGTCCTGTATTGAGAGGGGGATGAACGATCACCTGAATTCTTAAATACAGGGCATACTGATGAGATTTTCCAGGGTGATGGGAAGCAATTCTCCTTAAGACAACGTTTAAACAGTTTTGTAAGTATGCGTGCTAGTTCTGGTTGAAGTTTTTTGAGTACTATAATTTGAATATCGTCAGGGGCGGTTGCTTTACTGGAATCAAGGTTTTTGATTAGCTTGGCAACATCACATACAGATATTTGTATATCACATAGTGTGTTTTCTGATACAGGAGGAAATAATGGGGGTTGGCAGCCTTGGTCGCAAAAGGTCGAATTAGCTGTAAAGTTCTTGGCAAAGAGTTTGGCTTTGTCTGATGCTGACGAGAGTAACTCAGGCCATTGATGATAGTTGGGATGGAGCACACGCTTCTGTTCAAGATTCTGTTTGCAATTTGCCAAAACTGGTGGGAACCAAGCCGCTGCTCAGCTACTTTGGACTTGACGGACTGAGCATACACCTCTCTTGCGTTCTTTATTACTTTCTTACAATGGTTGCTGGCAGTCCTGAAAGCGGCTTTAGTTTCCATACATCTATTACGTTGGAAGCAGTGGAAAAAGTGATTTCTGTGCGCAATAGCAGCAGCACATTCTGGAGAAAACCATGGCTGACTGTTAGGTTTTTGCTGGAACTTTTTCGAGGGTGTGAAATTGTCTATACTTACAATTAACTATTCTGTCAGGTCTGATACTATAGACGACACATCCTTTTTAAACATGGAACGCAGAGGAAGATCCGATATAAATGTACGGAAACTATCCCAGTCAACCATAGAGTATCGGTATACTGTACGATGGAGAGGTACGTCAGAGGACTTATTACATTTCATTTTTATCTTAAGGTATACCACTGAGTGGTCAGAAGATCCAAGAGGAGACAGAACGGAAACTGAACATAGTTCAGGGCAAGTTGTGAGAAAGAAGTCTAGGAGACTTGCATACTGGCAGTCATTGTCGGGAACACGGGTGGGTTCGTGAACAATCTGAGTGAGGTCATAAGCAATGGAGAAATCATGACAGAATCTCCCCTCATCATCGGTCTTGTTTGAGTGGGTCAACCATTCGACGTTGTGAACATTGAAGTCTCCACATACGTGAATGTTAGCTGAAGGATATGCTGATAGAACTTGGTCAATTTTCTCAGATATGCTTTTAAAGATAGTAACTCCGCTGTTATGGGGGCGATAGAGAGTAAATATAAATGCCGTAGTGTGAGCTAGTGCTACTCGGAAGCACATATAGGGCAAGTTAGGATCTTCTCTGGAGATGTCCCTACCACATGGAAAGCCATCTTTTATATAGGCACATATTCCATGCCCATGGTGATCTTGGGGTTCAGTTTTGGAAGTTAGGTTAGAGGATCAACAACAGTATACAACGAAAAGAACTTATCATATTACAAACTGTGAATAAGAGTCTTACTTATAATGGAATTACATTTTATTTGAATACGATATTGTATTTTCAGTTTTTATGGGTTATGTTCAAATGGACCAGTAAGATGTGGGGCTCGTATATTGTCAGTATATAGAGTGTAATTAAGAGCTGTTGGACTAATCCCATTAATGTACTTGAGGAAATTGAAACATATGATTTGAACTTCATCAAAATTTTAATTTTTAAGGATGTTTTGCCCTGCTACCTTCCCTAAAGATGGCACTTACTAACACACGACTGCTTTTAAAGGCTTTTACAATATATATATATATATATATATATATATATATATATATATATATATATATATATATATATATATATATATCCCATTCAGAGTTTAAATGGCGCAAAGAGCATAATTCATTTATTAAAACTCTGCGGAAAAATAAATCGTTAGTTATTACTAGACCAGATAAAAGTTCAGGAGTTGTAATACTAGATCATCATGATTATGTCGACAAATTGTCTACCATATTTAATGACACGGATAAATTTATAAAAGTGAACCCTGTCGAAACTCATGAGCCTACAGCCTCTTTAGAATCAAAATTTCGAAAAAAATTCATCAAGTGGGTTAAGAGTGCTGGACTTCCATCGGATATAGCTAATGAGATAAGGGCTTTCAGGGTCGATCCGCCCTAGATTGTATGGTTTACCGAAAACTCATATAGTAGGTATTTCATTAAGCCCCATTTTGTCTATGGTAGTGTCATCACAGCATAAAGTTGCAAAATGGATCTTAAATATTTTGCAACTGGTATTAAAATATTACAGTAAATACTGTTTGAAAGATTAATTTCATTTTGCAGACTTTATTCAACGGTCCAAGATTGTTAATAACTGTTTTTACGACGTAAGCAACCTGTTTACTTGCGTCCCGATTTCAGAGACTATAGATAACTGTACAGATTTTATATATCGTAGTCAGATATCGCCTCCTCCAATTTCTGAAAGTATATTCGTTGAGCTGATGAAATTTGCCACTACATCAATTTAATTCAGCTTCAACGATGTAATGTATCGGCAAATAGAAAGTGTGCCGATGAGCTCAGTTTTGGGCCCGTTAATGGCGAATATTTCGTGGGTTTCTATGAAGAGAAATTGCTCTCTAGACCTATTAAACAATTTTTCATCTTCAACAATCAAACAGAGGCAAATGATTTTTCTCCTTACTAAATAAGATGCACCCCGACATTACAGTACACATATGAAGGGCAGTCTAATTTGTCCATAGCTTTCCTTGATATATGGGTAACGAAACACCATCCAGTTACCTTACATCAATATACCGGAAACCTACGTTCATGGGACTTTGCATACGTTGAGATTCATTTTGCCCCCGAAAACGTAAAATAAATTTAATTTGGACCCTAACACATCGTGCCTTTATGATCCGCTCAAAATCAAAATTTGATGAGGAATTAAAAATAATTACTGACACCCTCTCCAAAAATGGGTGCCCATTGGATGTTATTAGGTCAGTTATGCAGAGGAAAATAGCAGAGTCCTTTGTAACTATAATTCTAACGGTTGATAAATGCCAAATATATCTGCATTTACCTCAACTTGGAGCAGTGAGAAATTTGCAAAGCAAATCAGCTCAACAGTGCAACATTGTTATTTGCTTCAAATGTACGCGTTGTGGTCTCTATGAGAACGTTAATGCCATCTTCTCGAAAAGATGTTTAACCCCCTCCATCATAATAATAATGCAATTTACAATTTTGAATGTAGTTGCAGCGCCAACTGTGTGGGTCAACATTAAGAGTGGATTGAAGAATCTAATAACACGTGCATACCAAAATCAGAAATGGGGTATACAAAAAAACAGACGCAATTTCCAATACATACGCGTCTTCTATCACTGACCACCTTAAAAAACCCGTCTTGTGGAGCGAACATTAGCACGAATTATTTTTCAATCCTGAGTCATGCTCACTCATTAAGAAAGAATTGTTTCTGAAAAAAAAAACTTTCTAGAAAGTATATTATATGGAAGGGACATTTTGGAAGGTTTAAAGAAACAAAAGGTCATGGAAATCAGTCATGTCTGCAAAAGCATGTATCTAAATGAAACGCTAGTTTTTTGTATTGCCTGTATAATACGCAATATAATAAATAAAAAGTAAGATGCTCCCTTCCATCTGTTAGTCTGTGAGAGATCTTGTGCACGATTTAAAACGTACTTCACCGTCTCACACATCAGAGTAACGTGATTTCATGGAAAGCAGACAATTGATGTTATAAAGAAGGTATCAGGAAAAATTATGTCCGCGGAGTGTGTCTCGTTGCAATGAGTAGAAGATTTCTTTTGAAACAATGATCAGGGCAATCGCAAAGTAAGGGCACTGATCGGACAGAAAAGAACTGCACTATACTGTCTACGCCAATACATAATGTCTTCGGCAATACATGAAACACTTTTGATGAAGAGCGTGAATGGGGTTCTTGATGATGAGCAAAAATACATTCATGAATATCTCGAGGAAAAGAGATAGATGCAGAGTCATAGATGTCAATGTCTCTAATAGGCAGGATACAACGTCAATAAATAATCACATATGAAATATATGTATATATATATATGTATATGTGTGTATGTGTATATATATATGTGTATATATAATTATATATATATATATATATATATATATATATATATGTACGTGAGTGGGTATTCTTATAAGCTCTGCTTGACATTTTTGGCAGGCATGTAGTAAATGGAATATCATAATCATAACATGTAAGATGAATCATAGACAAAATAATACTGCTTGAAAAGATGTTCATTTTGCTTAATTTCTTATGACAATGCAAGTTTAGTGGTAGAAACATATATAATCGATGAAAACTCTTTCGTTTTTTTCTTATCATGACTTTTTTCGACCCAGATTTTTATGGTTCTCTTAATATTTCTTCCCATTGAGCATTTGATATCACGGGCGTTTCTAATTATTCCATAATTATACATATAGTTCAGAGAATTTAACCCGAATGAAGAATCATTTCCTCTTCTTGTTTCTAATTTATATATACGCAATATATATGTATATATATATATATATATTTGTATGTATATATATGTATATATACACATATATATATACATATATATATGTATATATATGTATATTTTGCGTATGTATTACAGTTGTAAGTCATTTTAGTTTTCGAAGCAAAAAGAATATTTTAAAAAATGGTTCCTATAATGTTGAATCATAACTCTTTACAGACGAAGAACAAATTGCTTCTCACATGCCCCCCAAATTACGTACGATAATTCTAAAAGATGTTTGTGGAGTGGATCCGTTTTCAGATTAATCGATAGCAGAGCATGGATCCATTTGATCGGTCAGTTTCTATATCCCCTGTCTTTAAATAGAACCTTTTAGGTTTTGATAATCATATATGCTTTGTTATTATTATGCCAAAGGTATTGCAAGACCTATCATAAAAATGTTTCTGCAGTTTCAAATTAGTTTTAAAATGTGTAAGAACAAATTATCGGATAAAACAAACAACATAAAAATAAAAACGGGGAAGTAATGTCTGTTTTTAAATATCAAATAATGTGTGAGCATAAAATTTAAAGAGTAAAGCCTTTTTATTTCTACGTAAAATACATGAATATGTACTAAATTAGCTATTTTTAAAATGCATTCTGTTCAAAAAAGAGATAAACATATATACAGATTCAAATGCATTATGCATTTGTAAAAAAAAAAGAAAAACTATTTTCAAATATGTGATTTTTTTATGAATTAAATGTTTAAACAATTTTATATATTTTGAATATTAATAAAATATTAATGAAGACAGAATGGGTGCAGTTTTATGTCTTTGTTCCATTTTTCTTACCTATTTAATTTTAATTAGAATTTTTATTCGGATTTCTGCCAATTAATTTCTTTAAAATTAAACTCCAACAACTTTAAGCACGAAGCTTTTGTGTTTTATTTTTGTCACCGTTTTCGTAAATAATATTTTACTGTTTCTCCTATTCTATGAAGCTTCTAATAATGCTACTATTCCCTACTTCATTTCTTATGAAGTTCTATTTAATATGTTTATTTCTTTGAAGAAGTTCTGTGCCAAGACTGCGATTGCTTCGTTATTATTAATTACTGCGGGGCCTTTTGTTAATTTTGATTTTCAAAACCATCTATATAATTATTATATTATTAGACCTTCTTAAGCAGAATATGAGGGTGCTACAAATTCGACTTTATAAATAAAAAGCGCTACAATTTTCTGCTTTTTAGAGTTTCAAGAAAAAAGTGGGTCTCAAACTGTATCCATTTATATATATTTTTTATCTTTAACGCTTCCATAATATGAATATAATAACCCATCTTAGTTTAGAGAATATGTAGATTTTCGAAATACTAAAGGCTATTAGTTTATTTTAGATAACGAAGAACTTGTTTAGTTGTTTTTATATCTTTTAGTTTATGTAATGAAATTTCTTGTGATATTTTTCCGTATAATATTTACGGGGGCGTAAAGGCGCCACTAAATGTCTATGATCTATCGATATAGTTTATCCTCAATTAATGATTTAGTTTATACTCAATTATCGATATAGTCTATCCTCAATTATTGATTTTCTGGATCCATATTATTGATTTATCTTATTTTAAACTGCCGTTGTGAGTTTCTTGTTATCTTGCACCCCAAACTTAAACTGGATTTTGTCAATGTATCTCGGTTGATTAATTTTAATCGTTCTTATTTCATAGGAAAATTGTAAGCTCAGAAACCATGATATATTATCAAGGGCGGCTAGTTTATTTTTGTATTTTTTAAAGTAAATCCATTTTTCTACTAATTACCATTACGTCACAATTTGCCACGATTGAAATATCATCAATTCATGAGACTAAAATCAGTAATTCATTGTTTACAGGGCGAGTGTACAAACATAGATCAATTGGGAATTGTTAAAAATCTTTGTTCATTAAATAATTATGAAATATTTGACTCTGATTTTTACTACAATGGTTTAACCCATACAGTGATTTAGTAACCTTCCACACCCAGTTTTCATTTTTACTTTTGATGTCTCCATAGGAGTAAGGTATATTTCACAGTCTATCGAAGCATTTACATAAGTATTTTTTGTGTCCATTTGATGAATATAAATTATATACTGTGATGCTATTTGCAATATAATTCTGATTTCGGTTATGTTTGTCATCGACAAGAGAGTTATCGATTTGTTCTATTAACAGCCGGGCTATCTAAGATAACTTGCACATGATACGCTTGATCATAACAAAGATGACACTGAAGATGGGCTGATTAATTTAAACCAATCCCAAACTCTTGATATGGTCGATCATCGTGACCAAAAGGCTGTTCTTTCCTTAACAGGGTTAGGTCCTTTATTTTGTTCCTGGCTTCGCTTCTTGTATGCAAAACTCGCAAGCTAGTGGAGGTGAATGCTGTGAAAACGATGACTTTCTATTTATCCAGATCTATTCGTCAGGGGTGTTCGCTTTGAAGGATATTCTATGAGATAGCGGTGAAACTTTACTTTATAGGCTTAGGGTGAATCCAGTTCTTTCATAAAATTGTATTGTGTCAACGTCGATTAAATACTCGGACTATGTCGGCACCATGCCCGTTCTTTTGACGAGCGGTATCTAGACGAGAATTGTCGATATGGAAATAAGAAGGTATAAAAAGGTGACAAGGGTCAAAATGAACTGCGACAAGTCCATTGGTGCGTGGAAGGAGATACCACTTCTGGGCGCAAGTGCCTTGCAAGATACTCGGCGTCTGGTTTAGTATGATCTGTCGCTGGAGAAAAATTGGGCGGAATATTAGAAACGGTTCAGGCCAATTTATGCTCTTTGACAAACTTTACCTTGAAGGGTTGAGCGAAGGTGTGCAATTCGTACAGTTATACCCTTATCCTTTACCGTTAATCCGTGCTTCTACTCCCGCAAACCTTAATAGTATTTCTAGTGTTTTTTCTTAAGTTCTCTGGCGCGAAAGCAAGCCATGTGAAACTGGGAGCTTTGTAACCTGAATCCATGCAAGCGCCGCTAATTATGGCCTTGAACGCCTAGGATGAGCTGCTTCGACAATTTCGAGGCATCACTTACCTGATTGTCAATAAAATCCAGTCCTGGTGTGCAAAAGTCTCTACGCTGCAGGCTTTACAGAGATATCTAGTTATGCCCGATGCAAAGACTGCGAAGGAGATATCGATCATGATTTTGTCAACTGTGCGATCGTGCGCTTATTGCGTGAGTTCGTTGAAGGCTTCATGGTTCGTATGTGGAACATGCAGTTCATTGTTCTGGATTCGGTTTCCTCGTACACCTGGATACCGACCGAGAGGAAAGAGCAACGTTATGTTTTTTATTGCTTTCTAGTTGTTATGAGAGACGTGATTTCATCGATGCAACAAAATTAAGATTAATAAAATAAGATATTTAGTGCTCTCTAAATTTTTTCTCATTTTTACATACAACCTGAAAATGCATATTAAACTGGAGAAAGTTACAATTTATTCGGCAAATTTTAACGAACATTGAGTGAATTTTTCGTGTGTGTATCGAGAAAGATGAGTTAAATTTGAGTGATATTTAGACGTATTTTACGTGAAAATTTCTGGTTAACCTGAACGCACGTTTACAGTGTATCGAGCTGTTTAGTTTAGCGTAGGCGAAATATAGTTTTTATTTTCTTATTTTTAACTTAGCTAGAGTATACATGACGTCAAAAGCTTGTTTTTAGGGGTTTTTGTCTTGATGCTCACATCCATTTTTCCCATTTTTGGTTAGATCATCTTTATTCCCGTTCTTTTTTAAGCGATGGATGTGTTGTTCTTCCATAGATGTAGGAAGACGTGAAGACACGTTTCAATGAAACGGTCACGGCTACCATCGGGAACACCCCATACAGCGATAATATCAGTCTTCTGTGCGATGTTAACACCAGAGTTGGCAAACCCCATGAGATATGACAAGGACACATTGGACGACATGGAGTTGGAAATGTAAAAAGACATCGACTTCTGTCCCTCAGTGCGAAGCTGGGTCTCACTATTACCAACACCATCTTTTAGCTGCGTGACATGTACAATACATTCCGAATGCATCCAAGTTTCAAACACCGGCACCTTATCGATTTCGTCATCGGCCGAAACTATGATGTGCATAACGTGCTCCTGCCTCGTTCCATGCCTGGTGCTGAATGCTTCACTAATACTATCTGATTTGCTCGTCTCCGACTAAAGGTACGTCCTTCTGATCGTCGGCAAAAGCCAAAACGACAACTCAACCTGTCTTCTTGCGGGATCCAGCAATTGCAGCCAAATTTCGTGATGCCATCGCCGTCCCTCTCTACCTCTGCTGCTCTCAGCAGTGACCACTACTACCCTCATGGCAGAATGGTCATCAATCACAACCGCTCTTCATGGAGCCTCAGAATGAATCCTTGGCTACTCTGAGAGATGGCACAACGACTGGGTCACCGATTGTGCAGGGGACATCGGTTTTCTTATATGTGAGAAATATGCCGCTCATGATGCCCTTCTTAGAAATCCAGCATCTCCCACACTCCACGAGTATTTCTGCTCCCTCTATGCCATAGTGCAGCGATAATTGCGTTGGGAGGAAAATGAACGATGGATGAATAAGACTAGAGAGATCCAAAGCAGTGCGGACCTTGACGACACCAGCGGTTTCTACCAGGCAGTAAAGATGATCCAATGTAACGCACCATGCATTATGTGCGTAGCAAGGATGGTGATCTCATCAAAGAGAAGAGCGATAACCTGGAAATATGGACTGAACACTTTTGGAAGCTGCTTCATAAGATAAATTCCACCGATCCCTCCATTGTCGGTGATTTCCACACTACCATCCATCTCCGTGCTTGATAACCCACCACTCATCAGCGAAGTGAAGGACGGTATTTAAAGCCTAAAAAACAAGATAACTTACATACAGCATACATGCTTAGTTTCTTAAGTGTAGCGGAACTGACATCCTCCTGTGTCTCCACCGGTTCATCCTGGATTTCTGGTCAGCAAAGTGCCTCTCACTGCAGTGGAAGGATGTTAACACCATCCTCATTTACAAACGTAAGTGTAACCGCACTGACTGTCGCAACAGCCGAGGCCTCTCTCTACTCTCTGTGGCCGGAAAAGTATTGGCAAAGATCAAGCTCACCTGACTTCTGGAGACTCTTATAAATCTTATCATCCCAGAATCACAATTTAGCTTCTGCCGAGAGCTTTGTGCTACTTATATGATTTTTGTTGCTCGTCTCCTCCAGGATAAGTGTCGCTAATAGTATCGTGAGCTCAATTTGGCCTTCGTATATCTAACCAAGACCTTGGACACCGTGAAGGATGAGCTGTTATGGAAAATTCTCCGGAAGTTTGGTTGCCCTCCTACTTTCTTGTCGGTCCTCCAGCAGTTTCATACTGGCATGCATGCTCGTGTTACTATGTCAGGTGCAGAATCGGAACTTTCGCTACGAACGTCAGTGTGAACTGCTGATGCATCTTGGCTACGATCATTGTCAACCTGTTCCTGGTTTCCGTCGTATTAGTTTCGTGCCGTGGCCTTCAGCTTTATGATGGCATTGCTGTCCAGTACTGTCTTGATGTACGTCTCTTTAACATGTAACGTCTTCAGGTCAACAATAAAATCTCTACAAAGCACTTCGACTTGCAGTATGCTGCATTCCTTAGTAATACACATAGTGAACTTATACACAACCTTGATGTGATCTCCAACACTTACCAATGAGCTGGCCTTCTTATCAACACCACAGAAATCCTGCCAAATGTGTCTCCAACTCCCTTATTCATTGTGAACAGTATCCCTCTAAAAAATAGTAACTTCACATACCTTGGCTACAATCGCTCATTCGCCTGCGACCTTAGCAATGAAGTTGAGAGCCGCCTTACTCTCGCCTCTTTTGCTTTTGGCCACTCAGTACCGATACAAAGGTTACTGTGTACAACTCAGTCGTCATACTCACTATCCTGTACGGTTTCGAGGCATGTGTTCCGTCGCCATCACATCGGGCTGCTGAGTGATTTCACATCAGACGACTACAGCAGATCCTCGGCCTCCATTGGTGGCACAAAGTGTTCCATTCAGAGATTCGCTGGAGAGCTGGAGTTGCCCATCTAGAGTCACACCTTATCCGTCGTCAGCTGCGGTGATTGGGCCACGTCACCAGGATTCCCTTAAACCGGCTAGTTCTCTTTTGTTCTCTTTTGACAGCTCATTCTAGGCCGACGAAACGTCGGCTGCCTGATGAAACGCTACATAGACTGCATCAAGCTTACCCTCAAGAGCTGCAATATTCCCTTCAATATTTTGGAGACTTTGGCAGCGGACAGAGGTATTTGACGCCCCATATGCGGTAGACGGGTGAGCATGCTTCAAAAACGAGCATGAGCGAGTAGCTACAAGCGTCGGCGAGCGGCGGTCGCTCCTTATCAAACACGAAATCATGTCTTCCTGCAGTATATATCATGCATCGGGCTTCACAGTCATCAGCGTAGTAACAGAGTTAAATAAAAGATAGAAAAAATGATGAAGAAGACATCGTCATCCACATGGATAGACTACCATAACTAACTAACTAGGTCCACATTTAGGAGTGTTAGCGATCAGAGATCCTACATCAGTTTTTGACTAACAAAACTGCTTGTCTACTCTAGTTTCTACTAAGGATTTCTTATACTAACTTCTTTATAAATATAATTCATTTCCTTGTAGATAGCACATACATACACTAAATTCCAACATTAGGTATATATTGGGATTTCTTGTTTTGATAAAGGAATTTAGAGAGTGATTCTGATATTATACTGAAAGAAACTAGTTAAGTTAAAACGCAAGTAAGATATATCAACATAAACCCCATCCCACATTTTGGCCGTTTGCATATATTTATTTAATATATAACAGGCTACATGTTTGTCTCCTTATTTTCAAACTCTATATCTTCCGAAATTAAAAATGGCGGAGCTGCACTATGTGCCTCAGATGGTTGGACTTTTTACGGACCATTCTTTTATGGATCGTTAAGCGGTCAAAATAATTTTGAAGGGGTAAAAAATTGGTCAAAATTGAAAGGATCGTTATACATTTTGTACATACATCTTAGTTTATTTTTAATTTGAAATCAGCCTACATGCGTGTCACGTTGGTACAGTGAAAGCGTCATCAACTATGAATGTTACAGTTTTGCATACGGTTTCGATTCTTGCTAATGACTCCTATATATATTTATTTTTTTTTACTTTTCAAACCACGACTCCATAATAACATACAAAATCTGGGCAAATGAATATATCATATTTATGCGTACTTTACGAACGCGCAAGGCCGCACCCCTCCCCTCGAGTTTTGTATGAATATTTACAAATAGACAGCTACCATTTTCATTATACCACAAATATTGAAACAGACACACACACACACACACACACACACACACACACATATATATATATATATATATATATATATATATTTCTTTTTTTTTCTTGTTGATCTTTTTATTGTAAGGAGAGAAAAAAGGGATAGAAAATAAGAAAAAATGTTTGGACATTGCATACGAAAACATAGTAAAATTAAATGAAGTTTTAAATTCTTATGAATACTACATTCAGCATGTTACAGACTTAGTACTTGCATAAGCTGAATAGCGTTAGAAAATTAACTATTACAAAATCGAATTCATCACAGTTAAAATCACGTAAATAGTTCAGTAAAATTGTTTATAGTAAACGTATAGTAGACTAGTTGTTATATATCTTCATCAGGTGTTTTGTATCGAACTGGGGAGCCGTTTGTTAGGGGTCCCGAACCCAACCCTTTATTATTATTACGGGAACACATCGCTCCGGTGAGATATAGACATCTGGTCCAGCATTACAGTGAGCTACCACATGTGTACGGTCTCCCCAAGATACACGGTATTCCACTCAGACCCCTAGTGAGCTGCTGAGGCTCTGCATGCCACCCACTGAGCAGGTACCTTGTGGATATAATAAACTCCTTAGCAGGCAAGTCAGCAACACATGTAAAGAATTCTGCCCACTTCACGGAACTGATCAAGGGAGCACCCATCAGTACAAACTAAAGGGTAAGCCTAGATGTGGTTAGCCTGTTCACTAAAGTCCCAACTAGTGAGGCACTAGCAGTAAATCAAGACAAACTAGCTGCGGACCTCTCCATAGAAGAGCGCACATTGCCAAACTTAATGGAAATGCTGACATTCTGCATAGAAACAATTTAATTAAGAATGGGTACTGACCTATATCGACAAGAGGATGGGGCTAGCTATGGGCTCGTCATTATCACCAGTGATGGCCAACATATACATGGAATACTTCGAAGACATGGCCTTAGGTTCAGCTCCCTTAAATCCAACCATGTGGCTAAGATACGTTGATGACACCTTCATACTCTGACCCCATCAGGAAGACATCCAGGCTGCCCTAGACCATGTGAACTCAAGACTATCGATACAGTTCACAATGGAGAAAGAAAAAGATAACCAACTGGCCTTCCTTGATATACTCATATGACGCACTGATAATGAGTTTAAGACATTCGTATATCGCAACCCTACCTTTACCAGACAATACCTTAACTTCAACTCCCATCACCCATAGAGTATCAAACATGGAATCGCACGCTGCTTACAACATCGAGCAGAGACAATAAGTAGCGACACCATTACATACCACCGAGAAATGGTCAGCTTGAAGAATACCCTCCGTTGTAACAACTACCCCGATAGCATACTATCCATCAGACGTGTTAATAGTATAAGAGAGGATACTGAAATCCAAAAACCTCCTTCGTTCTGCCTACCATAAATACGAGGCATCTCCGAAAAGATTCAGAGATAACGTGCCCCCTACAACATCAGGACAGTATTCAAGAGCGAGCTAAGACTCAGATGACACCTGGTACGAGTGAAGCCCCGCATGGAGGGGAACATTACAAAGAACTGCGTATACTCCATCCCATGCAGTTGCAGAAAGGTTTACAAGGGTGAAACATGCCGCCCCCTTAAAGTAAAGGTGGAATAACACTGAAAAGCGGTAACTAAAGGGGATACGGAAAAATAGGGTATAGCCAACCATGTCTGGATGGAGAGGGGGTACCATCGCCCCCTATGGGATGAAGTAAAAATTAAAAAAAACAGAGAGACCCACTGGAAAGTTAGAAAACTTAAAGAAACAGCTCACATGCTCGGACATAACAACCTACTGAGCAAACCAAGCATAGCGTTGAATGCAATTTGGACACCTCTGATAGAGAGAGAAAACGTCGAATAACAGCATTAACAAAAACCAACTAAGAATTGTCCTAGTTATATATGGCCGAGTGGTTCTAGACGTTGTATTAAAGTTTACAGTTACCCAAAGGTGCTGAGTTCAATTCTGAACGACGGCAGTGAAAAGTAACATTCAAAACAGAGAATCAGCAACTATGTCCCAGAGCCTAGCTGGAGTCCGTAATAATAATAAAGGGTTGGGTTCGAGACTCCTTACTAACAGTTCCTCAGTTCGATACAAACTACCTGATGAAGGCCGGATGGCAAAAGCTTTAAGATGGTTACAAACTTGTCAGGACAGCCAGGCCTTTTCAAAATCTCCCACAAAGCATCCCTATTGACTGTATAAAAGGTCTTAGTTAAATCGATGAACCCCTGATACAGTCCCTTTTGCTGTACTGTACATTTCTCCTGCAGTTGCCTGGCTGTAAAAATCATATCCACTGTCCCTCGACATCTTCTGAAACCACACTGCGACTCAGGCAAACCATCATCAGCAATATGCTCCAGCATTATGTCTAGCATGATCGAGCACCTACATACTACTGACAGGAAAGAGATGCCTCGATAGTTCCCACATTCATCTCTGCTACCCTTCCCCTTGTATAGGACTACCATCAATGCATCCCGCCAATCCTGCGGAATACATCCCGCCAAGCTGTCTGCAACAATTCCGCTAAGCGTTGCATCATCTTGGGTCCAGAACATTTAAAGATCTTTGCATGCAAACGATTCGGGTCAGGAGACTTTCCATTGTTCAGCTTATGGACAGCTGTTTCAACCTCCTGGAGAGAAGGAACCTTTGCCAAGATATCCTTGACCGGATTGCTAGGGATCGACCTAACGAACTCCTGATCAACGTAAGAAGGTCTGTTCAGGAGGTCATCGAAATGCTCCCTCCAAATATGAATAATGTCGGTAGGGTCTCGAAGAAGATCCCCACCATCTTTCGAGCGCAGAGGAGTGATAGGTGATCTGGATGGTCCGTAAAACGCGGACAGTAGGCTGTATAAGATTTTGGTTTTGTTCGAATCCGAGGCTAGCTGTATTTCTTCAACTTTCTGTCTCCACCATTCGTCCTGCATTTTACGCAAACTCCTCTTCACCTCGTGCTTGATTGCCTTAAACTTGTCCCTCAATCGATCTTGCACATCATCCATCAAACCACCCCTGAGATATGCGTGGAATTCACTGGCTTTTGAATCAAGCAGAGCCTGAATTTCATTTGCATTCTCATTGAACCAATCCTGATGTTCACGCTCACAACCTAATACTCTCTCACATACCTCATAGACAGATTCCATAAAAGCAGGCCAAGTATTTTCACAATTAATCTCTTCCATCTCCTTAAATAGTTTATCTCTCACAATATTGTCCTTTAGACGGGCAACATTAAGTCGCTTTGGGATAGCCACACTAGCTCCCCTGATCTCGGGCTTCACAACACACTTAATCGTTGCACGGACCAACCGATGGTCGGTCCAGCACTCTGCACCCCGCATGACACGAACACTGCAGATATCCCTCATCTCACATCTTCTGACTAACACATAGTCTATCAAGTACCATTTTGGAACCAGGATGCATCCACGTCGTCTTGTATTTGCCCTTCTGCTAGAACACGGTGTTACTGATTTTAAAACCCATCTCCGAACAAAACTGAAACAACATCAGACAATTGCTATTACACTTGCCCACTCCATGTTTACCCAACACGTCCCAGGTTTCAAAATCTCTTGTCACCCTAGTACTTAAATCTCCAAGAATGAATATCTTATCAACAGAGGGAATGCGTCTAACTACACTGCACAAAGCAAGGTAGAAAGCAACCTTTTCATCTTCTGTTGCATCCATAGTGGGTGCATAGACACTCAACAAAGTTGTATAACGACCATTTACCAGAGGTAACCCCATAGTACTGATCCGGTCACTCACACTACAGGGAAGTTCTTTCAGACTAGAAAGAATTGATGCCTTTATACCAAAAGCCACGCCAGATTCCTTCTTACATCCGTCCGCTCTACCACTCCAGAAAATAGAGTAGACCCCAGCCAACTCAGTAAACTGTTCCTCATCAGCCAGCCTGGTCTCAGACAGAGCAACTATTTCCATGTCATAACGTTGAAGTTCCTTAGATACAACAGCAGATCTACGCTCTGGGCGCGTTATTGCTGATGGCAAGTCAAGCAGCGTCCGCACATTCCAACAGCCGATGGTCATTGTCATATATTTCCTCGCAGTAGCATGATGACGACCGGGTCCAAGCTGTGGAGCCCTGAAACACCTGCCGGGCCAGGCCCTGGAAATTCATATATATATATATATATATATATATATATATATATATATATATATATATATATATATATATATTCTTCATTTTGGGTTAGGTTTTGATTCAAACTGATGCACCAAATTCATACATATATATTTTTTATTTAATTTGGAAATCACAACTTTATAACATGTAAGAATTGATAGAAAATTGACTCTATAATAAGATATACGAAATATGCATAAATTAAAGCATCATATTTACGCGTATTTTACGACCGGACAACGCCGGGCATCTTTTCTAGTTTTCGGATTCATTTTCTACTCTTTCACTTTAATCGAACCTCCCAGAAATGAAGGGGCCTATAATTGAGACCTAGTGCTTGGTCTCTATGTTGTGTGTTAAATTCAACATAACAACTAAAATTTTAAGCTAGCAAAAAATGAACAACATTAAATGTCGCCTTTTAATGACCAGTGTACCTCAATATATATTCTCATAGTGTTTTGTCTATTAAAAATTCCAGAATACCTAAGGATGTACTGAGTGTAGTTACTATAGATAACATTACTTGAAGAAGGTGCACCATTCCTCGTATAAGCTAGTGTGAAGTAACCTTATCGACGTACATTAATTGGACTATATAAATACTGTTTTATTTTAAATAGTTTGTCATGGTTTACTTGTGGGAAGTATGCTTATACTAACAACCCCGTGTACAGACAGACTTTAGGCAGTCGAGAACAGTATTTAAAAGGCATTAACTGTTCTAGAATATAAATACAATTTTGTAAGAATATACAAAGAGCATGTTTCATGGCAAAATAACATTCAGACTTTTAAAATATATATTGATGGCTGAAAAACGAGTGCAAGGTATATATAGGATGAAATCGAAACAAATTAAAATGTTAATAATTTATGGCAAATACAAACGAAAAAAAAAAGAAATCAGAAAAGAAAACTATTAAAAAATTGGATCTTATAAGGGATAAAAAATATCGTCATCCTCGTCGTCGTCAGCTCCCACTCGTAACCGAGTATTGTGTCTTGTTGCTTGTCACCAGCCTCCTATCTTTGGGGTAGATGCCTGTGTGTGATCTGGCTGTTAAGTCAAAGTCTATGGTGGAAAAGTCGTGGACAGTGTTCGCAGGATAGGGAAAGGAGACGGGGTCGTTCTCATTGCGTTTTCATTCTTTTCCTTCTAGTCTCTTCATTTTCTTTCCTTTTCTCCTCAAAGTCCATCGTGTCATCGTGTGTTGCACCTCTCCACATCTTTCTGTCTTTGTGTGTGCATGATAAACATAGAAAAAATGAAAAAAAAAGGTGTAGAACTAATACAATTTGATGTCTTGAATTGAACTTCGATATTTAAAAGACAGAAGAGACAATAACATAAATGGAGTGTTGAAATAAATCAAATAAGGAAATATTTTTAATCGAAACATGATACAAAAAAATGCAATGTAGCCAATGAAACAAAATCTGCAAAGAAAAGGGTCAAATCTATACAGGAAATCAAAAATGTACCTAAATAACATTATAAAAATATTAACAAAAAAGAGGGCGTAAAAACAAAAGGAAAGGAAGAGTTATTTAAAATGAAATAAAACTGAAAAGAAAGAAATTAACTAAAACTAAAAAAAGGAGAGTAAATAACAAAGAAACAACAAAAAGAATATATAAAAGATGAAAGCGAGTAAAATGAACAATAGTGTTTTGGTCAAAAGAATCCAACTAACAGATCGTGACAGAACGCGGCAACAATGGCTTCTAGTTTGAATCGCTTTTGTATATTTATCTTTATTTTTTGTCTTTAACCCCCGAGCTGATTGACTCACCACCGTTACGCGTTGTCTATCTGCCCAAAGCTTTATAGAGGGGGACATTGAAGAAGGGGCTGACGTGGGATAGGGTAAAAATATTGTAGACGAGAAAAAAACTACATGGATATGTGTATATTGAATCCGTGCATACGGCGATGTAAATGGCATTTGGAATTTAAACATGACAGACTAATGAATATGCAATTCAATACCTAAATGCGACAGACAAATAGAAATGGTACTCGTGACGAAAGCATTACAGACAAGCAAACAGATTTCAAACCTAAGCATCACAGATCAATAGAAACACGTTTTAAGACATAAACTGACGAACAAATACATATGATATTCTAGCAGGTCAGACAAAGGAAAAACGCTAACGTTACAAGATGGCAGAAATAATGTTCGCTAGGTATAGCATGGGTAATCACTAGGACTAAAAGAATATACTTTTCATTATTTTGTGCTCTCGAGTATATATCACTTAATATCTGATATGTTTTTAGATAGAATGATGTTGTTCTCGATTCATTAACTGTGTCGGATATATACTCGGGAGTCAAAACAATAATAATAATATGTTCTTGGCAAAGCCCTAGTAATCACGCATGATGACGTTTTATAGTTTTTTAAGCACACGATAATGCTTTTTAAAATGTAAGAGTTACATACCAATAAAACCCCGATTTGAACGCTACAAGCACAGGTAAATGGTATATGACACTTAAGTGTTAGTGAACAGTCGAAATAATATTAAGATCCTGAGCGTTACAACCAAATGATATGTTAATTTTTACGTTGGATTTCAAATTAAATTCTTGCTAACACAATGGTGTATATAAACAGTTAAAGACTATTTAAATAATAAGCGTTACAGGTCCAATAAAACCGGATTTGAACGTTACATATCGAAGTAAATGCTATGTGACAATTGTAAGTAAACAGTAAAATAATAGTCAAATCAAAAGCGTTCAAGACACGTGAAAGTCCGATTTGAACGTTACATTTGATCGTAAATGCTTTTTGACACTGATCTATATGTGTACAATGAAATGCTATTTAAATAATAAGCGTTACAGACCAACCAGAATCAGGTTTGGACGCTACAGGCCAAAGTAAATAATATTTGTCATTTACGATTAAAATTTTCGGAGCAATGATACTCTATTTCAAACTGTAGTGTGCTAGATCAGCGACACTTTTATAGGTAAAAAGCAAATAAAACTAATCTGCAACAGACGTCAAACATGCAACCCCATGCTTAACTATAGACCGAATGATATAAAGAACTATCGATAACTCAGGAAAGATTTCTATAAGAAACCGGACATGTGACTAATCAGTTAACATATACGTACTGAGAAAAATCTATTTAAACCGTATGTTTAACGGTAATAATTCTACTTCGAATAAAACAAATCGACAAATTGACTGCAGAAAACTTCGCATAGATACGGGACGAGAGCGCGTAAAAATAATTTAACATTTGAATTTAGGCTCAGTCGTATTATAATAGATATAAGAGAAAGAAGGGTGAAGTAGGCACCTCAACAAATCTAGGGTTTGGGAAAGCTACTTCTAGTTATTGAGCTTAATATTTCTTTGGCCATGTAGTGAGATTGGATTAATAACGAACAAAACGACCCGCAGAAACTAATTTTTGCCTACTAAAAAAAAAAAAAATAAATAAAAAATTAACTTGTATAAGAGAGAAATAAAGAAAGAAGAAACAAAGAATGTGGCGGGAGATAGAGGGTAAGAATAGAGTGAATGTCATAGAGATACTGATGGAAAAACATTATTAAAGAAAACGAAACGTGTACCAAAAAAGTGTGGTTGGAAGAAGGCGGCTTTCAAACATCGCAAATCATATACTGTTGAACATTTATTCTTATTAGGTGTCTTTTGTGTTTATGCTTATGGGTTGGCCTCAAATAATAATTAGCAATAATAATAATAGTATTTATAATAAAGATAAATGCAAGTTCATTCGGCTCCCTTCAGTAAACATGTGCATAAAAAATTACTTTTGAGTAAACTTATTTTCTTATCACGCCCCATTCCCCTCACCCCCTCTCTTTCTCTCTCTCTATATATATACATATATATATATATATATATATATATATATATATATATATATGTAATTTATTTCTCTCTACAAATTGTTTGAATAAAATATATATTTTATGTGTAACTTTTTTCCATTTAACCTTATTATTGATACAATTTGATCATAATTACATTAAATAATTAAACCATATATATGACGGCAGATGAATATGAAGTAAAACAAGTGGAATTGATGATTGGATATTTTTAGTTTTTCTTGACAAACTTTCGGTAAAACTCAATAATTTAGGATCGAAAGGGGACACATCAATTCAATCGATATTTGGATCAATCATTTTCAATCAAAATTATCTCTGGCAATTTAAATCTTTAGAAACATCCGTCAATTGACATTGAATACTAATAATAATAATGATAATAATAATAATAATAATAATGATAATAATAATAATAATTATAATAATAATAATAATAATAATAATAATAATATATCCATATATGTATAGAGTGGTATATATACTATTAAAATACCTTACTAAAACTATAAATATAACATTAGTGTTGATTGCGTAAAACAAAGACTAGGGTGATCCGACTTTGCAAACAAAACACAGTTACCGACAGTTAATTCCACCGATCAATAGTTATTAATATAGTCAGTGTCCAACAATAACTACTAGTATACCCAAATACCAGCAAACATACGCCTCCAAACAGAAGTAACCGTCAGATCTGCTACTGCTTGCCAGACCATTAAGTGAAAGCAACCAGATTAGAAGAACAATAACCATCAGGGCTGACGGTACCCACCATTAGATTACAGTGCTGGACAATTGCAGGCAGGCGATTTGCTCGACAGCGCTCACGATTGCCCGCTCTTGTCAAGAAGTAACAGTAACCATCTGTAAAGAGCACTGTTACTGCCAATGCCCGTCAAAATCACCAGTGACCAACAGTACTAGTCAGGGGATAACAGTGCCCGCTAATAAATAACCGTGCACGACAATTGATGACAAACGATTTCATATTAGAGCAGCTTAATTGATCCAACATTGTTCATGATCGATTGTTGTAAAGGACGTCAATTCCTGCCAGTACACGCAAGTAACCGCGTCAAACAACACAAATGTCACCAATGATCCTCATTGAAGGCACACAGTTTACTTGTGGAGCGGTCCAGTTGTGGTGGATACTGATCATAGAAACCAGTGACCAACAATGACCGCCCGGAGAGGACAGTTACAATCGTAAATACAGTCAGTGTCTGCCAGTAAACGCATATAATAGCACTAATCATCAGTGACCATCCATGCTTATTATTGAATTACTGCGCCGGTCAGTGGATTACACTAATTGGTACTTACATATAAAGCCAGCGCCAGCCAATAATCGTTTCGAACGTCACTAAACTCGAGGGACCACCAATGTTCGCCATTAAAGACAGAAAATTTAATTTTGGAGCAGTTCAATGGAAGCCGATACTGGAATTGCGGACAGTTAAAGGTTGGAACAGACAGTGACAGTTGTAAATTCAGTCAGTGTCTAATTCTAAAGGCAATAACCACCTCAAAACAGCACTAACCACCAGTGATCATCAGTGACCGCCATAAGCTTGAAATGCCAACCATTTGATGCCAGTGCTCAAGAATGTCCGAGATTTGAAGGCAGACGATTTTAGTTTTGTACAGTACATTTGAGGCCGCAACTGATCATGGCCACCAGTAACTGCCAGTTGCAAAGGCAGCAAGTTCCCACCAGTAAACTGTTGTAGTCACCAGTAAACGTTAACACGAATTGCCAGTAACTATCACAAAATAACAGACCGTGGCAGTGGCAGTGGCTTTCTCTTGCTGAACTGCAAGACAATGCCAGGCAGTAGATCTATACGATTTTATTTTGGACAGGACGGGAATATATATATATATAGCCTATCGGGGGGGGCGATAAAAAATCAAACAAAGTGCTCGATCGCGGATATGAGAGCTGAAAACACAAATATTTTTTAAACTATATATACATATTGCTAAGGCGTACCAATTGCTTTTTTTGCATTGAATCAAGCATTAAAGGCTGAATATATATATATATATATATATATATATATATATATATATATATATATATGTATATATATATATATATATATATATATATATATATATATACAATTTAGAGAAGCATTTCATCCAAGGCATGGAAATTGTTAAACAAATGTTTTTACTATAGGCTTTAAAAATAAAGGTACAAGATTAAATTTGAAATTTATTTATCTTCAAAGTGCACTTTTATAAAATTTTCAAAGCAAGGTATAAAAATTTAATCTAAATTGAATAAAAAAATTACCTTAAAATTATTTTGTGTAATGTACATTTTGTTGCAATTTAAAAAAAATATCTTTCATCTAGCAATTAATGATATAGATATAAAATTTGTAATGATTTTTTAACTAAATTGTGTCTTATCTTTTTAAGATTATATTTCAAAACTCTCTCTCTATATATATATAGCAATGGATAAAAAATCAATACGAAAAATATATAAATGTTTATATCTTTTCTGGATTTATCTCCTATTTGTTGACCTGTAGTAATACTTAGTTGTTCGAACAGAAAGAAAATGTTTTCGTCAAAAGCACGTAATTTTCGAACGATGCTTCGGTCTCCTATAGTGTAAAAAACCGAAGGATCGGTCAAAAATTATGTGATTTTGAAAAAGAAATGGTACCTACAAATCTCCCAACTTCTTTACTGACAGCAATGTTACATCATTGTGCTTTTTTTACCGGTATTTTTCCGAGTAACTTATTCAGTGGTTCAAACTTTATCTAAATATTGCCAACCAACCTGACAATAAGCAAAAACACATTCATTATATGAAGCCTTATACATCAGAAAATGCAGTACCCTAGTAAACTTCTTTTCTTAAAAATGCTGGGCTTTGTAATTCGTTACCTTTTGCTTAGTTTTCTGGCTGCAGAAACCAAACGCAATTACCGTCGAAATTAGAATAGTATGTGAACAAACATCTTGTTGCACAACTCCGCACTCAGGATACATTGTATGTATGGCTGCATAATTAGAGTATATATTTATGTCTAAGTAAAAATGTTACTTGCTTTGAGGTATATAATATACATACACACACATACACACACACATATATATATATTATTATTGTTATTTTTAATTATAACTATTTTTATTTCACATATTTACACGGAATGTAATAAGGAGATATATTTTACCATCGATTTTTTATAATTACTCGAACCGTGATCAATATGTAAGTAGAGCTGAGTAGTAAATTCTAGAAAATATATGGAAATTAAACTACACAGAATATTCTGATTTTATTTCCGTAACATATCGTCAGAGCATACCATACATTTTCAAAACTAACGGGCTACACCCCCCCACATATATATATATATATATATATATATATAGAGAGAGAGAGAGAGAGAGAGAGAAAGAGAGAGAGAGAGAAAGAGAGAGACAGATACATAGAGAGAGACAGAGACGACAGACGAGGGCTGTTGTGGAACGTTATTTTAAACACTATATAAACAAGTCATGAACATTTTTTTTTAATTCCGCTCGAATGGATTAATGGATATTGCAAGTGAAATTTTTATTATGGCCGAACTTATGCATTCATTAATTAAAAAGTTGATCTCTCTGTTGTAGATATTGACCGTATGATGCTATGAGAAAGCAATTTTGTCATGGGCGTCTGTCAGAAGCAAGGATGCGGCATTGAATCCCCGGCAAAAGTGCATTAAGCATAGCAGTTACTACATAGAAAATTAAATACTAGAGCACAAAACACTCTTTAAATATATATATATATATATATATATATATATATATGTGTGTGTGTGTGTGTGTGTGTGTGTGTGTGTGTGTGCGCGCGTGTGGAGAGAAAAAGAGGGGAGAGTGTCAGAAGACAGCTGAAATGAAGAGACTGAACGATATAGTGAACTAGCGATTAGAGAAATAAAAAAAAAAAGAATTTAACGGACGTGCCGGGGTAGTAAACTGAGAGGAGAAGGAAGAAAAACAAAATAAATTAGAAAAACGAGCCGGAGCCAAAACAAAACCATGCAATGCAATGTAATCGACACGCATGCCTCCACACGACGTCCTCAAAAGCACGCAACTAAAGCCTAGTGACGCATTCGCGTGCAACGTCAGTTACCAAATTACGCGCCCTTCAAACAATACGAGCCATTCAATGGTCGAACCCCGGGTGTGCAAAGCAAACCCTCTATCATCCCTGTCACAGGCAACTCGAGATCGGCTTTCGATCCCATTCAGGTTGGGCAGGGCCGGGAGTTTTCATTAGCGTATTCATTTTTATGACAACCTTAGCGTCAGAAAGTTGGTGGAGATATAATTCCACAAAATAAATAATAGAAATATAATAAAAATGGAAACTAAGACACAAAGAAAAATAAAATAAAATAAAACGAAACCAAAATATAAAATAAATAAATGAAATGACTCAAATGTGTCTCGTGGAGATGATGTTGGATGGATAGAAGAGCCTATTCTTACAAACCCATGAAAATTATTGAATTGCAAACAAATTTATACACAAACAAACAAAGGAATTAACAAATAAATACACAGACTTCTAATAGTGTGGCATTATGTCAGACGGGTTTATGCAAAACATCAAACGATTTATACGAAACATTGAAAAAAAAACATTTGTTTCTTTCGTTTGCGTTTCGGTTGTGGATTTCACTGTTTTGTTTTTTTTTCAACAATTAGTGTGTGTATGTTTATATTCATGTGCATATAACTATTCGCCTATATACGTATGATTGTTAATATGTGTGTGTGTTATTCTATTGAATTTCTTTTAAAATTCTGAATTATATTCTTTTTGTAAATTGTGGAATGTTTTTTTTTTTTGAAGTAGAAGAAAAACTCAATCCATGAAACAAATTAAAATACACACAGAAAAATTAAATATTATCATAATAATTGATGGAATCTGAGGTTTGGGTCGCACAATAAACATAAAACATATCAATATTTTTTTATTCAAACTTAGCGAATGAAACTGGTGTAATTTGAATATTTTTTAAGGAAGCAAAAAAGAAGATATTAATATCCGAGAAGTAATCTTGTAGAATTTCTATTTTTTACACTTATAATTTTTTTAAATTCTTTTCTGTGTTTTAATCTTCATAATTTATTTTTATTTGACGTGCAAAATCCTTTATCTTGGTTTTTGTTTAAATCATACAAAATAATAATTCCTGTTGGAATGTGTACATCATTGAATTCAAAATGGTTCATCCGAGTCATGAATTTATTAGAGATACAATGTAATGAAACGACACTAACAGTAGGCAGGGTTGAAACAGCTTCCCCTGAAAGATAAAATAGCATGGAAATATGAAATTCGCAAGTGATACCTAGTTGCTTGTCTAACATTTCCAGAGATAGGATGAAAGTTTTTGCGTAAATATAGACAGAGAGGTCTATATCGAAAATTGTCGCTGATCTCGAGTAATACAAAATTTTAAACTGCAAGAAATCCAAATAATATCTTTTATCAAATTCTGTCAGTGTTTGTTTACAATATCACGTCAGATGATACCAGGCTTAGTGATCGTTTCCTCTCTTGTAGATGAAAAATCAAAGTTACAGGGAAATAAGTGATGTGACACAAGCGAGTGTAACATGACATATTCCCCTGTAAAAATATTTGTTTAATCTATGCGAGAAGAAAAACTACGTTTAAGATCGTATTTCTTTGATTTTTGGTACTTATCGAATGGATTTCTTTATAAGACCTATCTAAAAACACTGTCAGATATATCAGTTATTTTTCTGTGCAATTTGCAATAAATGGTATCAGCCATTTCGGAACCTATGGGAAAGGAACTCACACACACAAAGTGACTTTTATATTATAGTATATGTGTGTGTGCGTGTGTGTATAATTGTGTATGCGTGTATACGTGTCTGTAAATAATGTGTTGTATAGGTACACATTCGACTGCTTTGTTGAGTGGGTTTTTGTTTTCATGTTTAGCAAGAAAAATATTCAAAGTTCTATCAGTGAAAGTTAATTGAATTACTAAATGTCAAGCCTTATTTTAATACCGGAGCAAAAAAAATCATAATACTTTCTCACTCATATTTTTATTTTCAGTAATATATGTTAAACGAATATGTTTCCATTTGTTATCTTGAGTCTCTCGGTAATTCAATGAGTGAAACATCTTTCTAGGCAATACTTGTTTATCGACATTTCATTAATTAATTGCAGTTTCCCACTCAGTTAATATGTTATTAATCCACATCTAATTAAATATGAATAAAACGCAGGATGGATTTAAATATCGACTTAATGTTGTGCTAAATAATACATATTTGTTAATTGCAACCGTTTATATTTCACGGTAACAGTCAACTAAAATTTACACTAGATGTATTAATATTTACGCGAAAACTAGTAAAAAAAACCCAAGCATAACACATTTGAACCACTGTAATTACTAGAGCTATGACAATGGCAAAATCTTGTTTTGACTCTCGGGTATATATCCGACACAGTTAGACATTGATAATATATCGAGAACCACACCACTTTATATAAAAGCATATAATATATCGACGGTACACTCTCGAGAGTCAAAATAATTAAAAGAATATGCTGTTGTCTAAGCCTTGAGCTTACAATTTACTTTTTCCTTTGACGTTAATGCCTAAGCTATGGAGACATATTTGCTGCAAAGCTAAAAATTAAAACAAGAAGCAATGTTCATTAAGTTACGCATGCATATTCGTAATGCCGTCGTTCGACCTCTGCCTGGCAAATTACAGTTTTTTGAATTTTCATACTTTTGTACCGATTTTCCCGACTTTAATCGAAATGTAAAGTTTAACATGGGCTCGAATACGATGTATGTTATGATTGGTAATAGGATTCGATGAAATTTAAGATTCTATTTATTGTGAATGTTTGAAAGCCAATCAATACCTGGGTGAAAGATTGCCAAGTGGGCATTTTATTACGGAATTAATTTTAGGGATAATTCTTTCAATGATATTTTTACTAAATAATCCTATATCTTATTTAGAAGGGCAAATAAGCTAAGTGTAGGGTTTATATTAAAGTGTTGTTCCTGATCATTTGAAGAAAATCTCGTGGTGCCTAGTACTGTTATTTCTGTGTATTTATCTATATTAAGTTTAGTTAAAATAGTTTTTGCTTACTTATTTATTCTATTTAATGCTGACTTATTTGTTGTTTTATAGTTTTTGTTAAGTTCTTTGTATATTAGATTTTTATGTTGTATATAATCTATGGTATAAAAATTCCTAGATTCATTTGCCGGGACTATCAATTTATTTTAATAACTTTTTGATATGGATTTCAAAAATTTATTTATCTTTTTAAGGGATTGTGTGACATATATTTTGTTAGTTTTAAATTTAATATTTTTAATTAGGCTAAGTAAGTCATTTCCAAAATTTACCGCTTTTCTTTGTTCTGCATCCTCTTTGAGATTGGTATTTACAATTTATTTGGGTTGTAAATCCACTGGGTGATTTGTCTCATTCTGGTTGTTATCGAAGTGGTAAGCCTTCCATCCCATATTCTTTATTAATACATTTACTTATACATTAAAAGAAACTCCGCTCTTTAGACTGTTGTTCTAATTCCCTTACTATATATATATATATATATATATATATATATATATATATATATATATATATATACATGACTACTTCGTTTAATCACATAAATTAATATACTCAAGTATAATTTTATGCGTACACTTTAAGTATTTACTTCAACAGTGCTCAATACATAGGTAGAGCTACGTATTAAGTTAGAAAATATATATGACAAGCTGACTATATGTATATATATGGCAAGCAGGCACAGGCCTGACGAATTCTCACGAGAATGAAACCGGAATATTCTGTGTAGCTTAATTGCCATTTATATTTTTATAACTTACTATATATATATATATATATATATATATATATATATATATATATATTCAAATCTATATTATCGAGTATTGCATTTTATTTTACTAATCATTTACGATCGAGTGAAAAGAGTCAAATCGCTGGCAATCCGTGGCTTAAGATTTTTCTTTCGCAAATAACAAAGGTGTGTAGTCAAAGTTATTTGCTTTGCGGCTTTTACATTCTATTTTGAAGACGAGTAATGTGAGGATAATATTTATATATTTCCTCTTTAGTAGAATCTGGTAAATAAGTTCATCACCGACATGCTCTTCATTAGAAAGCACTTAATAGCAGACATGTAGGTTACTTGGTTAAATGACTCATCTACTTGAACCCTGCGATTACTTACGTATTGGACAAAAACGCAATTTTCATTGGACAATAGAAAACAGTAATTTTGGAGTTTACGTTTCATTTGTCCAAAGCAATATTGAGATTTGAGGTGGAATTATCTTCAACTAAATAACACCACCATTAAACTTATGCACGTATGATAATTAATTTACTTTTTGTCACTAGCACAAAACTGAAAACAAATCAATTAGAGAGGAGAAAAATAATATATAATTTTCTTTGAGTAGCTATGTAATTCTCGTTCCGCCGAATTGCTCCTTGAGTCCTTATCTTTCATGAGCGATGTTTCTGACAAAGAGGTGATACAATGCTGTTTTCGTCTGCAGTTTTTTATGAGCAGTAAGTAAAGGATTGCTTTTGAGTTATCCTTAGTTTCTATCCTTCCTCCTAATTATGTTTCTATATCACTAATAAGGATGCTGCAGCTAAACTTCTTTTTAGCTAGACTGACGTTTTTCGCCCGATATTCAGTGACCCGAACGCTATTGTAACTCCCAAAAAGGTTGTCCTGTCGACATGAGCAGATTAGTAAAATTGTAGCATTGCTATTTAGTAAATGAAGTCTAAACCATGCTGTAGTTTCTGGAGTGGGCTCTCGATGACATTTTAGTTACAGCTTTTCCCTCTTCCTTATCAGCATACATAGATTCTTCTCCTTTTTTTTTGCTTTTTTTTTTGCTTTTTCGCTACGCCCTTCTGAAATAATTCCTGCTGTCCTTTTCTATGAAACCTCTTTAAATACCCATAAACAGGATTTTCTTAAAGATTAAACTAAGAACCTCAAGCTCTAACATGCACCTTGATACCAGGTCTCCTTCTCCAACATTAAGGATCAACGTTTTGACACGTTAAAGTGTGAAATTTAATTACGGGATACAAAACTGACATTGGCTGAACAAATACAGTGATCGATTTCTCGATCAACTGTTATTCTAATTTATACCCATAACCATGATCATGACGATCGCAGACATGGAACATGTGACTACATTAGAAGTGTCTTCCCCTTGCGGCACAGACATCTCCACAAAAGACCCAATATTACTCTGCATGTGCTTTCAAGTACAAAGTGGGGCAAACCAACATGCTTATATGTTCTAAAAAGCAATGTGCTCTGCCCCACCCTGTAGTTCTTACACACAGGGGCGCATTTCTGTTTGCTCTATGCTGTCCCCACAACTATGGTCTCACCATTTGTTAGAATATTGCTGATCAAATTGATCTCATTCTGATTGATTATCCTGCACCCAACATTCACGTATGGGGTGTCTTTAACGTTTTCACAGTTGAATGGCTGGTTCACTCTGAAAAGGCAACTTATCTAAGAAAGTGCTGTCATGATTTCTTTCATACCGATGATTTAATCTAGACGTTGATGAATTCACTCGCGTTCCCGAATCCAATGGCCAATTTGCAAGCCTACTGTATCTTCTGACTTCCCGCCATAAATTGTACTCACCCTCCCTTACATCTCCGTTAGGATTATCCGTCTCACGATTTATGCCAATAGCAACATATTCTCAGATGTCATCTTCACCGCGCAATGTATTTTTCTCCATGGCCGAATGAGACTGATTACGTTCGTACATATCGGACATACACTGAAGCTGTATGTTTAAGAGAAGGAATCCTCTATGGCATATGACTTTACAGATTGGCTAATTTTTACATTGAGGATTATATATCCTCTAAATATCGTCAAATTAAACGGAATAGATTATTGCGGTATATACACGGATGATATGCTGCGATTGCACATACAAATCACTATTTTTATTGCTTTAAACGAAACAGAAGTTGGGAATCTAGAGCTGCATGCAGTCTGCTAGTAACGACTGCCTAATCGTCATCGGAAAGGCGATGGCGTCTTTCGCTCTAACTGAAAAACTAGATTATTAACAGATGCATAACTTCCATTCCACACTTCATCAAGAGACCGGAGGTGATTACTTTAACATCAGACAAAGAAAAACTCTTCGCCAAGAACCTCGCATTAAACCCAGTTTTGTGTGGTAATGGCCGCCAACCTCCTCGGTTTCCTCTCAGGATTGACAATATTCTGAGCAGCATCAATATACTTGTCTAAAATGGTGTTGGCTCGTCCTAAATTCCAACAACCCTCTCCATATTCAAGAGTCAAGCACGGCCTACGATTGAGTACTGTTGCCACTTCTACGAAAGAAACGCACAAAGCAATCAGTGCTTTCCACGTAAAGCTGTTTGACACCCTTAACTCCACCGAATTACCTCGATTAGACAATTTAAGCGATGTTAATATATTCATATATATATATATATATATATATATATATATATATATATATATATACATATATACGCATAGTAAGGGTAAAATAAAATAAAAGCATATGAATATTTGTAACTGTATGAGAAAGTTTTATATTTTAAAATCTTTTAATGATTTTTTACTAATGTTTATTCTACGATGAAATCCATCAATTAAATATCTTATAATTCTGTGTTTCAATTTGATGGATCAATAAATATTGAAATTTATTGATTGGTAATCATTGCTATTTATTTAATTCCTCAATCATGTACACCCTAAATCAAAAATGTATGCCTACTTGAAAATCCTTACAAACAAAACTTTTGTAAGGATAGATTTTAAACTACTCCCACTACAGTTATCAACTCTACAATCTAAAACATAGACAAAACCTACAATCCAAATATTTAATTAAGAAATTTACATTTTTATAAAATAGTATATATTGAACTTGATCAAAATTAGATCAAATTAAGGGTATATGTTGTTTTTACTTCAATTACACATGAGCAGTCATTGTGTAATAGTGTTCCCATGTCCTAAACATGCAAACATCCGAGGTTGAGCGTGCTTGAATTCTATAACTCCATAAGCAAGGTTTGTCACAGCGGGCGATCGCATATTATGTAAATCGCAGTAAATCTGTGATTTTCAACTTTCTAAAGAAGGGTAAGAATTATGGAAAAGCAAAATCTACTGAACGTCTCCCGAAAATTCTCCTGCAGTGAGTAGAAAAATAAAATGATTTTTTGTGAAAGACAGAGGCAGTCACATATGCGGATAGCTATTCAGTAATCATCAAACTACATTTACGAAAATAAGGTATGGTAAATAAACAGCGGTAACACATTTCTCGTATGCTTCCACGTCACATGATGAATCGCTTATTGTTTGGATGTGAATACCAAACATGGGGCATTGAGAAGTGGAAGAATGTCTTGTTTTGGCCTTATACTTGTACTCAAGTGTAAAATTCCTTAATTGATAAACATGTAAACTACTGAAGTAAATATTTAGAATGTAGCTTTTTTACATAACCTTTTAGATTGTAGTATTGGTAACCTTATGTAAGATGGGGTTTAAAATTTATTCCTAAAACATTTGTAAGGTAATTATGCGGTCATAAATATTTTATCAAGAATGTATATTGAGATTTGATTACCATGTAGGGGCCAATTTTGAGATAACATTTATATTTATCGTTGTAATATATATATATATATATATATATATATATATATATATATATATATACCAATTCAAATTAGAATGATTCAATATGAGAAAATGCAATGCATTGCTGAAAACGATTTCTCTGTTTATTAGACAGACAGTAATGGTCACTGTAAATGAGTGTAAAGTAAGTTATCACACGGTGGCCTACAGAAATGTTTATTCAATGAAATTCGCAGCCTCCACCCTGAAAAACAGTGTCCAGAGAACCATGTGGTGAATGCCGGATTCATAATGGGTCGTCGCAGAGTGTCGTCCTCGGTTTTCTTTGTCATCGTAGACAATTGACTGGACAGTTACACCGAGGGGCATCAACACAGATAGAACAGCATAACACGCACATAGTGGGTTGAGTGAAAAGAGTTTGAAGTCACGTATCAAGCAATCAAAATTGCGTTGCGTGATGGCGTCTGGTCCTGAATCAGAAGCGTAATCAAATTATGTCTCACATTTGTCACGGAGCGAGCGACAATCGAACGATGAGCGGCCAGTCTTGTTTTAACATCGCTTTCAAAAATCGTTGTATACTATGAACATATTCCAAAAAATGTGTCGCAAATAGTTAAATTTCACAAATAACAATGAGAGTCAGAATCGAAATAAATATGTATAAATTTATTGGGCAAGCTCAAACATGATTTCTTTTACTCTGCAACATATTACTTTATACCACATCTAAGTAGAAAAATATGTGCATGTGATAGTAATAAATAGCAAAAAAGGTAAATTCGTTTATCGTCACAAATTTTCATCATCCTGATTTAATGCTGTATAGATTTCCATCTAAAACACAACACACACATAAACTCACATTCATATATATATATATATATATATATATATATATATATATATAATATTGTAAAGAAGTGAACCATAGCGGAAATTCAATCGACTAAAATAAGATGGAAAATGGGGTGAGGAAAAGGAGAAAAATGGGGGAAGTTACATGTAACAAATGTACAATTTAGTAAAATAAATAAGTCGATTAAAAATAAGTTCGTTAAAATACACCCGAAGCGTGTTTTGTTCAGACTAACTTTTCAAGGGTATAAGTCTGCAAATTATTATTTTTTATTTTTTTTAGAATATTTTGTAGAGCGGAGAGGAGGTTAAAAAAAAAGAAACTGTGACTACCCAAATAATTCTAATTGAAGCCGGAGGTTTCTCTGCTTGCACAAAGTAAGGGGGCTGGAAATGATGGCAAGTGCTTCGAGGATAGACAGATGGAACTTTGTACAAAACAGAAAAACACACCGGGGAGAATGCAAGACCGCACTCCTGTTTATCGACCAAGTGTTAGCCGATGAACGATTCTATCGATTGAGACTTTCTGGTGGTAGGTTTATGGTCTCGGATGAAGTGGGGAACATTTCTAAAATTTTGCCAATCGATTAAAGATATATATATATATATATATATATATATATATATACATATATGTATATATATACATGTATATAATGTACAATATATATATATATATATATATATATATATAAACTTTGGAAAGGGCTCATCACATAGCAATGACCTAACCCAGTTCGAGAATAAGTGCCAAATAGGTTTACAGTAGGCATAAAGACAACAACATAATACTCATTTGTAGTGGAAATTATGTACAATGAGATTATTTTCGAAGACGGTTCAATAAGAACTTTTTTTAACTTGGACTTAAAGGCGGCAATATTGTTGTCAGCTGGAAAGCAGCTCAACAAAACAGAGTTACATAGACGGGCTGTTCTAGGAAATGTTTGTTATTGATTTAACGTTTAGGTTTAGGTACGATAGAGATTGGGACAAGTTATTGATGGAGATTTTGGCTAGACGAGTGTTGTTTTCTTGTTTTTTTTTTGAAAGACTGGCGAGGAGAAACTACAGATTGGGGTGTAATCGAACTTGTCATGAAAATAAAGTTAGAGCAGAGACAGATGTGTGAGAAAGAGTTTCAGGGATAATAAAAGGGCATTACTTACTAGATTATAAAGTCGGTTTGAACTGTGTGGATGTAGGATCGGTCTCCGAGAAGGTCTTGCCAAGATGTGGCAACAGTACTCCATCTTAGGAGGTGCCTTGCTCTTAAATATGTAGATCATTGCATTAGCAGTGAGATGTCTACTGGAGCCGTGGAATTATCCAAATATTCTTTAAGCAATCTTGGCAATCGATAGGATGCATGTGCTTCACTTTAGATCAGGACTGATTGTAAGACAAAGAAGCTTGTCTAAACAGATATTTACACAAGACGTCGGTAAGAGCGTTGATGATGTAAAGAGACAGGATGTTTTTTAGATGCATTGAAATTTATCAGCCACCATTTCCACCTTTTTGTATCACATACTTAAGAGCAGATGAAAGAGAATCAAAGTGATCTTGGCCATTTCGGATGCTTTAAGTGTTACATATATAGTAGTATAACCTGCATGCTCTATACGAATGATAAAAATTATGATTTGGGAGATTATGACGAAGATCAGGAAGAAAATTGGGCCTAGGGTGGAACCCTTAGAGAGGCCAGCACTATTATGATTTCTGGCTTCAACTACTATGCGTCTAAACATATCGCGTGAGAAGGATTCAATAATTTAGGAGGAATTTCAGGTTAATTAGTAGATGTCATCTTTTACGTAGCATATATATATATATATATATGTATATATATATATATATATATATATATATATATATATATATATATATATATATATAATATAAAGCTGACTCTGTGTGTATGTGTCTGGTCACAAATAGGCTCCTATATGGTTGACTACTTTAAAAAAACTGATTACATATAATGATAGAAGATAGAAATGGGTATGTTTGATCCGGCAGAATGGTGGTTCATTAAAATTGTGGGGTCTGCGTTCGCGCCTGGCCTCCATAGAATGGAAATAGGCACATACATTAATAAAGGGTGTTCATATCCATCTGCGTAAGTATACTTTGATAATTATGTTTCAGTTTGAAGAAATATGGTATAATAAAATTATGGGGTGTTCGTTCGCACCTGACCTCCATAGAATGGAAATATGTCCAAAAGTTTAAAAGGTTTTTTTTTAATATAGAGCCACAGAATATTGTGATAAGTGTTTCAGTGTGCAGAGGTATAGTACAATAAATTATGGGGTTTATTTATTTTATTTTTACTTTCATCATATTTTGCTTTGGTTTTGATACCCCCAAATTCAACCCAAATTTACAACCCTTCCTTTTCATAAGCTATCATACTTTCATAAATCAGAGTCCATTTTCTGAAGCCTGTTTTTGAACCCAGTCAATGAAGGGTACTTTTGTATATATATATATATATATATATATATATATATATATATATATATATATATATATATATATCATTTTAGACAATGTCGAAACATTCTTAAATCATTAGCCGCATAGCAGTAGTCGAATAGATGCTGTCGTTTTGGCGATCTGGTTACAATCCTGGCTTGAAGTAGTTGCTTGTATAGACACACTGATGTGGCGTGAAACAGATACAGTACTGTATGTGGATGACTATATACTATGTAATATATATGTGTGTGCATGTATATATATATATATACATATATATGCACGTATATATATTTGCGTATTTATATATGTGCGTATATATATATATATGCGAAGATACCCACACACACACACACACATATATATATATATATATATATATATATATATATATATATAGAGAGAGAGAGAGAGAGAGAGAGTAACAGAGAGATACATATACCTGAGTGGTTGTTGTTGCTGTTTGAGGGGGGATAATCATGTGATTATACTTATGACTTATCTACATATTAAATCAAACTTTTACTTTTTTTTTCAAAGTCTACTTCAGAATTCCAAAGCGCACTTACGTTCTAAACACGCCCCACCCTCAAGCTGATGTAGCGCGACACACAAAAAATAAACACACACGAGTAAGCGCGTTTGTATCATTTTTGTTGAAATATGAATTCGGATTTTCAAAAAAAAAATTTCGAGACAAAAACATAAGAACATGTAATGCTCAGAATTAAGCAATAAAAAAAAATTCAAAAATCACGTAAACAATAAAACATTTTTTTAAACTATAGACCTTTAGAAATACAATTATAAAAACTGTATGGAGAATGAAAAATTGTTTGAAATAAAAAAAAAAATAAAATAATATCTGACAAAAAAAAATGTTTTCCAACATTAATCTAACTTCTTTTCACTTGTTATCCTTCCATTAAATCGCGCCATGTGCCCGAGAGAAATCACCGCATGGCAGCGTGTAGGAAGTCTTAAACCAATGACAAGTACAAATGAAAATTGATGAATCTCAGTATAAGAAGAAAAATCTCTTATATGTACACATATTTGGTTTATATATATGTATATATATATATATATATATATATATATATATATATATATATAAAATATAGATAGATATTATATATATTTAAATATTTTTATGTGCATAAAATAAAGTTATCTATATACATGTTTCGAAGTTTCACTTCTCATCAGTAGGGCTCAACTTATGGAGACTCGAACTCACCACCGCTCGATACGTAGCCTGATGTTTTTCCCGGACCACAAGATTTCAACAATTTTATGCACGTTTTTTATCGGCCTTTTTAAATGTAAGATTGTTGATATATTTTTAATAAGGTATTCTGTGGTATTTTTTTTAACTCCCTGAGTGCGTGGAAAGGAGATGTTATCTGCCCTTTTATTTTCTATTTCGCAAATATATATTATAATTTTCTCGCCGTGGTTTCTTAGATGTAATCCCACTGAAACTCCCGTGATCATCAAACAGTACTCGATAACAGAACGAAATTATGGTATCTTTGTTTAAAAAAAACAACATTATTGGCTACATATGTGCACACATATCGATGTCCCGACCGCGGCAATCAGTCCGACATATACTAGGCTATTACTTTGGCCTTTAAAATGTCGAATGAGTGAAATGTGGGTATCCCTGGGAGGTCTACTCTCCAAGGTTTTTGCCTCCCGGCGTTCGGGTTGAGTAAGTTTATTTCTTGTTGTCTGAAACGCTCCCACTGCGGAATCGCGACGAAATTACTCAAACTTATTTTTGCAGGTGCACGTTACTCCTCCTTAAGAGGTGCTATGACGTTTATCCACACGTTTGGACATTGTGCTACATACTTTGCCGCGGAAGAAGGTAAATACAGGGAGCTACAATGACTGACTTGGTAAAGAAAAAAAGGAAGAAAATTATCTCCTCGTTCGACTCATAAATATACAATGTTTGACCAAAAATATATTGTTCGCCTTGATATCAGCATCCGTGTTATTCCTTTTACTAAGCTATGAGCATCATGACTGGCGAAGGAGTATTCGAAAATTCATGAGGAAAATTAGAATTTTAAATGCCACAGTGTTCCAATAACAATTGCAAAACGATAAAAATACTCGGTGCTCAACTTAGCATTGGCAAAACGAATTGAAAAGGAAAAACACACATTTCGACGTCGTATAATTAGAGATAAACATAAAAATAGCTACAAACAATACTAAACAATACGAATGTATTTTTCTTCTGCATACACAAAAAATCACTTAACCTTACAATAGATTCTTTTAACAGTAGAAACATTTGATGAAAAAGGATATTTTGCCATCTAAATTTAGGAAAAAAAACTGTTTTTTAAACCTGTGTCAGTTGAATTAAAAACACTTTATAGTCGTTAAACTGAATTTCACAAAGACAGTTAAATGCCAATACTTCTAGGAAAAATGATTTCATTGAAGTGCCTCTGTATCCAATTGTTTAGATTAACTAGTTTCTTGAGTATCTTGAATGCAGCAAAATTATTTGAATGGCATGTGATTTTAGGGTGTGGATCTATAAAAATACTAGAAATATCTTTGAAACTTGGCTATTTCTTTATATTTTATAAGTGCCCATTTTTAGCAAAAATGTTTTTTATTCTGTGTGTCTTTGAATTACAGGCGTATTTAAAAACATTATGGAAAGTGTAAGAAGAAGATTTTCAGCAGATTATGAAAACACAGATTCAGCTAAAACCAAACATAACGAACAGAAAAGACAACTAATTTTCTTTCAATCAAAAAAATATATACTTCTCTAACAAACAAACACATTATAAAAAATGTTTCTTCACCAGAAGAAAATACAAGGAGAAAAATCCCTTCCCCACGGACAGAACGAGAAGAAAGAATGCTTCTCTAACAAAACCAAGAAGAAAAAGTAAAAAGTCAACAAACGAAACAGCATAGGCTCTTCTTTCAGTTAAAGAAATAACAGAAAGAATTGCCTATGAAAGCATTAACTGAAAATGAACTGAATAAAAATATACAAAATTTGTCACAAAACAAACGTTGGAATTCTATAAGGTATATTCACTTTTTTTTACAGACAGACGTGTTTAAATTTCTCTAAAATATACGAAGATGATATTTTTACGATACACGGCAAGGACTGGTCGGACGCTAAAAACGTTGGCCTACTTGTAAGAAAATTGGTAACAGTAGTATAGAATACTTAGTGACTATATTAGATTAAGGAAAACAAGCGATTTACAATTGCCTGAAGCAATTAAATTATTGTCGGAGTTATTTAGTACAAAAACAATTATATTTCATAAAAGATGGAAGTGTCTTGAATGGTAATTATCGCAATTCGTAGCATTAAATTGTGTCAAAAGAAATCAAAAGTTTTCGTCCATAGACATTTAGATCGGAATTGATGAAGTGGTCTAATCTGTGGAATTAACCAATGAATAGTTTTTGCCAAAAGGTAAAAATTACGAAAACATACATTACAGACAAATTAATATATATATATATATATATGTTGCTGTTCGAGGCCGCCAAATCGAAGAAGAAGGCGAAAGCAAACCGTTCATGTTTCATACTAAGCAAAATCTGCTATTCTTTACTAAAAATGGTGCCAGACCACGAACCGAAAAAACAACAAATGGCTTAAACCTAAAATGATGGTATCTTCTACAATAGACTACGGGCATTTTCTTACCAAATTCAAAAATGTTTAGTTACACGTCAGCATGTACTAGTATCATTCAGTTTTTCTGATATTGGGGGATTATCTACATAGAGCCATCATCACTCAAAGATATTAAGTCCATCAAAGTAAGTGTATCCAAACTTTTTGTCATCTTATAAAGCCCTGTTAGACCCTTTTATCCAGGTTCTCTTAGAATAGAAAGTCCATCAGGTTAGCGACCCTAGTGGAAGCCCTCTGGGTTAGTATCACCTATTGTATGGTGCAATGTAACAAGCAGGGTCCTGTAATTTTCAAGTGACCTCGAATTACTTGTATTTTCAGTCCCTTTTTATCGATTAATTTTTCATATTGTCTTTTTTTGTTTTTCCATACGTTATTTTTGTCGACGCAAACTAATCAAATGATTCAACAAATTCACATGATTTAATCGGGTACACATGTCAATAAAGCGATTGCTCCCAGGCCAGCATTTTTTTTCAATTGTAAAATACTATTCTGTACGGGGAAAATGGCACGATCATTAAGATGATCGGTCAGATGGTGTACCTTATCCAAGTACAAAGACATGAAATAAAACAGAATAAAATGGATCCCGGAGTAGACAGAAAGATTCACGGAGTAGACAGAAGATTCCCGAGTTCGACAACGGAAATAGTTCGGAAGTTATATCGAACAAAACGTCATGTAAGTAACACTCAGTATGAGATGAGTACTGTCGAAGTATCTTGATAATAGAAATCGTCAATCGACATCTCAAAATTTTAGAAATATAAGCGGATCAGTTTCATGGGAATGCTTAGCACAAACGGCCCTACACAATACCAGCAACGTATCGATGGATAGGAAACGTTGATGCGTATCTCTTGTTTATCGCCTTCAGTTGTCGCTTAATGGATCAGTATTTTCTTATAATGGCGTCATTTTAAAATTCTGCTTTATATCAATCTACTTGTGTCTTTCTTTTTAAAGTTGAGTGTGCTTCTTTTTTCTTTTCCTTTTTTTTTTTTTGAAAACTACATGAATGCGGCTGATAAATTAAAACCGGGGTGTCAACGTAACACGCCAATAAATCATAATAAGGAAAGACATTTTTTTAAAGTGGGGGGAAAATAAATTACCGGCCTTGGAAACGAGTTCGAAACGGCAGTCGACCGCTAGATGGCGTGATAAAATGGTTTTCCCTATCTTGATTCTTCCGTGACGCTTACTTATATTTCGTCTGCCCCCTTTTTTTGTTACTTCCCATCCACAGTATCGCCCTATTTTGCCAGCCTTCTCCCCGTGTTTGTGTGCTGCAGTTTAGTACAAAAATTTACCG
Source organism: Euprymna scolopes (assembly GCF_053919585.1). Taxonomy (NCBI): domain Eukaryota; kingdom Metazoa; phylum Mollusca; class Cephalopoda; order Sepiida; family Sepiolidae; genus Euprymna; species Euprymna scolopes. The sequence continues at coordinate 76,297,535 of NC_136488.1, read as the reverse complement.
CCAGGGTTTGGCGCTGTTAACTTCCGGCAGCGATCGATCGCTTTCTTGGTCGATAAGGGAGGACGTTATGCGAGATGATAAGATAAGCAATTTTGATTTATTATGCCCGGGAGTGGAGTACACACATTTTACTTTTTTAAATAATAATAATAAATAAAAAAAACACATACAAACATTCTTTAGAGAAAAATATTAAAATACTAAGGTATGCATAATATTTTATTATCTGAGAACAACGTACAGCAACGTCGTTCGCGTTAAACATTAATCACTTCGGTCGTTTACAAATAAGAAGGCAAGAAATAACATACCAATGAGAACAATAAAACAGATATTAATATTCACACAAAAGAATCACGGCGACATATGTTTCATTTTATCATTTTCTTTTTAATAGCTGGCGTCATGTTTAATTAATGTTTGATGCAGGCGTCTTCATGGGAATTATGCGCATTGTTTTAGTCAGAATATAATAGGAGACAACTATTTGTCTATCAACATACATTAGTGTTTCATGTGCAGGCAATCATCAGTGTATGAAGTGATAGTTAATTGGGACGGGGATTCGAACCCAGTCACAAAGTCACGTTTGACTTCGTAGGCTAGAATCTTACCTCAAGATAACCGGCAATGTATACGATAATTAAAAGAAAATATAAATAAACAAATAATGTGCTTATAAAGTCAATGTGCGAGAACATATAAAGTAAATTGTCGAGAAGTATTCAACGAGTGGAAGTAAGAATATTAAATGGGTGGCAAAGATAACCTCTTTCTTATAAATTTCCTTAAGAGGATTCGAATTTAATTTCTTAAATGGACTTATTTATATAATGTGTGCAAAATTGTTAATGATTGTTGATATATATATATATATATATATATATATATATCTTAACAATCATTAACAATTTTGCATATATATATATAAATTTGTTAATGATTGTGTATATATATATATTTATATATATATATATATATATATATATATATATATATAAACACTTAGTGTGTGAGTGTGTTCCCTATGGATTTTATTAATATCACATAAATTTTCTTCATGTGTCTAGGAGTGTCCTTGAAAGGTTCCTTTTATACTTGACGTGTGCATTTTAATTCAAGTCATTATATGTAAAAAACATCTCACCGATAATACTTTATCTTTAGGTGTAATGTAGATAACAATGGATTGTGGATTGTAACTGCAGGGGAGCATATGAAGCTCTCTTCCAGTGCACCGTTTTGGCTCGCAATTAGAGCAGACAATCAATCGACTTCGTTGAAAAACGTGCCGATTTCTATGCCAATAAAAGTGTTGAGTGGAACATCCGTAGACCTTCCTTTAGTCCATAGTAAGTTAGAGTCTCTCTGATAATATATATATATATATATATATATATATATATATATATATATATATATATATATATATATATACATAACGTTAGCCTGGATGAAACGCACAACATCCTGTGTAGCTTCATTTTCATATATATTATATAACTTACTACCTTGCAATGTTGAAGTAATTACTTAAAGTTTACGCATAAATTTATACTTTCGTATATTAATTTGTGTGATTAAATGTAGTCATATATATACATATATATATATATATATGCGTGTGTGTATACATATATATATATGCGTGTGTGTGTGTGTGTAATAATTTGTTTAAAGACTATGCGTCATATATTCAAGACATAGTTCATTGACAGTAATACACCTATAATGGTTAAAACAATTCCGCTAAAACCATTTGAACATCTTAAAATTAGTCAGTTCGGAAAATGGAATTGAACGAAGTCCTTTCCATTGTAAAGTTTTTTTTGTCCGTATTAGGAGTTAATATTGGCGTGATATTATTAATCATTTCGATGAAGTCTTGAAATAAAGATTAAAGTTGATCTTTATTTCATTTTTTTTTCTTTTTCATTTTTCATATATATATATATATATATATATATATATATATATATATATATATATATATATTAGCAGGCCGCTCGGTAGTGTCCGGTTGAAAAATTCGCTTATATATGATAATTATATTAATGTAAATTTTGTTTTAATTATTATACTATATTGGACCACATATATAATAATGATTTTAAAAAGTTTTTATAAAACATGCTGTGCGGAACCACCGTTAATCGAAACCAATACTTTCGGCATACGATTAAGTTTACGTTAATGTCTGAGCCATGAAAACATTTTTTCTGCATGGTTAAAAACTAAAACAGGTTATGTATGAATATTCGTAATGTTGTCGTTCGACGTTCGCCTGGAAAATTCCATTAAAATCTTTTTACAACTTTGCACTAAATGTCCCTGGCTGAAACCCAAATATAAAGGTTCATATGGTTCGAATACCCTATGTATTAAGTCTCATGTATGGGGACCAAAAACTGACGGAGGAGTTTGTAGACAGTTTTTAATAAATATATATACGCATACATAAATAAATATAGAAAGAGATATGTGTTTGTGTTTTACGCAAATATTGCGCAATTATAAATCCTGTAGAATGTCTGCATGTTTATAATTACACGTAATAGTGAACTAAAGATGATCATTCCACAATAAAACGACACAAACAGCTATTAGGGAATTAAATAAAATGAATATTTAAAATTATATCCAAAATAGTAAAATCCTTTGCTCGTGAAAGCAATTCCACGACCTATATATAACAAATATGTATTGTCTTTTGAAATAAACAGAAAAAAGTGTAAAATATGAATAGCAATACACAACGATAATAGTGAAATACACCGTGATAATCGTTGAAATCACCCACAACTCTAGAGCCAAAACTGAGGAGCCATTGTTCAAAACAACGAGATATAAAAAGGTTGACTGGAAAGCCAACAGGGATCTCATCAGATATGTCCCATGGGGAATATTTTTTCTCTTCCTGCTGAACTATGAGAAAATGAGACCACTGAATGGTCCCAAACGGCAATTGAAGCACATGTTCCCATGCGGAAAGTTTATAGCAATCCCCACTCTCCCCAATGGTTTACTTCTACGTGTGCAGCTGCCATTGCGCAAAGGCAGCATGCGTACCGCAGATTTAATCGACATAAGTCCAGCTCAAACAAACAGAAGTATATAAAATCTAGAATTTACCGTAAGCAAGAAATAGCGACAATTTCCCCACTATCAGACAATCATGAAGTTGTTTTCTCAGCAACTTAGAAAGCTAACATGCTTGCCAGTCGGTGTGCCTCCAACCCTACACTGAGCCCTGCTAACCACACTCTCCCTTACGTTCCTTTGCAGACAGACGTCGCACTAGATGATCTGAAAATCACCTCTTCTTAAGTACATGCTATCATAGTAAACCTTGACACTTCAAAAGTATGTAGACCTGATCTCGTCCCGGCTGTGCTTTTAAAAAAACGCTCCACCGAAGTAGCTCCAGTTCTCTTCAAACTTTTCAACAAATGCCTTAACGAATCCCTCTTTCTTGACTGCTGGAAACTGCTTCTGTGGTACCAGTTTTCAAGAATTCTGGGAAAAGAACCCACCCATTAAATTATCGTCCCATTAGCCTCTTCCTACTTTTCCCCAAAATATTTTAGTCCATAATTAACCAAGCTCTAGTCCATCACCTTACAGATGCTAAACTTCTGACCGACCAACAATATGGATTTAGGCAAGCCCGTTCGAGAGCAGATATCCTAATTGTAATCCCTGAACATATATACCATTCAGTGGATAAAGCAGGGAATGGTAGAGCGGTAGCTCTAGATAAATCTAAGGCTTTTCACAGGGTATGGCATGAAGGTCTTCTCAGCAAAATCAGATCATACGGTATCACTAGACGAATACTTCATATAATTAAATCCTTCTTAGATAAAAGAAAAATCCAGGTTTTGCTCGATGGTCGTACATCTAAACAATATGATATAAACCCGGGAGTGCCTAACCTTGGACCTTTATAATTCCTAATATTCATAAATGACCTCCCTGATAAAATTGTCTCTGATATACTGATAACACCACGCTCTATAACAGGCATGGCAGGGAATAAAATGAACATATATCAAAGGACATTGCAGAAACACCAGAGGATGATGTCCAAACAAAAAAAAATGCAATGCTGCTAAGACTAAACTTATCTCCTTCAGTAATTACAAGAAAACTTCTCAAGCAACGGGCAAAGACTCGTTATCTAAAAGTTCTTATTTTAAACTCCTCGGCTTAGCGTTCTCAGGAAACAGGAGTTGAAACAATTAAATTGAGCGAATTGCCAGGACCGCTGCGAACGTTGGCTCTCTCTATCGTGCTAGAAAGCTACTAACGCCCGAAAGTATCCTGTACCACTATTAGGCCAGCATTTTCCCCTGTGTGGAGTATTGTCATATTTGGGTTGGTGCATCTGCTACTAGTCTCTCGCTCCTAGATAAGGTTGAAAAAAGATTCGCCAACCTGGTAGGTCCTCAACTGTCATTTAAGCTTCAGCCTCTGTCCCATCGACGAAATGTTGCATCCCTCTGCCTGTTTTATAAGTATTTTAATGATGAATACTCCGACGAACTGCAGGCACATGTACCCCCTCGACGTAAATACCTCCGACAAACCCGACAAGGATCTAAATCCCACCACTATACAGTAGAGATCCGTAGATGAAAGAGAGCTTTTTACTCCGGTAGTTTCTTCCCCAGAACTGCTAGACTTTGAAATTCCTTTCCAGGTCCCTGCTTCCTCAACTGTACCGATATGCAGAAGTTCGTGTAACGTGAACGGAGTTCTTGCTGCCCAACTCTCTGCATAGTACCTCTGTTAGAAGACCTCGACATAAAAGTGGCAGTGTGCCTTGTTTGGAGTGAAAATGTAATATATTACCTTTCCATGTTTACTTACATTAGAAGAATATTAGATAAGTGAAAATGAGATTAGGATAAGCCGAGAGTCGAACCTTGTAAGCAAGGTTCAGAAATTGGAACGTTAAAATTTAGCTAGTATTAAATTCTATTATAAATTAGTTAGATATTGTTTATATTGTAAAAAGAATTGGTTGTTTGTTCATTTATGAAAACTGAATTAAAAATGTCAGCTAAAAAGAATGAACAATACAAATTAAAAATATATTGTAAAAAATAGGTTAGCTTAAAAATAGGTTAGTTGAGAATTTTTGTTTGCAGAAGTGTGTTTTGGACAAAAGTGTGTTTAACCACCTGAGTTGGTCACGTTTCGGAACCACACGTCTGACGTCATAGCAAAAAGGGAGTTCTCAGTATAGGAGCTAGGATTAGTCAGATTAAAGCAATCGGGCAGTTGAGGCAGAACATTTGAGTCTGCTAGTCAGAGAGAGAGAGAGAGAGAGAAACAGAGATAGAGAGAGAAAGAGAGAGAGAGAGTTAGAGTAAAAGTCCTTTGGAAGCGGAAAGAGCATTAAACTATACAGATCCCGAATTTAAATTCCTGACGTTGTCATCATTCGACCGATCGAATGAAATAAAGAATCACCATCGATTTTTGTAACTGTTGTCTTCGTGTCATCATTCCACAAATTGAAGTTAATGTGCTAAACATCTTAATATGAACTTTATATAAACCTTACAAGATACGAATCTCTCCTCTTCTATGTTATAAGAACTGTGCATCTTACCCTATCGCCCTTGCTATAGTTGTATAATAATATAAAATATATTATCGATATGAAATATACGTACGATTGGGACAGGGGTATGTGATGGATTAAAATATACTTTCAAGTGTTGGGTAATAAACATCGTTAAAAGTTAATTAGGTGTTATCGATATATCTGTCTATCAATCTATTCAATGATATGCTTTAAATAGTTTATATTGAGAGTGATTTATTGTTTATAGAATTAAGTTTAGCTATAGATTTTAGCTTGGATATTTATATAATTTATCTAGGTTAAATATAAACAAAATAACCTTGAACAGGCGTACGTTACGGAATCGTAACATTAAGGCGACGTATCTTTTAATTAGTGCCGTAACGGAACTAAGGTCAGACGTCGGGAAGTTTAGAGTCGACAGTTTAATTTGACCACCGATTTACGTAGACGTATCCAACAGTTGTAGACAACATTTTTTTAATTGATGTAAATAACACAAAGCATACCTGAATTATTTATGAACATTTATTTTCATGATTTGGCCGAGTGAACAGAAGACCAAGTTTACGTGGGAAGCGGTATCACTTCGGGCAGCTAAGATGTAAGAACGTGTAATCTCTGAAAATGCTGGCCAGATCATGAAAATAAATGTTTATGAATAATTCAGGTACGTGTCGTGTCATTTATATTTGTTAAAAGAATTGTTTTATACAACTGTTCGATACGTCTACGTCAATCGGTTCCTGTTAGAACTACTGCATAAATGGTAAAATATACAGCCTAGACGATCAGAAGCAGACATAGTCACATACAAATTATAACGAGATTTATAATATCAAATCCACCTCGATATATAACACAAGCAAGTCTAATGATGTACCGAATTCTTCCTGTCGCCAAAGCGACGGCTTGCATGAAAACTCTGAGACTGACACTAAAATGTTTGAATGCTTTTGATAGGAATCTAAGTGCAATATTCTGAAATAATCCATTATATAAGCATTGGCAAAAGGTTGGATTTTCTATTAGATGTTAGCCAATGGCAGATGAGAGGCGCAAACTGTGTGGCTTCCTAGTCTAATTTCTACCATTGTATACATTGCCATGGTATACATTGGTTGATATCTATTTTCAAGTTTACAGAAGTTCGACCCACATAGCCAGCAGCGCACTGGTAATTAAATCCATCAATAACATTACTTTGCATGACGTTGAGCAAACCGTCCGTCGTGATCATGTTGAATGCAGATCTTACACCGAAATACAACCGCAATACGATGGATGGGAAACAATTTGTTACAGACTTAATAAAACGTCTGCCCAGAAACTCCAATCCAAGGTAGTTTTAAATAAACATTACACTTGGGCGGACCTAGGGCTATAGCAGAATTTTATTTTTTTACTTGATTATTAATAATATAATTAATCGAATTCTCTGGATAAGCATTGCGAATAAAAAGTCTTTGAGAGTATTCAATTCGTGGTCGGATTTGTTGGAAGAACTAATTCTAAGGGCTCTATATACTAATGTCTTAATAAGTCTTTTTTTCTAGAAGTATGCACACCTGAGCAGCAATCTATATAAAAACCAGTGAAAGTCGATTTGTGATAAACTGTAGTAAGAAAAGAATTCTGACTTGGTTCAATCAAGACATCTAGGAAAAGTAAACAACCTTCACTCTATTTCTATATAGTAAATGATAATGCTATTTTGAGAGAATTGAGATTATCGAAGAAAATCATTGCTTAACTTTCAGAAGCAAGGCTGGAAAAGTGTCTAAAACATCTTGAGGGCTTCAATATATTACTAAACAGTGTTGACTCATAGAATCCTACAAAAATATTTGTTAATGCATGACTCAGGTGGGCGGGGGGGGCTCCTCATCGGAATTCAATCGATCTGATTGAACATAACGTTACTAAAGCTGAATTTTACTGGCTTAGTACAGATTACCACGAGTTCAACAAACATATTCTTAAGGAAAGATGGGGGAGTTAGGTTATTATTATAAAGTGAGTCGGCGCAGATATCAATGGTTTCCTGTAACGTAATAGGATGGACACGTCAAATGAACACAGGTATTTTTGCAGAACTAAGTTTCAACTCATGTAAAGATTCAACAAACCTGAATGAATCGGTAATACAAGTGTAAGAGCATGAACTAGTACTATAATAGTCAATAGCCACTTAGCAACAAAATATATCTATACAGGATGGGTAGTTTAGGAATGCCATAAAATCTAGCACTTAATGAATCAGAAAGGCCTTAATTTATGTAAGATCCCTTTAAGAAAAGTATCCATTGCGCTGCTCAATCTAAATTTTATTCTTTTACGTGTTTTCGTATGTTTTAGCAGGGCCGATGCGAAGAATTTATTTACATCATTCAAAATAACTAACATGTTCTGGGCATAATCTACACGATTAAGGATAATGACACTAACATATTTGTTCCTCTTACATATATAAATACTTTCATTCGACTTTAATGACATCAATGTATTGAAATGCATGCTGGACCAAATGAAATCACCTGAAACAATAAGCGAATCGGAATAATGAAAGGCCGAGCCTTAACAGCATACTCAGTTGAGATAGGATGCATGGGTTAAGAAAATAAGACTTGAAATGCTCGGTTTCTTCATTAGTGATATGTATGGATAGGGCATGGAAATCCAATTCCTTAGACAACACCGCAATTTGAACTTGTTAAAACACAAGATTAGAATAATTAAAAATATTCTTGCCTTAAACGTATATCTAATATATATATATATATATATATATATATATATATATATATATATATATATATAATATATATATATATTTAATTTTTACATAAGCATAATATGTTGCTTCTGCTTATGTAAATAATAGAAAATAATACATTTTGCCTGAATAATAATATTTCGGTTCTGCTTGTGTAAATAATAAGTAATATTTTTTTTATATAAGCAATAATAACAATAGTTGTTTTTTACATAAGAATTAATATGTCGCTTCTGCTTATGTAAATAATAAATAATAACTAATAATAGTTTTTTTTACGTAAGCAATAATTAGTCGCTTCTGCTTATGTAAAAAACTAAAAACAACTTAGTAAATAGTTTACCCTATTTCGGGATTGAGCACTTTTGTGTCAACGTCGTTAAATTTCATTGGTTACTATACCTCTGGAATATATTAACCTTGTATTATATATATATATATACATATATATATATATATATATATATATATATTGAATCTCCGAAACAGTGTTTCATGGTAAACAACTGGTGATCCCTTAAAAATCAATTATTAGTACAATAGTAAAATGGAAAGCGAGATGATTGCAGGTGATTAAATGACTTACTGACTAGATAGTTTTCTAACGAATGATAAACAATATATTTTTTGTGTAGTTTTAAAGGTAAAAAACTTCAAACTTATATATATATATATATGATATCGTGTCTAACTGAAAGAAAAATGAGCAATTTTCATAACAAAACCCAGGTCGCCGCGTTCTGAAGTATTCGCTTTTTTACAGCACGCTTACGTGATAACAATATCCTTATCTTAAATCGTAAACATTAACGCAATGAGATTATAGCATTACTCATATGGACGCCGATGCATAAGGCAGCGTATCATAAAAACGCTTCGTGATATCGACGACTCTTTCCTTCATGTTTTTTTTTAATATTCGAACACAAAAGAACTGTATTAAGACACGAATAATATTAGCGTTTCAATATAGTAATATATTATATTATTTTTTTCTTTGGTTACTGATGCAGAGAAGACTCCTCACCATTGTTTTATTCATATATATATATATATATATATATATATATATATATATATATACATATACATATATATATATATATATATAACATGTAACGATGCTTGAAAGTGTTTATCCTAAATTCTACGCAATGATACACCCTGCAGACATTATGCATAGAGAGAATAAAGCGTAATAGTTAAATAAAAACAAGCATCTTATGAACCAGCATGAAAATTAATAATTATTTAATGAAAGCTCCAAGAAATATGCAAATTAGTTAACCCTCCTGTAATCACTGGCATATCCATATCCGTGTATATTTAGTTCACTTTAATGTAGTTTGAATAAAAAATTGACTTTCAATAGCTATAATAGAGTGAGAAATATATCAAAATCATATGTATACTAGGAGGTCACCCGGCATTGCCAGGTCATAAAATGCGCATAAATATGATATTTACAATTATTGCAGATATTTTCTTATATATAAATAAAAATACTGTAAATAGTACATATTATATATAAATAAAAATACTGTAAATAGTACATATAAGATTTAATTCTTTTTAAAAAAAAATGAAGTAAAAAAATCGAAAAGAAATTGAGACATGCGTATGCAAGTATTATGCTTTTTTTTTGTAAACTGTTCACTTCATGTAAGTAAAAATTACTCGAGTTGAGGTCAAAATCAAAATGTAAAGACAGCGTCTCAAGTATGATAACCGCTAGGCCAGCTTTACATAATCTTTAAAAAGTGTTTTCAAACCTACTTAACCTTAACATACGTAATCTGTCATGTGAACAATTCACGCATTCGTGAAAAAGTTGGCAAAGAGATAAAAATCCGATAAATCACACGAACGAATTTTATCTTGACCATTTAGCAGCATATATCTGGGATGGAAATCGATTTGAAAATTACCCTATACACTACATTTCAAGTTTAGTAGTCAAAACCCGTTGTGTATATCAGTTAAGAATTTTCCTCACACACATTCTCATTCATGTATGTATATATATATATATATATATATATATATATATATATATATTTATATATATATATATATTTCGTATATTAAATTTGTGTGAGTAAATGAAGTAGTTATATATATATATATATATATATATATATATATATATATATAAAGTTATGCTTACCAATTTTCATACGTAGGTTGATGAGCCACTCTGCAGTTTTTGGAGATTTAGTAAGATAGCATATTCTACTTATTTTGATTTTATTTACACAACTTAATCTAGGGTATGTTTTTCACAAGGTCCAATTTTAGTTATGAAAAATAATGTTACTCATTGGGAGTAGGGGAATTTCTTGCGTTGAAATTTCGTCGAAATTCTCTTGGAATTTCTGATATGCACTCATTCAACCGAAAATACGGCTCTACAATTAATATCCGGTCCTCGATGGTGTAACGACTCCCGATGACTTTGGAAGGGTTACTCTTGAAGGTCTGAAAAAAGAAAAGAAACATATAAAAAATTAAGAAGGTTATGATTTTTTTAACCATTGGCTTCTTTTCGGGCAGGCTGTACATATATCATTTCATGTATAAAACAAAATGCGGCAATTTAAACCCTTTAATAAAGTTCAAAAATTATTATTATAGTTTATTCATTTTAATATTTAACTAATTTGGGTATGCATCATTCTCCATTATCTGATTTTAGTCATTACTATCAATGAATAATCTTTGATGATCTGTGTTAAATTTTCTAGTGGCAAAATCATAATAATAATAATAATAATAATAATAATAATAATAATAATAATAATAATAATAATAATAATAATAACTAGCAGAACTCATGTAAATTCCACAGTAGTTGCAAAAATTATTACATAGCCAAACAATCCTGTGTCTTAATAGAACAGCCAGTGTAATACAGGGCGACCCTAAAAAACTGGCCCCCGTGTACACTTTATGTGATATCTCCCTTATTTATTCGCCGGTTGCCCTTATTTTACAGGAAATGGCAGAATCAACGACCGTGAGTACACCAAGACCCCAGTGGGAGCTGGGACAAAGAATACACTGTGTTAAATTTTACTACTATACAGGCTCGTTTAAGAAAACCCAGGACAGTTTCATGCGTCAGTTGGAATGTGAAAAAGCTCCATCCAAAAGCAGAATTCCGAACTGGGTGGACTACTTCGAGAAGCACGAGATCGTGGAGAACGTCAACGCTGCCAGAGAGTCCCCCGGTATGTCCCGTGAGACTTGCAGGAGAGTGCTGGTGAACGATATCAGGGCTTACCCATACAGAATACAGACGCTGCAGAACCTTACAGCCTCAGACAAGAAGCAGAAAATGGTTATGGAAGTCAAGATGCTCGAGAAGATCGAGGAGACACCAGGTTTCCTTAACCTCCTTTGGACCTTAGATGAAGCCCACGTCCATCTTGATGGAAAGGCATCATCGGACCAATCTTCATCGAAGAATCTGGCGCAGTAGTGACAGTTACCAAGGAACGGTATGTGGAGGTCCTCAAAACTTTCTGGTTCCAGCAGGACGGAGCAAGTTCTCACACCTCAAATCTGTCCGGAGATTGGCTGAAAGAGAACTTCGGCGGCCGAGTAATCAGTCTCGAGACTGTTTTTGAGTGGCCACCCCATAGCTCGGACCTAATCCCCCCACCCAGATTTTTTCTTTGGGGTTATTTTAAGGAAAGAGTCTACGCAAGGAAACCCAGAACCATCACGGAACTCAAGGAAGCCATCAGGGAGGAGATGAGAGCCATTGCCAATTCGGTTTGTAAGAACGTCAAGGACAACTTCGTGCTGCGCATCAAGAAATGCACGGAGCTAAATGGAGGCCATCTAGAACATATGCTGTAGAATGGAGAAAAAAAAGCCAAAGACCCTAGTGATTTGATGTGATGTTTTGAATATAATAAACTTGTTATGACCAAAGTTTAATTTTATTCGGAGAAAAGACTAAGAAACGGGGCCTAATTAGAGTGGGCCCGTTTTTTATGGGTCACCCGTATTAGTTCCAATCAGACCGTGAATCAAAAAATAAATATTTTTCTAGCCAAATATGGAGAACTGCCAGGGAAATATATTACAAGAAATAGTACTAAAGTAAGGCATCCCCTTTTTCTATAGATTATAATTTAATCAAAGTTACTTATAAATCAGTTAGTAATAACTATGTCACACTCTTTTCTTGGAAATCTTATAATTTTGTATGTAATCAATAAGATTTGATAAAAAAGTGTTACATGTCAACTTTTGCAATTTGTTCATAGTGATAGGAAAATAAGATGATTTAGTAAGGGGTGCGATTGGTGGGATTTGGTTAAAGAATATAAAAGTGTAGGATGTTGGCAGATGATATGGCAACACTTGCAAATGTATATATTTTTAAGATAAATATTCTTAATTCATTATGAAATTGAATGTCTGAATTTGATAAATGAAATAAAGTGATTTCTAGATCGTAAATTGCACACGGTATTTCCGGGACTTACTCCCTTTATCTCCCCTCTCTTAAAAATATATATATAATACAATGAGGTCTAGTTCGTAAACTCCTGCACCCATTATCGAAAGTTACGCAGTACAGTACACTCTTTAAAAATATATATTTATGAAATTAAGTGATTTTCAGATCGTAAGCTACTTCAGCCATTTCTATGACTGACTCCTTATACCCTTCCCGTTCGCTCCACCCGATTTCATAATAACATGAGGAGAAACACAGTGCTTGTACAGTATTCTACCCAAGAAATAAAGTACTTGTACAGTATTTTGCCTCTATGAGAATACAATGAAAAGTTATACTACTCGATGATTTGACCTGATTTTCGGTTTTAAAAACTTTTATAGGCGTAACAGGTAAGATTTTCTGTGTTTTTGATATGGGTATTACACTGTATAAGTACTTGATTTCTTGGGTCTATTACTTTACAAGTACCTTATTTCTTATTTAAAAATGAAACTACTCAATTATTTTACGTCATTTTCGGTTGTGCTAACTTTTCCTAGGTCACAGCTAAGAGTCGGTTTTTCATATTTGTACTAAACTGTAGAAGTACCTTATTTATCATTTAAAATTTATACTACTCGATGATTTGGCATGAGTTTCGGTTTTAGTAACTTTTCTGTACGTCACAGGTAAGATTTTCTTTTCGTTACGGCTAAGAATTTTTTTTTCGTATAGGTATGGACATTATATGTTAACTATTACTATACAAAGAAAATAAAATAATGCAACGGTGGTTGTTGCGAAAATAGTGGCGGAGGTGATGGTGGTGGTGGCAGTGGTGGTGCTGATGATTGCAATAGTAATAGTGGCAGTTACAGTGCAGATGGAGGCAGCAGTAGCGGTAACAGTGGTGGTGGTTGAAGTGGTGGTGGTGGTGGTAGTGGAAGCAGTTTCAGTAGACAGTGGTGGTATCTGCGGTGGGGCGGTTGTTCCGGCGGTGGCGGTGGTTATTCTGATGTTGGTGGTGGGGGAGGATGGTTATAAATCAGAACTTACTTTTATAATTAATCAGAAGTGACTTTCCCAGGATATTTTTGTTTTTAAGTACTTACATTTTCAGGGCATTTTTGTAATGTTAAAACTTGGTAACATTAAATATATTATTGGAAAAACAAAATATTGTTTCTTACAGTTCATCTGAAGTGAAATTTCTGGGCATTTTTAAGAATATTATAGATTAGTAACATTAAATATAGTAGTAAAAAAACATTTTCTTCTTACAATTAATGAGAAATTAATTTTTCAGAGCATGTTTATAATTAATCAGACGTGACTTACCAAGGCATTAAATAAATAATTGATTTTTTTTAAACCAACGAAACATTTTTTTTTGTTTTCCTTTTGAATGGAATATTCCACTTTCCTTTTAAGGGATTTCAGAATGATAACGGTCGAAGTGATATTTGAGTAGGTAATAATGTTTTTCACCTGAACGGTGGTAGAATTTGTACTAATTTCAACATGACATTCAACATGTAGGTAAAATTGTTTTCACCTAAAACAAGTAGATTAGAAAGATCCCTAAACAACAAAAGTACTTCATGATTTTACTTATTTCGACGCAGTAATATATAATCAAAATGTGTTTACCTTACCAGCGACAGTGAATTTGAAATATTACACTTTCTTTTTTACAGGATGTCATAATGATAACTGTCCAGGCGAGACTTGAGTAGGTAATAACGTGTTCATCTCAAATGCGTTAGACTTCGTACTAATTTAAACATGATATATAAGTAAGTAATAATATTTTCACCTAAAATGACGTGATTTGCAGGATTTCTAAACAACAAAAACGCCACAAGATTTTACTTATTTCGACATATTATATATATAATATAATCAGAATGTGTTTGCCTTACTAGCGACACCGTTTTTTGTTGTTTTGCACATTCCGTTTCGTTTTAATGGATATCAGGCTGATAACGGTCGAAGCGACAACATAACATAGGTAATAATGTAACCTGCAACGCAGAAATTTAAAAGCTCCCTGAACGATAATGGTTTCCCTTATTTCAACGTATAATGTGTTTGTATCGCCAGTGACACTATTGTTTTTTGTTTTATTATAGTCATTCAAAATATTCTATTTTCCTTTTAAGAGATGTCAGGATGATAAGCTCGGGGCAACAAGCGTAATAATAATAATAATAATAATAATAATAATAATAATAATAATAATAATAATAATAATAGAATAAAATTAAAGATGCAAATCTAATTAAAATACGAACTAAAACCAAAAATAGGTAAAAGGAAAAAAAAATATTACTAGGTAATATATTTATACGATGACCGTTCCGAAAATACAGCTTCCTTCTATTTTTTCAAAAATTTATAATATTGAAGAAATATGAAGTCGGAAGTAGTACTGTTAAAATAACCGACCTTTAGTGTTGAAGAATAGATTTTTCTATATAGTCAACACTTTTCAATGTACTTTAGCTTACCTCCTTTGATGCCTTAGCTGTAAATGTCCGGATCACACTTTGCTACTCACATACCTGTCGCCACTCTAAAATCGAAAAACTCATCTCTTAACTATGGATCGGCTGTGTAGATGTTCACCAAGCGCCGGTAAATGTGGAGTGGTTAAATATTTTTGAATCGTGGAATTATATTGCCCATCTCTGCTTCTGACGCCTGTCCGTTACAAGGGTTTCTGTCTTTGAGTCTTACACCGTAAATATTTGCAAGAGAAATGTTAAATTTACCGGTCGTGAATGCGTTAGTACAGTAATCATAGCAATGCAATTTGCAATCTACTGCGATTCCTGTAATAGGATAAAAATATATGAGACATAAGCTTTGGAATATCCTTAGTATCTTTTGAAAAAATATATGGTTTATATGAATGTTTTCCTTCTTTCAATATTACCTTTCTTTCCACAGTAACGTGGCCTTGCCTAAATCGAAGTTTTAGGCTTGTTCTTTCTTTTAGTATAATCGCACGCCGTTTCCTGCATTTCGTTGCCACTTAAGAACTGTAGATGACATTGCGCATACGTGACTATAAATAGGGAAGTACATTTTTTAAGAAACGCTTTTCATGTTGAAGCTGAAAGGCTTTTGTTTAAAACAATGCAATTTCAGAGGAGAATAGATAACAGGTGTAAATGGAGCTTTATTACTTATTTGTTAAGAGCACGCACGAAATATGAAAGGGTATTCAACAATGAAAACTTGGTTGAGATATTGCAAAATATCATCGCACTCAACTGTTTTAATGTCGCTATACGTCTAGTTATCTTAGATCTGGTTTTGTAAGATTGACATGTAAACGACATAAAATTACGATTATTTTTATTTTTCAAGTGGTACAAGGTAAAATCGACGAAGGGAATTGTCGGAATAAAAGTGAAATTGATGTGGGGTTTACTTGCGGCATCCGCTAAAGTCTTGTTTTCTTATATTTGTTCCTTTAGTTCTCACATTCTAGGAGCGGTGGTTCTGACAAAAAGGGAAAGAGTATTGCATTTTTTGTCAGAATATATATTATTTAACAGTTATTGTTGGTAAGATTTTGACCTTAAAATACTATTTTTAAGCTCTTTACATCAAGTGGTTTCATGTGTTATCTGGAGGAATTTCCATAAAAAATATTATGCACGTAAAAATCAGCTAGTAATTTTAGGATTATTCACTTTATTCAAAAATTTCTAAATGTGATGAACACATTGAAAAATTTGTTTAAGAAATTTTCACTCCTTGTTAGATAATACGAGGTGCTTTCAATAAGTTTTCAGACGTTTTCCGTACGGGCACTTTTCTGAATAGTAAACATATGAAACTCTAATCCCATTAGGATGCATTTTCCCTCAATGAGATACACTTGTTTTATTGCTCTAGCAAATTGCAGTAGGTCTTATGGTAGTCCTCTTGTGTGAGCATGCCAATGACCTTCATCACAGCTTCTTTCATCTCCTCAATTGTCTCATAACGACAGTCTCTAAGTTTTTTTCTTGAGCTCAGCGAATAACCAAAATTAACAGGGAGTATAGAAAAGGTATTTCTTTCTGGTCTTCTCTGAGCATTATTGAAGCAAAACTTGTGCAAATCTTTCACATCTTCGGTTCGCCGCGAATAAGTATGCGCACAGTTCCCACACAAACATGAAACGGTGGACTCAATGTCTCTATAGACGAACGACGATTCATATCCATAAAATGCTTTATTTGGCCAATCAAATTTATTTTCCTGAATTTCTTACCCCCACCCCACCCCCACGCACCTCTCATCATTTTTCACAGACCCTCTGCCAGCCTTGAATTTTTCATGTCACTCAAAAAACAATGCTCGGTATATGCAAGAGTGTCTGCAATCAGTTCGGATCATTTCGTTCGTTGCTGTGGTCTTTTTTTCCAAGTTAAAACAAACATATTGTTACATATCGTTCTTCTAAAATGTCTTACGCCCAGATTACATTGTTGAAATTCACTAGCAGTGAAAATCAGACTTTAGTAAGGTGTATTCGAATTCCTGCTGTATCTGTTCATTTTAACCTAAAATCATAAAAATTGGTCAGTGATCTCATAAAATGTGTAGCAATAACATTCTGAATGTTCAAGAGGCTACAATAATTAAAATGCTTTTACAAAACAGACTTGATACTTATATATATATATATATATATATATATATATATATATATATAGGAAATTTATTACTGTGAGCCCAGAATGAGTTTACATATTGTTTCAGCTAGAGGAAGATCCTCAAAAAGAGGAAATATCCAACTAGCATCGTCAGAATTCATAGATGGACTAAGTTATAATATCAAATAAGAATGGAAAAATCGTAGATGAAGGGGAGTAAGAAAAGTAGGGGAAAGTGGAAGGGAGAGGACGTTGGAATTTAAAGTAGTAGGAGTGAATATAATAAGAGGGGGGTTTATAATTCAATATTAATTATGTGTTAATTCTTATATACGTTTTTTTTAGTTTATAACGGTTTAATATTAAAAGACGCTATTCTTATTTATAATGGCATGAGTAACAGTTAATTTAAAGGATCACCATCGCAACAGGTTGGAGAGTTAATGTTAGTGGGCATAGTGCGGTGGGAGGAGGAAAGAACGGGTTGCAAATGGGGTTTAAAGTGATTTAGCCGGGCGGTGAGCACTCTAGTCCGGTTTTTTCACCACTGGTAAATAAATGAATATATATATATATATATATATATATATATTTATATATATATATATATATATATAGGTAATGCATAAAAAAGCCTATATTCCTTTAATTCAGTTGGCATTTACAATCTCTGACAGCATCTGTTTCGTAGCACAACATCAATCACTTAATTAGTATATCAATTAGTGAATCTATTTTTACCTTAACTACTCAGAGGAAATGCCAAGAATCAATTCATCAAACGGAAATAAAGTACGTTTTGACATGATTAAAATTCAAAAATTGGAGGAGAAGCTGTAAATTCCTTATCATTTAAATTCAAAATGGCGTAATGAAAACATATTATTAGGTATTTACAGCTTCTATTGCAATTTTCGGAGTTTAATCATATCAAAACGCAATTTATTTACTTTTGATGAATTGATTGTTGCTATTTCTTCTGATGAGTTAAGTGCACAATAGATTCACGTATTGATATAAAATTAAGTGATGGAGTTTGTACTACAAAACATATACGGTCAAGAATGGTAAATATCAATTACTTTAAAAGAAATAAATCTATAAGATGGCGAACATCATGAACATTGGAATATAGACTTTTGTTATTCATTCACTATATTGCTCTGTAATTACATTAACCTTCTTAAATTAGGATTGGTACATAATATAAGGAAATAAAGTAGATTTCCACACACACACACACATATATATATACTTGTTTATTGTTATATAAACATGCTCACATCCCGCTGCTACAAATAGCCACTTGTTTCAATCAAACAACAGATATCATCAGGCGGCGACTTGACTTGAACTTTTTAATAGTCAAGTCGCTGCCTGATGATATCTGTTGTTTGATTGAAACATGTGGCTATTTGTAGCAGCCGGATGTGAGCATGTTTATATAACAATAAACAAGTATTATCAGCTCTTTTTATTGAGCACTATTTAACAACTTCGTTGAATTCATTAGTCCATTACTTTTGAATATAAAACACCCCGAGTATATATATATATATATATATATATATATATATATATATATATATATATATATATATGGATTTGATCTTAATTTCGTTACGTACATCATCTTCGATTTTTATTCCATTCCGAAATCCATTCATCTTTCTCCCGTATTTTATTAACTTATTGGTCATTTTTATTATTTTTTAAGACTTGTCATTTTTAATCCTTTCCTAAATCAATTCTTAAAAAATGATTCTTTCTTAAACAGTTTTGAAACTGTCAGCTTCACGTTGCAGTTATTATAATTTCTTTCTTATTATATATCCGCATTTTTTCCTTGCTGCTGATATTCTATGTTCTTGTGTTATTTTTGTTTCATCCCAAAGGCAACTACAGGGGCAAATAATTTACGAGTAGTGATATGACCAATGCAGTTAGAAAACTACATTCGTGCAACTTAATCCAAATATTGGTTAAATAGCAATTGTCTTCAGTCATTAGCACACAGCTTGTTCGAAAATGTATTAGTTCTCAGTATTCTTACTTAAGACCATTGTTGGTCTAATACAAGAAAACCAAACAATATTCCAATAAAATACAGAAAAATATTAGCACAATACTTTTATTATCATAATTAAGAAATACGAGTAATAACATATCACAAAATAGGCAAGTATTTACCTGTATTATTCTGTTATAATTAAGGGGAAGCAATTAGCAGTATTTATTATATAAGAATATTTAATCTTTTCTCAGTCACTAAGAAATGGATCGTCCTAAACAAGGTAGGTTTATATATATATATATATATATATATATATATATATATATATATATATATACTGCTAATGTGATTTTTTTTTAAAATGAAAAGTGCCATCAGCGCGAATAGAAAACCAAACAGTGTTCTAGCGACGGCCATTACGGTTTGAACTAATAACAGATAGTTGAAATTGACCTTTTTATTCTAACTTGTCAACAGATATATGTACATTTTCTGCATCTATTTGAAAAAAACTTTTACCCGTTAGAAACCCTCCTAGGCTTATGTTTATTATTTCCTGTTAATATCGATGTTATGTGATCAGAAGTTTATAATTTTATCTGTTAAAGATTTTCGGACACAGGCATGCAACTACGATTTTTTTTCTAAGGATTATGGTTTTTATTTTCTTAACCACGCCTTAGGTTCGTGAAGTGAAGTTCCACCTCTAGCTTAAACCATGTACATTCATGAGAAAAAATGTTGTAAATGTCGAATTTTAAATCGACTAAAAAATAACACTTGTGAATTGTGATTCTATAATATATACAAAATTATAACTAAAACGCACTTCCATCGCTTTCACAAACCATGTGATGTATACAAGATAAAAGTTGCGAGACTAATCACTGAATCATTACCTTCGACGCGTTTTCTTATTGTTCTCGGCTCTGTTAATTTATATGTTATTATATTTTGATTATTGCTCGATACTCATGGGTATGTATTAGCTTTCAATTAAAGTTTTTTTTTATAAACACTAGGATTTAAATATATATATATAATTTCCGTGTTATGTTTAGGCATGAAAATTATTATAATAATAATAATGTACGTTTTTGTTTTTCTTCGCGTCGCAAAAATTTGATTTTTATAAATTTCTGACAAGAAGCATATGTGCTCGCAAAAAAAATGATTACGTTCTCGTCGTTTCCCAAATGTAATATACAGTTATAACTATAAGCATGCAAAGTGGGGCGCGAGGCTTGCCCAAGCACGTGCCATTTTTACTCCAGATTTAAAAGCGCCCTTTTCAAAGGTGATGGTGTTCCTTACTATATTTCTGCCGGTTATTTTTTTTAATTGGGCTCCTGTCTTTAAAAAAGTAAACTACTTTTAATGGCGATGAGATGTGTAGGCACAGTGTGTAAATCCGGAGAATATTTACTGGGTTTATAAAATTATATTCCATAGTCAACACAGCTTATTTATACATAATATTTTTTTTATTCATACGGGTATGTCATAGATACCAATACAGAAAATATTTCAGTTGTAGTTTTAATACGACCAGTTTTCCATTTTAAGAATCTTACAATTTACAAACGTCGGGAAAGGATTCTTTTTTTTTTTATTCTAGGAAAATTCAGCTTATAAATGCACGGTTGATACGTATTATGTATGTGTAATTATAGTAAATATGTATAAATACTACATATACATATTATATTTATATATACAAATATATCTATATATATATATATATATATACACACACATATATATGTATATATATGCAAGTACAAATGTATTATTATTATTATATTTATCTATATAATTATAAAAATCAAATGATCTTGTAACGAATGATGTAACCCATTTTCTGGTTAACGACATCCGGTTGCGCATGCACGCATAAACATTAACCCATAACAACGTAAACAAATAAACACAAATCGCTTCTTTTTTTAGATTTTGACCTGAGCACTGAAATGTTAACGTTACTATTTCGAAATTATTATTTGACATGGGAAGAGTGGGCGTGTTTTTCAACTATTCTTTATTACAACTATACTGTCGCTATTTTCTTACAATCAAACAACTTTAACCCGTTGACAAACATAAAAACAATTGCAGTAAAGCCAAAACTACTACTGCTACTACACTACTACTACTCTCTACCCCTCCCTTTTCCTTTCTTCCTTCCTTCCTTCCTGACTTCCTTCTTTTTTATTTTTGTTTACATTTCTAGATACAAAATAGTTGTGTGGGAACATTTACTAATCTGTTTCAATATTAGTTTTATTTGATTTTATTTATTTAGGGTTTAGTTTTTGCTTCAGGTTTTATTAATCATTATTTTTTTTTTATATTTTAAGTTTCTATAACTTGGTTGAAGGATTCCAATATCGGTGTTTCATTCTTATATTTCTCATCGGTAGGTCCATGTGCGTTTTCGCTGGTAAATGACTTTCGTCGGCGTTCGATTCGTAGGAAAATCATCTTTAATTTTCTAATTTTAGCGATTATTCGGAAAAATAGGTAACTTTACAGGCTAGTGAGGATTTTTTCACGTTTCAGTGATCCGTCCGTGATTTTTCATTTTAATATACTTTCTTAGAAATGTTTCTGTTATGTTAAAAAAAATGTTTTATTTACGTCCCAAGTGTCACGCTCATACATGAATTCCATAGCTAATATAACATACTGACTCAACGGGTCACGGGTAGTCTAGTACTATTATATATGTTCCGTTAAAGAATGAAAATAGTTTTGATCATCAATATATTTTGTCTTGCGTTTTTATCTGATCGGACAAATGAAGGTCGATTGATTTAAGGACAATTAAAAAGGAATCAACTCAGAGGAAAATCGTAGAAATCAATTGCCACTCAAAAAGTGTCAAAAAGGATTAATTGCGGAGGGAACATTTTTGAAAGATTGTTATTCTTTGAAAATCATGGTGTCAAATGGTCATCGATATTCGATAGCATTGCTGAAAATCAATATCGATCAAGCTGGCTAATTCAAGCGAAGGCAGCGTGCATATTTGAGAATCAGCATGTACAGATCAGAATATAAAATGACGGATTAAAATCACAAAAAAAAAGAGGAATATTTAATCGGAGAGGATTCATTGAGCTAACACGCAAGTAATCAAATATATAATCCTGTCACTACTTGACAATTTCGAGACGGGGAATAACGTCGTTGCTGCTCTGATAGTGCACATAATATATATATATATATATATATATATATATATATATACATACATATATATATATATATGTTGATTACATATTAAAATAATTTATTCTTATAGACTAGGGCACTTTTTTTGTTTTTGCCCCAATCAAATGCATTCATTTTTGCTGACTTGTCCTCGAATAATACAAACTGTCTTGTTTACCCTTGTCTCTGTAATAAGTCATGTAAATAGAGACCCCTTATCTTTTTTTTCTCATATAAAAATATCTACATGAAACCAGACGTTTATTTTTATTAATATAAATTGACTAACAACATAGAAATAAAAACATTTTACTCGTATCAAAACAACAACATAGGAAATCCTGTTGACGTACTATTTACGAATATACTATACAATACATAAAGAACGAAATCATCATGTTAAGAATTATCTTGCAACTTTAAAATCACGCAAATATTCTCTATTAAACTCCAGAATATTATTCGATAATATATACAAAATTATTAACGCTCTGTTCTATATCTAGCCGCAATTAGAAATTAATATCCCTGGTCTTAATAAAGCATCGGTTTTTGTCAAATCTGGTCTGAAATTGAACATATACATCAAATACATTGCCAGGATTTATGTAAAAAATGATTGAATCCTTTTACCGCTTTAGTGGATATCTAACTGCTAATAAACGCCTCTACATGTATAAGAGAATTGTACATTGTATAATGGACGACTGTTGCTAGATATTGGCAGATGCAGTTCGGAGCACATTATTTTACTTTAATAGAGTGAAAAATCGACTTCGAAACTAAGTAGATGTTGCCCTTTTCTCTTATCTGCATCTTCTTACTAAAGGAAGAGAGGTTGCAAACTTGTTTCTGCTCTTTTCTTATTGTCATGGTAGATGCCCGTCTGATCTTCAATCTATAATTCCGTTCTTACCAGAACTTCATAATAACACTGGTCTATCTACAAATTCTATCAACAATTTCCACACTCTTGATATGTGCTTGACGCTAGAACAGAACGTGATCGTGATGTTTACTTGCGACATCTTTTTAACTTTCTAGCAGAATTATTTTAATATAAATGTATCCATTGAAAGGATGAAGCTACTTGATGCAAGTACTTCAAGATAAAAAGAAATAAGAAAATGAAATCGTCAGATAGATAGATTCTCGCCCAGGAAACAAATGTTCACCTTTTC
Organism: Euprymna scolopes; assembly: GCF_053919585.1. Lineage (NCBI taxonomy): Eukaryota > Metazoa > Mollusca > Cephalopoda > Sepiida > Sepiolidae > Euprymna > Euprymna scolopes. The sequence continues at coordinate 76,273,644 of NC_136488.1, read as the reverse complement.
TTAGAAAACTTGTTAATGAAATGTGTGGACTAAAATACAAAAAGAAAAGCGGGAGTAAAAAAAGTTGTTGAAAGTAAACCTATCGTTCTGCTCTCCTTATATTTTGTACTAAGAAGACTACCCCGAAGACTGACATCACATTTTAACAATTTAATAAAAGTTTTTGTAACAGCTTTGCCTAAAGAATCTTGTACATGTATTTTTCGTAACTCATGGGATAATGAGTAACAATATCAGAGCAGAATATAAATTGCGTACGAAAAAAAGTTTCTTTCACCGCAATTTAGTCGCATCGACATTCCGATTATTACTGTATAACTTCGTTTATATTTTCTTTCAGCCATTATTTCGCCGGCGACCGACTGGAGACAAGACATAGCTGGAAGATATGCAGTATCGCATGGTCTTAGGAACACAGCTAATGACAAAAATCTACGAGACCTATTAACCTCAACCAGGTTAAAAGTGCACCAGGTACTTGAAATGTTATTGTAAGACCTTTAAAGATTATATCCGTACATGTATACATAAATTATATAAACTGTATTTTCTGTTTTTTGTCTACATAGTTTATAATATATTTTATTGTTTGTTTATTAGTGACTGGTACGTGCTGATATATTTCAGTGAATTCCTTACCCTGACAAGACACAATTAATTGATCTTCCAATTTTTATTTTGGTTCAGCGAATATCGATTAGAAAAATTACCATAAAAAAGCAATCAATACTTGAATAACAAAAAACCGTTAAACTGATTTTGTTGTTCAATTTCTTATTTTTTTTTAGTTCTTCCGTTTAATTTCCTTTTATCACGGCTTTTAATTTGTTCCCTCTTTTCCTTTCTATCATCCCCATCGCTTTTAGTTAAGTCAATTTCCGACTGAATTATTCCACAAAACTCCAGACATAAACACTCTGGACATAGAGACAAACTAAAATCAGGATATTAAGGAAAGTAAAAAAAAAAAGTTAGATATTTACGAGATTTATAATTTGATTTGAACAATCATTATTTTTGGTTCAGTGCTCATGTCGTTTAAATAATCATTTGTGTAAGTAATTACTAGTTATTTGTCCATTTCTCAAAAACAAAATCAACCCTTTTTGTGATAACTGAAAGCTGTATAGTTGCAAACGAGTTTGCCTACAAGCTGTCTTTGAGCTGGGCATTTATGGCCCGCATGATGTATTTTTGTAATGGTTAAAGTTTTCTAATAATTATTGCAATGTTAAATATTTTTAAATGTTTTACTAGTTACGTTATATATATTTCTGTTTTTATCCTTGTAGATAAAAGAATTATTTCAACCCTCTGATATTATTATAGTGGTGTATTAGGTATGTATTATTGACTAATATATATATATATATATATATATATATATATATATATATATATATATATATATATAATTATCTAGTATGAGAGATTGATGCCCACCCGGATTATAGCAACAACGACAATGTCCTCAATATTTGTTTTCATTTAAGGTCATTAAATACTTCTTTCAAAATCTTATAGAGCTTGTATCTTGGTGAATTAACTGACAAATACGTGTGTAGATTCAAAATCCACAATTTAAATCGTGGACGCCTTTTCAGTTATGACAGTGTATAAATGGGAATTTGAAAGGTTTAGTAAGCAATGTATTCATATATGGTTTCAGGTGAAACTTTATAAGAATGATATAAAAATGTAAATGTGCCATTTTTTTAACACTTTCTTTCAATTATTTGCCGAAGAGTTAAATACTAAGTAAAATAAACAGGACGTGACATCCACATCAGAGAAGTTGTCAGTAAATCGATTGGCAAGGAAATGAAATATCAAACATAAATCGACTGTTATATACTTGGGTCGTGGGATTGCATTAATTTCCAAAAAGATCTTGCTAAATTGCATATTATTTGGAATATTCATTTAAATTAATTTCCTATTAGTTTTTTTCGGTTTTGTCATATGATAATCATCTTTAGTTAACTATTCCGTGTAATTATATTCATGCAGATATTCTACATGATTTATGCTTGCGTAATGTTTACGTAAAAAGGATATAGTGAACACAATACTCATTCTCTATATATTTATGTATGCGTACATATATTTGTTTAAACGTTTTGCCTACCAAACACATGAAACGTAATACATAGGTATTGAAATCTATGGGAAAATTTATATTTGGGTATAACTGGGGAAAATCGGTGCAAAATTAAAAAAAAAATTATTTTCCCTGATAAAAATCGAACGGATAAAAGTAGTAATGGTTTTCTTACTCCTCCACTTTGACATCAATAGGTATACTTAACATTTTGCATCAAGTTAAACGCACTCATAGTCATTGCATCCCTAATCTCCGACCGCCCTCTTATGATCATACTCCCTATATCATAACAGTAGAAACTTATAAACATATTGCTGCATATTACCTGTCAGTTTTAACCCCCCCCCCAAATTATAAGCGAATTTATAGCGACTATTTGCCGTTTAGGTGGCACTAATCAAACTCAAATTTACCCATTGCATAGAAAATAGACACCCCGCAACCGTTAAAATAAATTACCACGCAGCAATAATACACCCCCTATTTAACCATAATACATATACCCCTGAATCTCAATACTATGGTAAAGACCATATATAATCTTATATATCATACTATATATAACAAGCTTCTCCTTATTTATTTAGAATTCAATAAAGCTTCCCCCAACTTTCTATAATAAATCTTAATCTCTTTCGTGCCTAATGAACCTTACGTTAAACACCGCATCTTCCCCATGCTACCTAGCACCTTCTCTACTCTTCTGTCCCCCAAATTTTGTATGTCTTCCATTATTAAATAAATGATCCATTCTATATCTACCTATATAGAGTTTTGTGTCTTCATTTCATACTCTTGTTGCCCTATTGTAAAAGCTCCAATAAGCTTGGCATTATCCGGATAAGTCTCCTTTGTGGAATTGAACTGTCTCTTTTCTTTTTAAATTAAGCTATATATATATATATATATATATATATATATATATATATATATATATATATATATATATATATATATATTAAAGTTCAATTCATAATTTTTGAAAACATATAGTAGGAATTTTGTTTGGGTGTAGAAATAATTATATGAAAATTCAATTACTAATTGCCCACTAGGTTAGCATTGTTGGATGGCATCGTCCAAAGGGGTTGAAAATTTCTACTTGTGAGACATCGGCTTGGATAAGCACTCCCTTGTTCGAGACGAACTAGGTCTATTCTACAGTCGGATTTCATGGTTCGCTTGATCTGTGTTAATAGACGTTCTTCGTGCCGGGCGTTTGCTCAGTTGGCAGAGTACTTGCCCCGCATTCAAGGGACTCGGGGTTCGAATCCCGAATTCAGATATTTCTAACTGATGAGCCCAAATGAGGGTAAAACTCGGAGCTCCGGTTTGTTGACCGGCATGGCTTTTGTAAGCTGCGACGTTGTTTGGCTGTAAAAATAATTATATAATGTGTCACATTCTGTATATATATATATATATATATATATATATATATATATATATATATATTCTGAATTTCATTAAACATGAGAAAAATGTAATATATCTGGTATTGTACCATTTATATTGTATGGTTATTTATCCTGCTATAATTGGAAAAAACATTAGTCTTGAACTATTTACGTAAAAAAAAATTACACACACATACACACACATATATTGAGTATTATTCTCATCGTCTTTCGGACGATGTAATCAGCGACATTTTTCAAGTGTATGTTGTCGAAATTTCGAATCCTTCTGTCATATTTGCGATTTTATACGGAATACGAAATGTGAACATACATTTAATCTACCCGGTAGCATGCTCCGTAAGCAAAGAGGGAGGTGAATTACATATTAACAGAACCTTTGTCTGACGAAACATGATCACTTGTTGTTGAAAACTTAAGCAGATCCAACAAATAATCTGATTAACTAGAAAACTTAATAACTGGTGTGGATAGATGAACGGGCGGTAACCCTAATATATTCTGTGTAGCTTAACTGCCATTTATGTTTTTCGCAATTTATATGTATGTATATATATATATATATATATATATAGTTTAGTATTTGCTGAAGAGAGCTTGATATGGATATCGTAAAGGGTCCTAATTATCGGACTTGAAACCGGCGTTACCAATGATTTGTCTCATCTTACAACTTTCTGTACACAAAATACAAAATATAAATACGCTCTTACTTTCCGATTTTCATTTTAATTGAGCACTCAGCTGGATTTCTTTTTCCAAAAAAAAACAGATTATATATATATATATATATATATATAAATATATATATGTTAGTAAAAGTACACGTCGTTGATTGGGTTCTAAAAAGCCTACAGAAAATGGACTCTGATTTATGAAAGTATGATAGGTTATTAAAAGCAAGGGTTGTAAAGAGATAGCTTCGAATTTGGGGGTATCAAAACCAAAGCAAAATACGATGAAAGTAAAAATAGATAAACCTCATAATTTTTTATACCATACTTGTTCACACTGAAACACTTATCACACTATTCTGTGGATTTATATTAAAAACCCTTGTTAAACTTTGTGACATATTTCCATTCTATGGAGGTCAGGTGCGAACGAATACCCTATAATTTTATTATACCATGTTTCTTCAAAAGAAACATAATTATCAAAATATTCTTACGCAGATTGATAGTAAAAGTCTTTATTAAAGTTTGTGCCTACTTCCATTCTATGGAGGCCAGGCGCGAACGCAGACCCCACAATTTTATTATACCATCCCTATTTAAGTTATGACATATTATCAAAATATTATTATGTATACATATATCAAAAATACTTGTAAACGTTTTTTTTTATTTTTTTTTATTTCCATACTTTTTGAGCCAGGCTCGAACGCAGACTCCAGAATTTTAATGAACCACCATTCTGCCAGATTAAACATACCCATTCCTGCGTCTCTATACATCTTCTATCATTATATGTAATCAGTTTTTTTTTAAATAGTCGACCATATAAGAGCCTATTCGTGACCACACACACACACACACACACACACACTTACATTTAGCTTTATATATATATATATATATATATATATATATATATATATATATATATATATATATATATATGCAGGTCGTTCCAAAAGTAAAACCTCTTAATTTATAACCCAAAAGCTAAAACGTTTAAAGACTACAAAGACAACAGTGGTACCAATAAAATGAGCGATATTTTTTGTTCAACATTTCATAGCGTTACATAGTCAACGGCAATCTCAATTTACTTTAGCCAACTTCTATTGATGCATTCTATCGTTAAAGTCCAACGTGAGTTTTCTCACTCACGTCTGTGTCACCACTCTGAAATCGACAAACCCTATCCCAACCTGTGCTGACATAAACCTGCGTCGGATTTGTAAACGTTACACAGGCGCCGGCGAATGTTAATAGGTTCAATATTTTCTGCATGGAGGAATTTAAACGTCTGACGCATTTCTCTGACAGGGGGTGATTTCTAGAAGTCGCACACCGTCAATAGCTGGGACAGATAAATGAAACTTTCAGGTTATGAATGTATGACATCGGTTATTATAAAATTCGATTTGAAATATTTACTGATTCACACAGGCGCAATAAAAATTAGGAGGCATTATATTTTGACCGATCCTCATAAAATATAATTATATATATATATATATATATATATATATGTACATGTGTGTGTATGTGTGTGTGGGGGGTAATGTGTGTGTGTGGGTGCGTGCCTGCGGGTGTTTGTGTGTGTAAACAGACTAAGATCTTCTACCACAGATGTTGGTCGGTTCTCCAACAGAGATATTGAGTTGCTTTAAATTTCTTATCTCTAATGCCTTATTATTACTTTAAATAATGTATATGCTTATCAATAAATATCCGATTTCTCAGGTAATTCTATCATATGTTCCATATATATTTATGCGTGTGTGTACATATATTTATATAAATACACACACGTGCACACACACAGATATATATATATATATATAGAGAGAGAGAGAGAGAGAGAGAGAGAGAGAGAGAAAGAGAGAGAGAGGGAGAGAGAGACAAACAGACAGACAGATGAAAGTAGAAAGATGATGGATAAAACGATGATTTTTTACAGGCTTCTGGAATATATTATTATTGAGTGGTTTTATATACTGAGTCAGCTTTTCTGATTCCCTCACAACTTAGTGGCTGTTTATAATCAAGACATTCATTGAATCATATCACACATTTCTTGGTCACTTTGTTTAAAAGTCATACAAAGCTTCCTCCCTTCACTATACTTATTCCGTTTACGTTTTCGTCAGTTTCAGGTCTATCTCACAGGTCTCCCCTCCAGAAAATCCACGAGCACGGGATGTCTTATCTGTCACTCTAACTCATAGTAAATCATTCATGTATCGTCCGTTCATCTAAGGCGGATGCTGATTCGTGCATTGTCTACTTGAAGACATTTTGTTCCGGTTCTCAATTCCGTGATCTTATCAGCGTATCTAAATACCGACACATCTTGGTGGTCAAAGCAGAAACGTTCAAATAAAATAGGTTGAGATGTTTCGATTACGATGAGTTATCGGATAATTGTAGTTGAATAAAGTGTATGAAATCGGCTGCTAGTCGTTGTACGTAATAGACGTCAAGATAAGTAAGTAGAGAATTAATGGGGAGTGGCACCACAGTCATATTGCGTGTATTGGCATTATGTTACAGGATTTTTAATGCTTAAACATATTCCCTTTGCATAAATTGATATGTTTATTATAATATTCATATATACCCTGGATTATTGGGTACAATATTTATGTGCATGACTATATACATATATATAAATATATATATATATACATATATACAAATATATTTTTTTGTATATCTATGATATAAAGCTGAACGTCTTTGTGTGTGTCTGGTTTCGAATATGCTCCTATACGGTTGACTATTATAAGAAACTGATCACATATAATGATAGAAGATGTATCGAGACACAGGAATGGGTATGTTTGATCTGGCATAATGATGATTCATTAGAATTTCGGGGTTTCCGTACGCGCCTGGTCCACAAAGTATGGAAATAAAAAAATTAAAAATTAAAAAAAAACAAGTTTACAAGTATTTTTGATATAGATGTACATAATAATACTTTGATAAGTATGTTTTAACTTAAATAGGGATGGTATAATGAAATTGTGGGGTCTGCGTTCGCGCATGGCTTCCATAGTATGGAAATAGAGACACCCTAATAAATAATTTTCATATCTATCTGCGTAATAATACTTTGATAATTATGTTTCAGTTTGAAGAAATATGGTATAATAAAATTATGGGGTGTTCGTTCGCGCCTGACCTCCATAGAATGGAAATATGTCACAAAGTTTAATAGGTTTTTTTTTAATATAGATCCACAGAATATTGTGATAAGTGTTTCAGTGTGAACAGATATGGTATAATATATTATGGGGTTTATCTTTTCTTTTTTTTGCTTTCATCATATTTTTCATTCGTTTTGATACCCCCAAATTCGAAGCTATCTCTTTACAACCCTTACTTTTAATAACCTATCATACTTTAAAAAATCAGAGCCCATTTTCTGTAGATTTCTTTTTAACCCAGTAAACGTCGGGTACTTTTGCTAGTATTTATATATTATATAAATATTTATATATATATATATATATATATATATATATATATTATTTATATATATATATATATTCATATATATATATATTTATATATATATATATATATATATATATATATATATATATATATATATATGTTGCGGATTTATGTAATATTGCAAGTAATATTGACAATAATTGACGATGAATATATATATATATTATTTATATATATATATATTCATATATATATATATTTATATATATTGCGGATTTATGTAATATTGCAAGTAATATTTACAATAATTGACGATGAATTATTTTTTTAATATTGTCTCCTCATAAGAATAAACGGGGTGGGGATAGGGTAAGTTTTACATTTAGGAGAATTATTGGTCTGCAGAAATGGTTTGGTAACATGTGCCGAACCACATATGTTTAGGTCACGTGGGTCGTTCACGTAGACAGAAACATGTATGACTTCAGGGCAGAAATGAATTTTCAATATAGGAGCTAGTTCAGTCAAAGAAGAGGCAATCGGGGCTGTCGGGCAGAAGGAGCAATCAGCAAAGACAGTCAGACAATGATGCGTTAACTGTGGCAGATGGTTGGCCTAGAAATATGGTAGAATTTTAGAGAAGAACAAAATAGAAAATTACGTGAACGGGTATTTGGAGAGTTATTTTCGGATGTGATAAGCCCAAAGAAAGTAATTTTCTTTTTGATAATTTCTTTTTGTTATTTTTTTAATGTCCATAAACATTTTTCGCAAGATATGTAGCTTGCCATGAAAGAATTAGAAATACCCGGTTAGAAAAATAATGGATCCTGCGAAATTGAGTGCTTATAAAGCAGGCCGCCAGTAATGGCACCAAGCAGAGTGATAAGTCTTGGCTCAATAAATCAAAAAGGCAGGCGGTGTTAGATACGAGGATTCCTTAGAGTCAGTACCACAAGCAAATCACATATAGCATTATGAAGTGAGAGAAAAGTAAACTATAACGTAAGTACGAAGAAGATGTGACCTTATTTTTTTTTTAGAGATGCATGAGTGTGGGATATCTCTGTTGGATGTTGGACGCTCTGATTAGAAAAAAAAGAAAAATCACGGAAATCAGACCATAGTAAGAATTTAGTGCGCAAATAGGAATTTTGGCGCAAGGGATGGAGGTTATTTAGTTAAGAGTGATGTTTTATAAGTCTTCATTATTTTCTAAGGGTTCACGCAAGGAAATCCGGACTAATCGATGTGATGAAAAAATATAAGATAGTTACAAAATGAAACAAAGCAATAATTAGTAGAACACCCAAGCTTAAGAAACGATCAGGAAACTTGTGGACGAAAGAAGTCGTCGATTTCCAGAGACATAGAGTGAGACCTCAGTTTACGGCATAAGGGTGGCTGGATGAAGCAGCTGACGTGACTCATAGGAGTTATACCCTACACGCTAAAAGTAAATGCCAGGAAGATCAGGGAGATTCTGATCTAAAAACAAAATAAATAAAATTATGAAGTCAGTTGGAAAGGGCTGACTAAAGGAGTTTGGGGGGGGCTGATCTTACTTAGCAAAGTGGTTGTATGGATATTTTTGAAAATGAGAAGGGGAAGGACTTTACAAGAAAGGTTCCACTTTTCTTGTAAGTAAGAAAAACTTTAGATGGGTGAACATGAGATTAGGATAGACCGAGATTTGAACTTTGTAAGGACTGTTTAGAATGGAATTTCGCATTGTTCAGTATCATATAAATTACTTCAGATATGTTGTTTTTAAAGAATTTTGATTGTTCAATTCTTTTTATGAAAACTGAATTACAATAAGGTCAGCTGGAGAAGAACGAACAATAGCAAATTAAAAACATATTAAAACATAAGTTATGTCGAAAAATTCGTTAGGAGAATTCTTGGTCTGCAGAAATGGTTTGGTAACATGTGCCGAACCACATATGTTGAGGCAACGTGGGTCGATCACGTTGGCAGACATGTATGACGTCAGGGCACAGATGGATTTTTCAATATAGGAGCTAGTTCAGTCGAAGAAGAGGCAGTCGGGGCAGTCGGGCAGAGATAGCAGTCAGCAAAGACAGTTTACAAGCGAAGGGGAAACCTTTAACCATGTAGTCGCCTCTTAATTCCTGTATGTCATCATCATTTCGACAGGTCAAATGGAATAAAAGAACATTTCATATTTTTGTAACTCCAGGCTTTCGTGTCATCATTCTACGAAATTGAAGGTAATGTGAAATCATCGTTACGAGGGGTGTGCAATAAGTAATGACTCTGGCCCACTTCCCATAGCAGAGGAGCAACGAAACTCGGCACAGTTATTAGTCTTTCTCTACATAGTAACCAACCAGAGTTATGCATTTCTCCCAACGTTTGATGCAGTTCTTGAGACCGTTTTTGTAGAACACCCCAGGTCATTACTCCAACCACGACGTGACTTCAGAAATCAAGGATGCATCATCTGGGAAACGCTTTCCTTTCAAAAACAACTTCATGGCTTGGAAGAGGTAAACTCAGAGTGGACAAGGTCAGGAGAGTAGGGAAAATGGGGGAGGATTTCATAAACACACGCTCGTGCTTCTGATCTGGCGACATGCGAGTTGTAGATCGCGGCGTTGTCCTGCAGGAGGAGGGTACCTTTGCTGATCTCCCTCCTTGTTAATTTTGATAGCTTCCCTTAATTTCCTCAAAAGTGAAGATAAGGCGCTTATATAATAATAATAATATGGTACCCTTTGCCAGGAAATCTGTGATCACTACTCCGTCCTGGTCCCAGAAGACTGTGAGCATGGCCTTGCCAGTGGAGGGCTGCACCCTTGCCTCCTTTAAAGGCGGTGAGTCCAAGTGCTTCCACTGCTTTGACTGGGCTTTGGTCTCTGGATCATTGTGATAGACCCAGGTTTCATCCTGTGTAATTAGCCTTTTGAAAAACTTTGACTCATCTTGGCACATCTCCAAATTCATACTCGAACAGACGACGCGTTCTCTCTTCTGGAATGGAGGGAGCAACCTGGGAATCAATCTGGCAGACACCTTATTCATATGCAAATTATCATGAATGACAATTTCAACAGACCCTGTACTATCTTGACATCTTGGGCTATTTGGCGAATAGTAATGCGCCGATCTTTCAAAATTGCAGCCTTAACTTGACGGACAGATGCCTCATCAATGGCAGAAGGGGGGCAATTAAGTCTGGGAGCTGTTTCCACAGACTTCCGGCTATGTTTAAATTCACGATGCCAGCGTTTTACAAGGTCATATGATGGGGCATTATCACCATAAGTTTCTTTCATCTTATCAAAAGTCTCCTGTGGTGTGCGTCATTTCAAATACAAAAACCGGATCTCTGCTTGACATTCAACAGGCTCCATTTCACAGCTGACTCAGTTCAAACACCTGTAAAACAGAAATCACAATTAGTTCAAAGCTGCAATTTACCAAATCACTCATAGACATATAAATCATTGCACATGCAAAATTTCAGCTAGATCAGACAAGTAGAAGTGGATCAGGAGCATTACTTATTGCACGCCCCTCGTATTAATGAACTTTGTATAACCCATCCAAGTAATGTGTGTTTCTATCATAAGTAATTCTTCCCCTCCTATGTTAAAATTATTGATCACCCTCTCTCAGTCGTCCAATTCATGTTAAGAATCTACAGAACTGTATAAATATTTCTCTCCCTATCACCATCGTATATCTTGTATTACCTTTGCCTGTCTCTCTTCAATATGAACACTCAACTATACAACAAATATATATATATATATATATGTATATATATATATATATATATATGAAGAGAATAATGGAAATATTATTTCGACAAAATAGAGAAATGGAAAGGAACAAACCGAGTTATGTGTTCATCAATGGTTTGTCTTTATTTCGAGACTTCGACTTCCTCTGGATAAATGAACAAAAACACAAGTACAAATATCTGCCGCAACTCCTCTCCTTTTTAAATTTCCAACGTCTTTTTCCGCTTTTTTTTTTTTTGCACATGACAACTTTTCAAATATGTGTACTCGTGTTTTTGTTTTCTTAACCTAATTCATCCAGATGAAGTCTCTAGATAAACCCGTTGTTTGTTAATTGTTCCTTTTTATTTCTCTCTCTCTCTCTTTCTTTTTCACTTTATATATATATATATATATATATATATATATACTTGTTAAAAATGGTAATTAGTAAAACCTGAAGAGAGTGCTCGATACTATTGCAGAACAAATATGCGTTTTATTTTTTATTACCGCTTTATCTGTTCAGTTACATATGTTTCGGTTGCTGGACCATATTTACGATCCAGCAGCCTCATCAGACCTTACAGAAATAGTTATTATTATTTGGAAGAACGATTTTAAAAGAATTACGAGAGAAAAATACCAGAGAAAAAATGTTGATTCCTCAACACATTTACACATTTACCGCATTTAATTTACAATCATTATTCTTTCACCCATTCCTCATATTATCTCTGTCCTCTTTATTTTTTAACTGGTCCTACTTATATTGTTTTCATTATATTTATCTATATTTTTACTTTTATTTTATTTTATTCCTTTATTATTATTTTTATTTCATCTTTATTTTTATTTTTTATTTTTATTTTTATTTTATTTTTATTCTTAATTTTAATTTCAATTTTAATTTAATTTTTATTTTTTATTTAGTTTTTTTTTTTTTTACTTTCTTTTTTATGCTTATTTCTATTTTATTTTATTGTTATCTTTATTATTATTCTCTATTTAGATATCGAAAATTTTATTTTATTTTATTTTATTTTATTTTAGATTATATATTTTTTACAAGCCAATATAGCTTCAGCCTCCCCCATAATCAGCAAAGTAAACCCATACACACCCCTACATATTAAACGAGTTACATATATGGGAAATTATTTTATCATGCGTCTACCTTAACTCCCCTTATTCGCTATACCCTTTTGTTTTTTATGTTTTTCCTAACTTTACTTTATTTACTTAGAATAAACATACACATATCTGTGTATATGTGTTGTCTGTATATGTATATTATGGATATGTAAGTATTTATATAAGTGTATGAATGTATGTGTACATGTGTATGTTTATATGTGTGTATATATGCATCAATATTCTATTAGAGATAATTGTCTGGGCATGTGTATGTAAGTATGTGTATGTGTGTGCATATATATATATGTGTATGTGTGTATGTACACACACATATATATATATATATATGTATATGTATACGCGTATGTGTGTATACGTATATATGGGTGTGTGCGTCTGTGTGTATTCATTTGCATGTATGTTTCTGCGTACTTTCTGTATATATTTGCATGTGCGTATGTGGTTGTATGCCTATATGTTGACACATTTTTATATATCCGTCTGTATTTGTATGTATATATATATATTTATGCATGTACGTGTTTATATGAGTATGTATTGGCATATGTATTCATTCTTAACTGCCTAAAACAATTCATTGTCGGATGTACGCCTGGACTTGCCGTGGCCACTGCGAGCGTTCTAAAATGAAACCTTGCCAAACGCATATAGCACGTTCACTAAACCTTTCTCTTTCTCCCTCTCTCCTTTCCATCAATCCATATACTCCAGTGTATAGCTAAAGGATTTTACTAAATACAGCCAAATCTTAAAACCTAAAATTGAAATTCCCCTCCTTCCTCCCCTTAAGCCTCACTTTTATCTTCCCCTCTCCCTCTGCCTATATCAGTACACCTTCACCCACGCCTAGCTGAATTTACTACCCTTCCACACACTACAACCTAATGTATTTTAAACTTCAAAACTTAATTATTATTATAATTATTATTGATCTCCGCCCCATTATATTCTCTTCCCCTCTTTCTTTTGTCCTCTTTTTTGTCTCTGGTATTGTTTTCTCTCGTATTTCTTTTAAAATAGTTCTTCCAAATAATAATAGCCATTTCTGTAAGGTCTGACGAGGCTGCTGGATCGTAAATATGGCCCGGCAACCGAAACATATATAACTAAACAGATAGTCAAAAAATTATATATTGGTAAATAGAGAATGGTTCATTGATTCAAGAAGAGTATACAAACATCTAGTTAGGGAATAGAGGAGACTCTTTATACTAAGACATTTCGAAGTCAAATGCTTCTCAACAGAAGAGTAGAGAAGATGCTATGTATCATAATGGGGCTGTTTAGCGTGGGATTCATCGGAACGAAATAAATCAATAAAATTATAAATGATGTTAGGGAGAGTTATATCGAATTCTAATATAAAGGAGAGCTTATTATATAAAGTGTAATAATAATAATAATAATAATAATAATAATAATAATAATAATGATAATAATAATAATAATATATAAGCTTCAATGAAACTTGTTGAGCTTTATATTATCCCGATATATCTCCTCTTATAGAATTGAACTTACTCTCTTCTTCTAACTCACAAAGCTTTATACACACACTCACACGCACACACACATACACACATACACACACACACATATATATATATATATATACATATATATATATACAATACATGTTGACATTGAAATAAAAACAGTTGACCTTGGTAGGTTAAGTAAAATAAAATACAATATTTATGCGTATTTTACTATCGAGGAACGCCTGATAGCCTGATATATATATATATATATATATATATATATATATATATATATATATATATATATGAATTTTTCAGTTTGACTCATACGTAAAATCAAAAGGTATTACTATTAAAAATTTAAACTGATCTTGAGTAATAGAAACTATAAGGTAATTAGAATCGTAAATCCCACAAAAAACCATCGGGGTTTACTTGATATATCGGTTTTGTGTAGTTTATCGAAATAAGAAAAAACAGTATGCCGAACGTAAATCATGGTGGATACGACTAGAGAGAGTAATAGCGTTTAGTAGAAGTGAAAATCATTATAGCTACTAGTGATGAGGCGATTCAAATATTTTCTGGATTCCGATACAATTACTGATTCCGATTCTTTATTAATCCTTATATATTTAAATATTGGTGTGTTATTTTAACTATGCTAGTTTAAAACCAACGAAACTAAATAATTATTTATTAATATATTATTACTAACAGCAGTAGTAATATTAATATAATAGTAGTAATATCAGAAGTATAGTAATATTAGTAGTTGTAATGATAATAATAATAAAAATAGCAGGAGATTTTGTTTTAAAAAAAATCAAAAAAACTGAAAGAAATAGTTATTGGCACAAGAAAATAGGCACATCTTTCCCCGATTCCGATACAGATTTTGATACTCCAAAATGTTCTGATTACCAATTCCGATTCCAATTATTCGTCCCAACGCTAATATGTACGAAGAAATTTAATATTGTGTGCAATAACACTTTATTCATATGTTAAATAGTACATGGATTTCTAATTGTAAATATTTCAGAAAATGTTTACTATTTTGAGTCGCTTTACCTTGAGTTATCCATGAATTGAGTTCAAACATTCACGAGTTTTTTTTTGCAGCATGATTACCATATATTATTTAGTATATATAAGTAAACATTTCATTGTTTATTTTTAGTTAAACTTCAGTAATTGGTTACCTGATTGATTTAGTAAAAAGCAAAACTTGAAAATTTAATACATTATCTATAATATAACTAATATACCAAACGGTAGAAAAAAACACAATCGAACTGATTAACAAAACTAGATATTTTCAATTTTTTTTTTCAGAAAAATTATTAACTATGTCATTAAAATCAAAAGTGGATAAAGACGGGATAAGACTTATAATCATTAAAGAATAACTTTAAGATATAAGAGATATCTATTAGATAAATAACTTCTAAATGTAATTACACTGTTTAACAGACCTTTTTTTTGTCATTATAGTTGATAAAAAAAATAGTTTTTTTAGAAACTAGTGAAAATAATCATATAATAAAATCCATAATAGACGAAAAATGATATATCCTTTTTTTTGTAAAATGCAAACGAGACGTGATTACAGTCAGATCGTCGTTGGGCGGAGTTGGTGACGACAATGAATGTTAAAAATGGCGACAGCAAACGAGAAAGATAGAATGGATCAAGAATCAGTTATGACAGCACGATCAATTTTGTTGTCAGCTGCAGTTATCATCATGATAAATACAGCAAGTCTTCAAAATATTATTATATCTATCTATCTATCTATCTATCTCACTCCATCTCTCTCTATATATATCTCCATCCAGAGCCATGCAGCTATATATATATATATATATATATATATATATATATATATATATATATATATATTAGTGTAGGGACGATTAATCGAAATAAGAATCGGGAATCGGAAAAATCGGAAGATTTGCGGGTATCAGAATCGGAAAAAAAAGTAAGACTATTTTCCGATGCCAAAACGATTCTGTTAATTGTCTTTTTTTTTTGATTTTGTTTAAAGTAAAATCTTCCATTGCTGGTAATAATGATTAAATAATAAACATTTATTGATTTAAACATACAAGTAAACGGAAAATCGATAGATAATCCTCAACGAATGTATTTTGACTGTGAGGAAAATATCTGCATATTGACTATATGTTTTTACGAAAATCGGGTCTTATAGTTAAATAGTAAGAGATTTATAAAGAATCGGAATCGGTAATAGAATCGGAATCAGCAAAAATATTGGAATGGTCACAGCACTAATATATATATATATATATATATATATATATATATATATATATGTATATATACATACATATATATATATATGTATGTGTGTGTGTATTTGTGTGTGAAAGGAGTGATAAATTCCAAAAGATTTAGTAATTTCTAAGCACCTCGAACCAATCTTGCACCTTTTGACTCGTGTAAACCAGCATGTTCCATCGAATATCAGATAATGGAGGATGGGGTCTGGTGGTCTCCCTCCTTCTTTGGACTCTGCTATTGGCCAGCATTTGGTTGACACCCCGTGCTGTGCCGATAGATATAAAATAGATTGGTTCGAGGTGCTACATAGAGCGGACTCCAAAAACCATTTAAAGATTTTGGAGTCTGTCTCTATCGCGGTGCGTCAACCTTCTTTGTGCCGGCAAAAAGAAACATCAAACGCATTGTTTCTCTTTGGGGAAATTTGAATCGTTTCTCCCGCTTTTTTTCCTTCTTCGTTGTGCCAATATTTAAATCGTTTTTTATACGTTAATAAATTTATTTTAGAGTCCCCGTACTTTTGGCACATTTAATAAGTTCCCCATTAAAACTCTTTATTTTTCGACACAATATTATTTTGTTTGCTATCGATTTTCTCCTGATGAGATGATAGCCGAAAGAGCTCTCGAGAAACGTCCGCCTATTATTTTTAAAAATATCTAAATTCTGTACCTCCAAACATTTATATATATATATATATATATATATATATATATATATATATATATATATATATATATGAAATTTATTGCTGTGAGTTCAGAATGAATTTATATTTTGTTTCCGCTATGAAGCTATCTTCTGAAGATGAGGAAGCTATCTTCTGAAGATGAGAAGAGATCCGACTAGCTTCGTAAGATTTCATAGATGGACATATATATATATATATATATATATATATATATACATATATATATATATATATATATATATATAGGTAAATGACTCGTGTCACTAATATTTCTCATGCTTTTTAAACGTATTTTATTATTTCATAGTTTAATTTTTAATTGTTATATAATAATTTTTAAGTGATTGAAATATTTTTTTAAAAAACTTCAGAAAATAACTATAATACATTAGAAAAATATCACAATGATTTAAAAAATAATAACAATGCTTTAAAAAATAAAAAAATTACAAATGAAAATACGAAATAATAAAATAAGTATAAGAAACTTAACAAATGTTGGTGACCTCCCCCCACTTATTTATATATACATTTTTCTCTCGTTGGTATCTCTTTCTCGCTCTATATCTCTCTGTTCCCATTCTGTTTCTTTATCTATCTCTATCATTCTCTCTCTCTCTCTCTGTCCCTCTCTCTCTATATATAAATAAATAAATAAATATATATATATATATATATTTATATATAATGTAAAATGATGTTTTCGTTTGTGAAATTATTGAAATAATTTTTTGAAATAACTTTAATACGTTTTGGCAAATCTTATCATGTCATTTTAAAACGTCCTCTTCAGCAATCTTATAAAACGCGATGATTTGGAAAAGTCATTTTGGAGATAAAAGTTTTTCCCAAGAATTAAAAATGGAACTTATCACTCACAACAATTTCGTTTATTGATTATATGAGCTAATATTTATTGGAACCTTACTGATAAGTTGTGACTAATAATAAAATGCAACTAGAATCTTAAATTGTAATTTTAATAAAGAACGTTTAAACTAAACAGAAAATGAACTTGCAATTTTTACATGTACCTGTTGGGCAAAAACTCACGCAGAATGATGTAAAAATAAGTAAATTAAATGAAATAGAAACAAATGATATAAAACTAAAATCACCATACAAAACCATAGATAGATGAGTAGACAGATTGCTCACAATTCTCTCTATTTCGTAATGTTTTCTTAGAAAGGATAATATACTTAACCAAAAAAATATAGAGAAAATAAAAAAAAGATTTAATAATACCACTGTTATGTGAAAATAAATAATTACAGAAACAGAATATTACCACCAGAAAACAAATGACATATGTCCCGAGTAACTTCCTTGGTTTATGGATCTAGTTTATATCCGTTCTGATCGCATTTATTTTAACATTCCATCTAACGAGATCAATGGCGGATAACAAAAAGTAATTTATAAGGTGATTTATAACTTACAGCAAAAATCGAAGTGGATAAATAAAAAAAAAAGATTTCTCTTTTTTGTTTATTTCTTTTTTGTGCAAACGTTAACGTGTCATTTCCATACAAACCTTGAGTATTTCTTTCTTTTTTTCTGGTACAAAGAATATCATTCACCCATCTTCGAATCGTGCCGAGCGGGTATCATCAGGTCATCTCTATCGAGACATGAATCTTGGAGACGTGGGAGAACAAGCATTTATCACAGCATGCCTAATCGGTGTGTATGAATAATGTCACAGCAACAATTTATTTATCTGCTTCGCACATCCAAAGAAAGAAGAACTCCGAATAATGCAGTTACAGATTTTTTTTTTAATTTTCTCACCAGAAATAATAAAATATTTAAAAATTTGATCTGGGTTGCTTCCATTAAAATCATTTAATATTTCGCACACACAGATATGATAACAGTGTCCAACAACAGTATGGTCGTGAGACTGCTTGTCTGTTGTCTAATTTGTAACGAGATTGACATTGGGCGAGTAGAAAAAGTGACTCCATACTAATTGCCAGATGTGAGGTCTGGTTTTACAACTTTGGAAAGAATATATTAGATTTAAAATGGCACGCGTACTGTGACGAATGAGACAGTCAAAATATACGATCTTTATCGATCATAAGCCAGATCCACAGCGCCTCTATAGTTTCTTCCCGCTGCAATCAAACCTTTCTCAGTTGTCTGCTCCAAGTTCATTTTTGGTCTTCTTCATTTTTTCGTCAGAATTGCATTCGTAATTATCTCTTGAGCTAATTTAGTCTATATGTCGTTTTCAGATTATAAACGGTGCTTCATGGCAGTAACTGCGATTTCAAACTTATTGATTGGTTATCCGATCGTTCTAGTTGATCTTTAAAATCTTTTTAATGTCCTTGGAATCAAACAGCAAATTTAATTTCTGCACTGCGTATCAAATTATTAACGAGTTTACATTTTTTTTTAATATTTAAGGAACGAGTGAATAAAAATTCATGAAACTTTAAGAAAGTGATTAAAATACTATTAAGCTACTCCAGTAAAAAAATATATAAGTATTTAAAGCAGTATTAACGAAACTATGACAGAAGACAGGAATATCTGTTGATTTCAGTGTATAAAGTTATAAACGAGGTTGAGAAAAAACACAATACACCCATAACTTGTTATTTGAAATAATTTTCAAACATTAAATGAACTACGAAACATCCTTAGAGCACAATAACTACATAGCAATTTCTTCGTTGACATAATTAGAAGGGGATATGCGATTCTTTTTTATGAATGACTTGTAAAAGATGTTGGTCCACAGAATTAGTCAAATTTGTGATTTCGTCAATAGTTATTCCTCGCAACACCTCAGTACTTCTTGGAGAGCATCCCACAACTCATCTTTGCTCTTAATTTGGCGTCCACTTGCATAGAGATGTCGCTTCATGATATTCCAAAGGTTCTCAATTGGGTTCAAATCTGATAAATCCGCAAACCACTCCATCTTCCCTTGCCCATAGAACCCCAGGTGTTGCAAACACTTTTTGCTTTCGTTTGCTGCATGCGAGGGAGCATTATCCTCCATAAAAATAACGGTTCTTCTGGACGTCAACTTTTGCTTGTTCAGCCATGCTTCAATGTGTTCCTTCAGAAAATCTATGTAAGCATTGGATGTCACTTTTACGCATTCTGGAACTCTCCATGGGCCAACTAAAATATCTCCAATAATTCTAGCCCGAATCATTATACCATCACCACCTTCTTGGCGTCCTAAAAACGCTGATGACGATGTCGTCCATCTAGGACCCATCCCTTGTACCAGCCATCTGGGCCATCAAGAGTGACACACACTTCATCCGTGAATAAAACTTTGGAAAAATACGTTTTCATTTTGTCTACTGGTATTTCTGTTCTGTATGTGATGTTGTTTTAATGGAGGTTTTGTCAGGCTTAACAGACTGTGCCACTTCTTTCAGACGGTGACATCAAGTACTTCTTGAAACATTCTTCAATCCGGCTTAGGCAAAGTCTTCCCGACTTGTCTCGACAGGATTCTTAACAAATTCACGTTTATTTTGGAATAGAGAACGACGTGAAACAACTCTATATTTACCTCTATCAGTTCTCTTACGTACCTTAGTAGGGTCCTTGACAAAGATCTTCACAGTTTGATGGTACCTTCCTATCATTTTCGATATTTCGCTGGTAGTTTTACATTTTGCTAGCTGTTCTGTAATAGTACGCTTTTCAGAATTAATCAAACCACCTTTACGACTGCTTTTATTGACGAAATAAACTGTCTTGTTAATAATTTGGCACACCTCAAATACCGTGGATTCAGCAATTACGATGGCAAGTTGTTTACATTGCGCGGAAAAGTACGAAAATTTCACAGGACGCGCAGCTCAGCATTACCAACGTTTCCGAAGTTTTTGATATGAAATTACGGGTAAGTCTCTGAAACTGGTAAACAGAAGCGCTGACTGGACGTTGCTGTTATGAAATTTTTATTTAAATCTGAGGAAGTTTTTTTTTCTACAGCTTTTACTAAGTTGATCGAAGGTTGCTGACGCCTCACCTTATCTGTAGTACAACTTATAGTCTATACTATCTTGATTGTCCATATACTTTACTAAGCAAAGTATATATTGATGAAATGAATAAAATGATTAACATGTATTTAAAATTAAGCAAGAGGCAATTTTATGTTAGTAAAGTACGCAGGAAAAAACATTGAATCAATACAAATACATAAACAATTAGATACTTACAAAATATAAATTAAAAAGTAGTAGTTATTTGCTTTAAAGTCTCTTTAAAAAGATTAAACTAAGTTTCATACAAAATTCATTTCAATATTTAACATGATTCATTGTCATACCAAAAGTTGTTTCTTATTTTACGGTAATATTTTATTCCTACCAATGCTGTAACACTATATTTAATTGAACATGCCCACGGAGCAGCAGCTTTCAGTGATTAAACAAGGCAAACATAACTGGTTTATCTTGTGATGATATTATCGGGAAGGAATTGCCAGGAAGATGGAACGTTTAAGAAAGGGAGTTAAAAAGAAAATGATGAAAAAGTACAAAGAAATAAAGTCTTTCAAAAACAGAAAAGGAGAAGTCTGCAGAAAGTCTATTACCGCCAGGGAAGACAGATCTTTAAAAGGAGATTTTCTTGCAGACAGGAAGAAAAGTTTAGAGGATGCAAACAAAAGCATATCAGCTCAAACAGTGAGAAGAAGACAATTAGAAGCAAGATTAAAAAGATGCAAAGCAGGGAAGAAGCAATACTTGCCTCAATCCAACAAGAAAAAGGACTAGAATTAGCAAAAATCATAAGAATTGTAGCCTGATTATTGGATTAAGATTGTTTGGTCTGACGAAAGTAATATTGTGGTAAGTTAACAGCTTGTATTTCCCAAACTTTGGAAGGAACAATTGAAATTTTACGTAAATCCATCTCTATAAAATTGATTCCAAAATTGTAGGAAATTCCCAGTTTTTATATAAGATAATTGACACTCTTAGAGCGGTTTATGTCCGTCGTAGGGAAGGAAATGTATTTATCCGGATGGTGTGATTCTAATGTTAAAGTTGGAGAAGGAACATAATAGTTTGGAGTTGCACGGCTTCTTCGTGCACTAGACTATTATAAACATGTGAGGGCAGAATAAATTCCGCAATTTATACTAACATGCTGGACCAGGTTTACCAAACCTGCTTTGCTAAAATATGTAATAATAACATTCAAAGTGATGTAATATTCAAGAAGACAATATCCCCATGGAATTCGTCAAAAATTTCAATTGGTTGGTTTGAGAAAACTGAGATTACAGTGATGAAGTGGCCGATTCAATCCCCAAACCTAAATCTCGTTGAAACTTTCTGGTCCCATCTAGACAAAACAAGTGGGAATTCACTAACGTTATCGGAAAAAAATAGAGACCAAACTTCATGAAGAGTGACAGTAAATCTATCTTTCAACTTACAACAATTTAGCCAATATAAACAAGAAATAAATGCAGTTATAAAGGGCAGCAATTTGTGCCCTTTTTAATCTTTGAAAGCAGGATATGCCAAATATGGATTGTTGTTAAGGATTGATTAATTAATTTTTACTCTACTATCCTTAATCTTTTAATATATAACTTTAAATCATAATTTCCTCCGTTCAATCTCGAAAGACAAAGAATATTTATCAGGGGGAGCTGCGCGTGTGAGGCAAGAGTTGCGCAATATCAATCACACCTCTCCCGAATCGGTACTGTTTGAGTCCAGTGGCAAGAAGAAAATCAGGACGACTGGAAACAATGTCGAGATGATCGCAAAGCACGTAGTGCATCTGGAAGTCCCAAACGGTCACCATTTAGTACTAACCAGGTTCAACGTTGCTCCAGCGGGAACCGGGGTGTCAACGTGATTATGCCGTATTTATTTGATGCTATATAATCTTTACAATGGCTGGATAGTCTAGGAAATTAAGTTATCGTGCCATTCGTAAGAGTTATTTTTTTTATTGTTTTTCTTACGGTGCGGGATTACTTTTTTGTTTGGCCCATATTCTTTCGTAAATTGTTAGGTAAAAGTATAAATTATTTGTCCGTGACACATCTTTACATATTCCTAAAAATAATAACGGTGTTTGCTGATATGTGCAGTTATTACGTCGAGTTTATATATGAAAGTAATCACAGACTATTTATTACTATTTAAAAAAAAAACTTCTATGAGTGTTGTTTATGTTGTTGAACCGTACTAGATTTCGACAAATTTGTGGAAGTTAGAATTTTACTTTTGTGTAGTACGTTGTGTAGATGAAAGTACAAACTATACAAGTTGAATATAATACTGTCTTGCTCATGTTAAGACTTTTAAGGAGGAAAAAGAGGCAGATACTCAGACTTTAAGTTGTAGGGGGCTTACGATTTGCGAGTAAACTTACATTTTATCAGTAGTATTCTTCATTTCATTATTAAATGAAAATGCAGAATATGTCATTATATCCCCACTCTGCCTATGTTAAGAATGGGGTTTTAAGTAATAATGTTCTTATTTTAACATAGGCGGTGCTGCTCCAAATGAAAAAAAAATTGACAAAAGATTGATTTTTAATATGGGGAACATCCAGTTGTCCAAAAGGAAAACTCTGGGTTAAAACAAAAATTAAAAAAAGATTTAATATAGAATTTTGCATCATTGATGAAGGGAATACTAGAGCAGATGTAGTACAAAAACAGAAACTAATTTATACTCTGGAAAAAGAATGTCCTGATACATATAGCGTAAGTATCGTATACAATATCCTCCACGATAAACAAAAATATATCTTTTCAGTATGATCCAATATTTCTGCGTAAGAATTTCGTATTTTCATTGCTTGTATTAGTACGAGAATTTAGAAAATTATTTCGTACGTGATATCCCCGTATTTCATTTGATGAAATTAGAAGAAAATGTGTTAAACTACCCCAGAATGTTCCCTATTATCTATGCTGAAGTAATATCTATTGTATCCGTCTGTAAACAATATTTATAAATAACTTCATAAAATAGGCACTAGCAGGTGAACTAACCGATTATGTAGCAAGTATTGGAAATCGCTAATCATCCCCAATACAAGTGAATACTGTTTTATTAATTAACGAGACTCACATTAGCACGAAAATAATGATCATAAATAATATTTTGGTGTGTTTACATATGCATGTAAACACAAATAAATAAATGTTAAGCATATATTCATTAAAGATTACTTAATACATTTTATGCACCTTTTTTAATTATGTCGGAAACGAGGCCTGTAAGAATATATATATATATATATATATATATATATATATATATATATGTGTATATATATATATGTGTGTGTGTGTGTGTGAGGAGATGAAGAATACATGATGAGCTGTGAAACAACGAAACAGTACTGAATGTGGATGATTATGTATATATACATATACATATATATATTATAGAATATATATATTATAGAATATATATATTATAGAATATATATATATATATATATATATATATATATATTACTAAAGCAAAGTTTGCTTTCGTATATGCAGTATCGCCAAAATAGATCCTTAGTTACTAGTAATTCGCGGACCGAAACATGGTAGTGAGTGTGTAGTCACATAGTACTGCTTATGTAAAACAAAAAATTAGTACATATATATATATATATATATATATATATATATATATATATATATATATATAGTGGGTGTGCATATATAAATATATGTATATATATACGTATATATATGTATATATAATAAGTTATGAAAATATATATGGCAATTAAGCTACACAGAATATTCCGCATTTCATCAACGCTAGGATTCGTCAGGTGTATGCATAATCCTGACAAATCCTAGCGTGGATGAAACGCATAATATTCTGTGTAGCTTAATTGCCATATATATTTTTAAACTAACTATAGCTTTCTTTTTATTGAGCATTGTTGAAATAAATACTTAAAGTTTACGCAAAAAATTATACTTTCGTAGTAATGAAGTAGTCTTGTATATATATATATATATATATATATATATATATATATATATATATATATATATTACCTTTGAGAACTCTACCAAACTCCACCGCCAATTTTTGTGCATAAACAATTGAAATTATAGATATAGGTTCCTTGGACATGGATCTAACTTAATAACTTGATTCGAGCCCAAATCAATAAATGTTAAGGAGTCATAATAGGGGTTTAAGTTTAAAAAGAAGTTTCACCTGTGCGGTCTCTACCGAATTACTCAGACAATTTCTTGTCTAAACATTTAAAGTTTTACATAAAGAGTATTCAGAAATACGGCAAGTTTTTAATCGGTTGGGGTCGAAAATGTGAGCTATAAATATATAAATGTACGTATGTATATTTGCATGTCTTCGTAAAACTTTCGAAAGAGGCGACGAATTTTCATTAGTTTTGAAGCTCGACCCTTCAGACAACAAATATCGAAAAATTGGCTAAAAATGTTAATTTCCTCCCCCTCAACTTGGCACTTTTCTACAGAGAGGGTAACTTTTTTTCACCGATATTTTCGAAAGTCATCCCCTCTTTTCGATTGTCTAGCCTTAATTTTAACCTACGCTACTTCCGGTTTGGCGGTGGTTGTTACAGAAAAGACGTCAATTTTTCCCATTGTTTTCCTCCTTTGCGGTAAGTGTTCGAGCCTGCCTTCCTACTACCACATTTTTTTTTGTTTGCTCAACGTGCACATCCAAACACCTGGACAACGCCGGGCTGAAATGCTAGGATATCTATGAAAGTGAAAGTGTCTTTCTGTCTGTCCGTGTGAGTGTTCTTCTGTCTGTGTACATTTCCCTACACAATATCTCTGTCAATTTTCAGTCTACAGACTCGAACTTTGGTATACATAGTACTGAGATTTGTGAAAATCTTTGTAATCAGTTTGCAGCATGAAATTTGGCTATTAATGTGTCAGAATTCAACGATTTGACTTTTAAGAACTCTACCAAATCCTACGAGAATTTTGGGTCTAAACACTTGAAATTTTAGATATAGGTTCTCTTGGACATGGATCTAATTTATGACTTGACTTGAGCCCAAAACAATAAATATTAAAGTGGTCATAAAGGGGGCAAATTTTAAAAAAAGAACTTGACCGCTGCGGTCTGTACCAAATTATTCTGACAATTTCTGGTCTAAACATTTGAAATTATAGACAGAGATTGGCCAACTTTTTAATAGGTTGTGGTCGAAAATTTGAGCTAAGAATATATAAATGTATGTATGTATGTTTTCATATCTGTCTAAAACTTCCGACAGAGGCGACGGATTTTCACAATATTAATATAATTTTTAAGCCTGACCTTTCAGATGATGAATATCGAACACTTGGCTAAGAACATTAATTTCTTCACCTTCAACGAGGCACTTTTCTACAGGGAGGGGTCGCTTTTTTCGCCGATATTGTCGATAGACATCCCCTCTTTCCGATTATCTTGCCTTAATTCAAACCTGTGTCGCTTCCGGTTTGGCGGTGGTTCTAACAGCAAAGGTGTCACGTTTTTCCCATTATTTTCCTCCTTCGTGGCAAGGGTTAGAGCCTGCCTTCCTACTACCACATTTTTTTTTTTGCTCAACACACACCTCCAAACACCCGGGCAAGACCAGACTGAAATGCTAGTATATATATATATATATATATATATATATATATATATATATATATGAATAAATAAAAACTGTAAACCAAAATTTACAGGGAAAAATATTTATCTTCAGAATACCTCTAATAATTACAGATGGTCCAAATATCTTTATTACGCGAAGTTTAAAATTATGCTAAATACTTAGTTTCAGACAACAAAAACGTGTCTGCAAATTTGATAAATGGCAGAGCTAAAAATTTGCTAGCTTAAGCATTTTAGTAAACCGCATTTTATGAGTGTTCATAAAAAAATGCAAAATAATATTTGTAGAATGTTTATAAAGGTGAATAAAGAAAGAGGAGAAAAGAAAAAATGATATCGGAATGAGATATTCCAAGGTATAATATAGTCTTTTGTAAATATTCAGAAGTGAAGGGCGTATATATATATAGTTTTACGGAGTTTCAAAAGTCTCAAAAGACGAGGCTGAAATATTGTGATAATCCAATCCTATGTAGTCGATAGGAATAATCCCAAAAGCCGTTAAGCGATGAGGGTAAATTCGTTGTCTAGGAAATTCGAATGAACACAGGCAATGAAGATCATATATATATATATATATATATATATATATATATATATATATATATATATATATATATATATATATATAGTGCCAGGTAAAAGAAAGTCCGCACTTGTAATTTTTTCAAGAACTGCAAATTGAAGCTAAATTTACTGTAACTGTATAAACAACCTATGCCTCATTTGATTCCCATTTTATTCCCCGAAGATTGTACCTGTTCATATTTGACATCTAATTGTAATATTCTTGTGTTCACCTCAATTCAAAAAAATAACTTCAAATTGAGGAGACAAAAAGAAAGTCTGCAACAACAAATTCGCTAAAAATCAGCTTATATTATCGCCCTAAAATCACTTTAAAATATCCACATACAGGCCACAAAGCACCTCTAATCGTAATTGTTTTTTTTTTTTTCAGATTATACAACGTGACATTTAATCCATATGTCACCACTTTCTCTTAGTGATCGTCAGGAGCTCATTAATCTCCACCTTTCTTGTGTAACCATTCGAGAAATCCGTCGCAGATTGAACTGTGATGCATAAGCGGAACGAAAGATTGTGCAACAGCACCAAAACACCGGTAGTGCTCGTGATGTCCCCAAATCTGGCCGTACTAGAGTTATTTCTAACAGGGAAGACAATGGTATCAATATCTGCAGCATGAGAAAACGATTTGAATAGACTCTCCTGATCCAAAAACAGTGCACTCTTGTAAAAAATGGTCTCTTTCTACTGTCAAGAACATATTAAAGGGATTTAATTTGCGAGGATATGTTGCAAAACGCAAGGCAATGATTTCTGTAAAGAAGAGAAAGCGCCGTCTGGATTTCGTCAGATGCAATGAAGATCATGACTCTTCATATTGGTCAAAAGTTTTTTAGCGACGAAAGTAAGTCCAATAAACTAGGAAGTGATTATAGGCAGTACGTCCGTCGGGGAAAGACTAAGAATTTAACTATAGGTGCTTAGCGTCAACGCTGCAAGGTGGTGGGGGTTCAGTTTTGGTGTGGGGCCTTATTAGTACGAATGGTCCAGGGCACATAATTCGCTTGCAAGGTCGAATTAATTCGACCCAGTACATTAATATATTTGATTTGGGCATTTTCTACCCAACTTTTGTCGAAATTTGGATGATAATATATATATATATATATATATATATATATATATATATATATATATATATATATATATATATATATATATATATATATATATATATAGTCTTGGAATATTTTTTAATTTTTTAAAACATTATAAAAAAACGTAATCCATTTTCATATGTTTTATTATTCGTTAGAAAACTATTTAGTCGGGAAGTCATTTAATCACCTGCAATTAATGCATCAACTTGATCTCTCTCGAATTCACTATAGTCCTAATGTTAATTTAAGGGATCATCAGTCGTTTACCATAAAACAGTGTTTCGGGGATTTAAAAACAAAACAGTATATTAAAACCTTGCTTCCCCCAGCATTGTTAATCAAACAAATCACAAGAACAAAAAGATATTACAGATATTAGATCTAGGTTCCTATTATGGGTTAATTTGGCTAGCCTATTCATATTATGAAAAATGTCTTCCTTACCTGTGAGAATTAATATATATATATATATGTGTGTGTGTGTGTGTGTGTGTGTGCGTGTGTGTGTATATATACATATATATATATATATATATATATATATATATATATATATATATATATATACAGATAGATAGATAGATAGATAGATAACCGAATCAGTATAACTCTTTGATATATTTTTTTTATAATTTTCAAGCTAAACAAAAATTAATCCAATATTTTACAATACTTATTTTTTTTTATTCAAAGGGTGTTATGCAAATTACTGTTTGGATAATTAAATGATTAAATATTTCCATGTCTTTTTTTTTTTTTTTTCGCTGAGACTGCGCTTGCCCCGGAATTGTTGAATTAACACAAGAGATTGACAGATGACGTCTCCGATTTTAGAAGTCTTAATTCCGTGCTGATCGGCGTTCGTCTTAATCTCGATTTATACAACGTGATCTCACATCAGTCATAGCGATTTATAACTTTCTATTTTGATCCATTTGTTTTGAGCCCCGAATTGAGCGCGTGCACATTTTGAAATAAAACTGATCCGATATTCCTTTGGCGCAAGCGTAAGGCATCTCGAAATAAAATTCGATCGTAAATAAAGATACCTAAATTGATGAAGAATTTTTATTTCGCGTTTTATCCTCCATACAGAAACCATTTCACGCGAGATTCACGCCGCGAGTTTTATGTTTAGATATTTAATGAATAATTCAAATAACACATATCAAACATTTTCTTTCCGATTTATTTTAGACGAGAAATGATAACTTTCATTGCTCCAATTCCCCATATCTGTACTTGTACAACAAACAGGATTCCCACAGTTCATATAAAACTAACATCACGAGAGACTCACCCATATGTATCCATTAATTAAATTGGAGTTGCTGCTAATGATATTGGTACAGACGTGCACTGACGACATGAATCAACCAAGTTTCAATGCAGTTGGTGGTAAAACATCATCTTAGCGGTCTTAATATTTCCTACATTGTTGTGCAAGCGTTTATATTTAAGTAGAATTTCCATAAACACGGTTTCGTCGCAAGCTAAAAATGACACTGCGAACATGGGTCGAACTTAATAGTTTAGTCACGATTTTATTTTATTTTGGGGGCAGTACAGAACAGATTATATATATATATATATATATATATATATATATATATATATATATATATGTATATATGTATATAAATATTTGTATATACTTATTAAATACCTACAGACACTAGTGTTTCATCATTCGGGAATCATCAGTGCATGGTGTTACGAATAACACCAGTCGATAGATTCGAACCCGGCAACAGAATCCATCTCTGGCTTCATTAGCAAGGGCTTCATTTATTCGGTTAACATTAACCGCAAGAAATATCGTTGCAATTTAAACAATTATTTTTAAAAGACTTTTACCGTTTATCAGAGTGATCTAATCAGTATATGATTATCTGTGCAAATGAATTAAATTGACCGACTTTTTATTTCAACTAAAAGTGCTCACCGATAAGAAAAAATTCTTTTTAAAGGGCTGACATAATTGTTTAATATTATAAGTATTAAATATCTACGGACACTAATGTTTCTTTCGTTCGGGAAGCATCGGTATAGGATGTCACGATTAACACCAGTCGATAGATGCGAACCCGACAACAGAAGTAATATCATAATTCTTTTTGGGTTACAGGATTTAAATATCGCAATTAAAAAGGGACGTCTTTCATAATTCATGCTTTAAAGCGTTTTAAAATAAAGGTGGCGAACAAGAGAAGAAAAAGGGGGGGTCAGCTGAGCGGTTTCGTCCTCGCTTTCTCAAAGCTGTATCGGGGGATTTAAAAATGGGGGAATCGAAAATATGTACATTTAAGATAAAATTATGTTGCGTTCCGTTATGTGTCCGAAGAAATAAGAGGGGAAAGTGATTAAAATAAAGCAACGTTATAATATTTCACGAATATCTTAGAGACGAATCACGCTAAAACCCAAAGGCATTCTCTGTTTTCAGAAGAGAAGGTCTTCTTAACCGAATGTGAACAGTCTCCAATATTTTTAACTTGAATAATAGGTGACACGACTCAGGATTGAAAACGACGTACTTGCCAACATATAGGGGTACTCAATCATTGTCCATCTCATTAAAACCCCGTCATAATGCAGGCAACTTTAGCACGAACTAAATTGTGATATATATATATATCTATCTCTCTCTCTCTCTCTCTCTCTATATATATATATATATATATATATAGTGACGCCAAAAATAAATTCTGTACTTGTCATCTTTTTTCAAAAAGCGCAAATGTAAACTAAATGAAATGCACACGTTTAAACAACGTATGCCTAAGTTCATACGTCTTTCAATCTCCTTATAATTTTATTGTTCATATTTTACTTTTAGTTGAAGTATCCTAGTGTTCTTGTTAGTTTAAGAAATAAACGGCAATTCGAAAATGTAAAAACAAATAACTCCAAAGCAACAAATGATCTTAAAATCAGAATTAAATATCCACTGTTTAGGCAACAAAGGAGCTCTAATCGTAATTTTTGTTGTTATTGGTTATACAACGTAAATTAAACCTATATGCTTCGAGTTTGCCTTAGTGATCGTCAAGACCTCATTAGTGTCCAGCATTCTGGTTAATCCAATCGATAAACGGACGCAAATTGAAATGTGGTAAGAAAACGTGCAAATGTACAAATGACTGTGCAATAGGGCAGGTTGATTTTCAATTTTTCTCATAAAATACACATGGCACTGCTGATGATAGTTGGGATTTGATGTGAAAAGAATAGATACCAAAAATTAGATTCCCATCTTGAACAGAAAATTGAGCATTTAATTTTAAAAATCGTGTAGAAAAATGCTGAAAAATCCTTCATTTTCATAGCAGTTTTTACAACACTGACTTTGAAATTTCACTATTTTTATAAAATATTCAATTAAAATTGATATATTTATATTAAATGGATTGAAATAAAAATACATACATGAATTATAATTTTAATTATGAATCACAACTAGCAAAATATTTCAGCTTTTACGACATTGATTAAACAGAAATTGTAAAAAAAGCTAATAGCAACTAAGTCTTTTAAATTTCAAAATTTAAAAAGATATGTGGAGATGTATTACACAATTTAAAAACTTGATACAAGTTACAGAACCATGTCTTTTAATTTTTTATGAGAGGCAATAATATAAACTTATAATAGAACTAAATTGTTCTGTATAACTTCCTTTTGAGGAAAATGAAGGTATAATTTGCTGACATGATGACATTGTAATAATGCGTCTGTCTTGCTTCCTCCCCATATACAACTTTTTGAGAAAAAAAATCAATCAAATTTGACCAGTGTGTGGTTGCAAAATTGATAGCAGTCATCTTTTTCATTTTTTTTTTAGTTGTTCACTATTTCTGGAAAAAAAATAACACAAAAAGGCAAGACAATTATTTGAAAACACTTATGTTTTTATATTTTTGCGATGTAATATGAATAAAACTAACTATTGTTTGGGTAAATAAAGAAAACTAATAAAATTTAATGGATAAATATTTATTTACTTAATGGACCAAATCCTTTGAATGCCCTCTTCTCTCACATCCA
This sequence comes from Euprymna scolopes, assembly GCF_053919585.1. Classification (NCBI taxonomy): domain Eukaryota; kingdom Metazoa; phylum Mollusca; class Cephalopoda; order Sepiida; family Sepiolidae; genus Euprymna; species Euprymna scolopes. Next base: position 76,241,233 of record NC_136488.1, on the reverse strand, counting down.
ATTCATCTGGATTTATGATCGATATTATATTTTCCGGAAGTAGTGCAAAAACACTATATTTTCGACAGTTTAACACAGTAATTTGGATGTCAGTTAACTATTTCGTTCTATGAATCATATTAAAATATACTATTGTTGGTTAAAAAATATTATCTGTTTTGATCTCAAACCAACTAACTGCCTACACTTGGATGATAAATTTGACCAAAATGTTTAATTTATCATAGTGTTTGATGATAGACAACTCTAGTCCATAAACACATTAATCTTGTGGTTTATGTTAGCCATCTTTCTTGATTCAAGGGCCCAATTTTCTAAGTTTACTTCTCCACAAGAAATGATAACAGCATACTCAAAAAGTAGCCCCTGATCTTCATACTTAAATTATTTGTTTTTTCTGCTGTCTGATAATGATGGTCGGGAGAGACACTAATTTGTTAGAATTCTACTTGAGGCAAATCTTGATAATTATTGATACAAAGTTTCTCTAATGGACCAGTAAATATTGCTAGGCTTTTAGTTGTTCCATCAATTAATTTAAAAATTGCTGTAAATGGCAGTTCTTCTAGTGGAACTTGAAAATTGTAAAATGTGCATGTCTAATAATAGAGCCAGATTACATAATAAATACCAATATATTATTTTATTTTTCACAAAAAAGGAACATAATTGCAAATGAATCTATAGAATTAATTCTACGTACTTGTTATGGGGTCAAGTGCAGATTATGTGCGTTGTTTGACAATTTCATGTCTCAAGACAGAAAGTTTACAGCTACAAGAAGATATATCAATCAGTCCGTCTAGCTGGTCCTTCATTTTTTTCACGTTAATTTCTGCAAGAGATTTCCTGTCAATCTGTTTAGCTCTCTTATTGCAAAATATATTGATCTTCCGTCCTACTATATAATGTTACCTTAACAAAATTGTGGATTGACTGCTTGCCGAATACTAATGATTTCCTTGGCAATTAACTTAGAAATCTCACTATTTTTTTAAGTGGGGATAACTGTTTTCGAGAAAGTAACAAAACTGGATGACTTGTTGTGAAGTTGGGGGTGCTGTTTCATCCAAATGACAAGGTGGGCGAACAAATCTTGTGAATCACGGGTGTAAACTGAAGTCGTGCTTTTACTGACATTCTAATCTAAAAGGTAAAATAAAAATGGATTATAACTGAAGGAAACTGTATTAGGCTATCGTCCAGTTTCATACGTAACAAAATAAGTGCTAGTTATAAGAAATAATTAAAAACTTTGTAGAGTTGAATTAGATTATTGAAGAGAGAGGACCAAACCAAATCAGACGCATAGTAGTGTTTAGTTTAGACATTTTAGCTGATTTTAGCTCCGCCTTCGATAATATGAATTTATCCATAAAGAGATTAATTCTTGCTGTAGCGTTGCCATTTTAAACGAATGTTTAGTGTTTAGAGTTTTAAAAACGAGTGCTTGTGCATCTACGTTACTATGCTATTTTAATAGTATGTTCGACTTAAATTTAATTTATATGACATTTTTGTTTATTAAATTGTTAGGTAAAAGTACAGAATAGTTACAATACAACCTCTTAAGAATGGTTTTCTAAATAGCAAAGTTATTTTAGCACAATAACATAGATGCACAAATAACGAAACCCCTTTAAAGAGTTTCCTTATTTACTCGTATTAATCTTTGTTGGTTATCTGATTTTAAAACTATGATTTTAGAAGAAAAACACTGCTTAAAAACAATTACTCCCTAAAAATAAAATATATTAAAATTTGACACTAATTTTCTACAAAGCATTTTTTATTAAGTAGAAAGTTTGAAACTTTACATGGTTATGTTTCATAAAAAATGTGTAGAATATAATTGTATGACTATTTTTTTGTTCTAATATAAAACTGGAGCATTACCACATTTAAATGCAAATTTCAAAGAAAATTTGATGTGAAATATTAGGTTGGTGCAAAAATAATGTTTTCTACGTTCGTGTAAACGTCAAAAATGTCATTATTTTTGCACCAACCTAATAGAAAAACAAATTTTATAGATAAAACAAATATGTTTAAAATACAGTGCAGACACTTGAAATATAATATATATATATATATATAGATAGATAGATAGATAGATAGATAGATATATGTTAAACAAGTCTTTTTTTGTTTTTCCTTTCGAGCTCTTAAATATCGAGTCTCTTACTTTTGTATATAAATATCTTTTAAATGCTATATGCAGTGCACATTGAAAAAACAGAGTTCTATAAATTGGTTTTATATACAATGCGCGGGTTTATAGTTAAGCAAATGTACCGCATTAACCAACTGCAATTATGTAGAATTTTGATTCACAGAGTCTAGGGAGAAAGAGGCAGTTAATCGACAGAATAGCGAAGGGTTAAGATGTCCCATTGAAGCCTTCTCATATATGCGTTACCGTGTAAAAAAGAAACAGAGTTCATTACTTCACCAGTATATAGAGATAGATCAATGTATATTCAATTACTTCAATTATCGGTTTGAACACTGTATTCTATATTAAAAATCCCAAGTGATAACTGATTATACATTTTAATTTTCCAATTTATTTAGTCGACTTCACATTTTAGTAGGTGATCGATCTCTATCACCCGATATTGTGAACTAATATTTCATGTGATTTGTGAGTCATCTCATATACACCTTGATTTATAAAACCTTAAGTGTTTATTCCTCCCGCGACAATAATAGATAGTTCCATGTACTTTCAAATATTCTAAGACATGTAAACTGATGCACAGTACAGATTCTTAATTATCCAATTAATTTGATGAATTTCTCAGTCCAGCGGGTGATGGGTTTATTTACCGACACTTTTTAAACCTATGTGGCATATTTAAAGTAACGCATTCGAAAATATGTGCGTATTCGATTTTAATTTAACACCTGTAAAGTATTCTAGATTTTGTAGTTCGTTCCCAAAAATCAACATGGCTTTCAGATTTATTGCTATGTGTATAAAAATCTAAAATTACTGTCCTCGTCATTTTTATTTATTTTTAACCTCTTTTAGCGCAAAACATAACAGTCTCATGACAGTCAATAACAATTTCATATAAAATTTGGCATTTTGGCTCTAAAAAGATTTTGAATGAAAAATGTAAGCATTTTTTCTTTTATGACAAAACGAAATTCCACACTCAAAAGACAGATATGAATAATATCCGAATACATTACTTCTTATGTATAGGCGGAATTTGCTACCAATAAAAGTGTTCCTTGTCCAACAAATAAAGATTTGAAATAATATTCAGTTTCGTTTGATAGTCAATATTTATTTATACAACCAGAGGAAGATCTGACCCAAACGACAGACGGTAGAGAAAGTTAAACAATCGCTCATAAAAAAGAATAAAGCACTGCCTATCAAAAATTGTCATGAAGGACACGCTTGATTGTCCCTGGTCGGGCGCATTAAGAGGTAACTACTGATCTTACCCAAACAAAAATTGGTTAGAGAAAGTAGACCGATCAAATGTTCTTAGTATCAATGCCGCAGAACGAGAGATAAAATGCCTGCGAAATTGCCCAGTTTCTGGCGAATTGATTGTCGAGATCTAAATCCTAGCTGGCATGTCTGACAGCCTTGCATGTTACCAAAGAAATTGCAGTAGCATTTCTGTCTGACAGTCTTCTGGAAATTCAGTATTCAGTAGAGTACAGTATATTTTATAAAGCTCAGAAAGACATCGACAATTGTCACTTGTATATTGATCCCTGTAGCGGCGATTCACAATGTAAGCGCTCGCTTTTAAAAGAACAACAAAAGACAAAAAACACAAGTTCTAAATGACTAACTTCCAATGGAGATCTCCACGATGAGATCTCATTCTCCAATTTCAGGAGTCTACGTTCCAACCTTTCGGAGTTTTACATTTAATTAAAGGAAACCAAACCCGATCTATTATTCATGAACAGAAACTGTCATCGGACCGACTCTTTCCCTACAGGAGATCTTTAATAAAATATACCTAAACTTGACATCAAATTCTGACATCCAAGATCTGCATTGCTATAGAATATATGTGTGCATTAGATATGAATTTCCATCTGGTAGGAACACCTAGAGAGGATCGTAAATTGCCCTATATATGTGGTTCCGAGTAACACTTACAGCACCGCATTCACATTTGCTCAATATCGCTCATAAAACAACGATATTACTATCGTAGAAAATATCTCTGAGAACATTGACCACATTCTATCTGCTCATCCCTCGGTTAAAATTCACATCTGTGGAGACTTAATGTTCATAATAATTAATGGCTAGTTAACTCAAACAAAACGCATGATAAGCGAAGATCTTGTTTTTTTTTTCGCATTGTACATGACCTAACGCAGATTGTTCACGAACCCACTGGTGTGCATGACACTGAAGGACAGTATGCAAGTATTCTAGACGTTTTTCTTACAACATTCCCAGAACTGCGTTCATCATTCCTATTGTTTCTTTCACTCACTGCCGAACACTCAGTTGTCTAGCTCAGATTAACATAAAATGCAATAAGTCTTCAGATATACCCCTACCGAATAATATATCGATCATGTATTGCCGACTGAGATAACTTCAAAACATCTGCATCAAATATACCTCTTCGTCTTCTGTTTTAGAATAACATATATTCTATATTATCAGATTTTACTGACTGGTTTACTGTCGGTATAGACCGTTTTATAACCTACAAGAAATTCCAGCAAAAGTCTAAGACCATTCATGGTTCATTCAAGTATGTGTCACTGCCATCGCGCATGTCTATCAACGAAATTGATGTCTTGAAATTAAATCCGCATTTAAGATTGTCATCAACAAAGGAAAGCGTATAAGAAAGAAAGCTAGAGAGCCATATGCTCAGTGCATCACGTTTCAAGTAGCTGAGTAGCAGTTTGTTTCCCACGAGTCTCGGCGAATAACAAACAAGGCCTTAAATATAGTTGTGTTCTCTCTCCCAACCGTTATCAATGAACTTGAGATATTTTCGACAGCATCTGAAAAAAGAAATTATTTTATAAAAACTTTGCAGCAAATTCTACCCCTTGAGATGAGGGCCGCCTACACCTCCCGTATTCCCTCGTGAGACTGAATACACGCTATTCAACATGCAAATATGTGTGAATAATGTTGCCAAACTTATCAACACCGTTGGTTTCAGTAAACTAACTGACCCTGATGGCATTCCTATCATATTTATCTACAAGTTTCAACCTAATGGAGGTGCCATACTTATAAAGTTGTGTAAACATTATCTTAAAATAGAAATGTTACTTCACACTTTGGAAAACTCTTTCGTATTTAAAAGTCTTTTCTTCTCTCAGTACAGACTTATCAGTCTCCTATGCGTCATGAGTAAGTTGCTAGAAGTTTGTGATGAATAGAGAAGTGGTCATCTATCTCAGTACAAAAAATGTACTCCGCGACATACAATATAATCTCCGTTCTGCGAAATGTACGACTGATGTGCTAACAGTAATATCATACAGGATCAGTGGTTCTCTTTACGAAGATTTCGTTTCTAGAGCATTTGCTCTTGATATAGCAAAAGTATTTGATAGAGTATGGTACAAATGTCTACTTTACAAAATTTCCGGTTAAGAAATAACTGGAAATGTTCTCTACATTATTCAAGTATATCTGTTTGATGTGTTCGTATGAATAGTCGTCGATAGGCAGAAATCATAGGCCCATCGTATCAATGTTGGCCTCCCCATAGCTTAATCTCCGGCTCAACTCTCTTCTTGATATTCATCAACGATCTCCCTAATAACATTCCGATATCATTCGTAGAAATTTATGCAGATGTCATTACCATCTATGGAAACACTTCAAAGGCCGGCAACTGCTTAAATCACCTATCTTACTTTGCCAGTGTTCAAAACAGCGTAACAGCCTAGTGTGTAATACCCTTTTTCTCCTTTTTTAACCTCTTTCTACATTACAGATTTGAAGCCTGTCACTGCTCTATCGTTATTTTTATGACAGATGTTCGTTTAAGCTTCATTCTCTGGTCCTTCTTTGTCAGAATTTCATAAAAACACCCGTCAAACTACAACCACTATCAACCATTTGCTCCTACATTCTATGTCTACACACAGATTCCATAAACTAAGTTTTTCCTCTAAAACTGCCCGCTTATATATATTCTGTTCAGCTGGCTCGCTTTCCGGTGTACTGCAATATAGTCGCTTTAATGCCAAATGTAAAAACAATCTTGATGAGCTAATTTCTTAAATAATCAAATCATACACAATATCCACATCTATTTATTACTGCGAGCTTTCGTAATTGGCGACCAACTTGTAAAAATAAAAGAAACAGAAAATAGTAAATAAGGCGATAATATTTAAGAATAAAATAATCTTGGGAATCTTAAATACCCAAGACCAACAGAAATACAACAATCAACGAACGTTGATTAAATGAAAAATTAAGCTTGAAATTTTGTAAATTTTCCGGCGTTTAATAAAATGCATCTCAGGAGCACCATGGTTAAAAGCACCCGAAATGTTACTTTTACATTCCATGTACCGGCACAGCATTTAGCAGTAAGTGTATACCAATTGTATACACATGCATCTTCGCTCGTAAAAAAGTTTAGTCAATGTGTTTATTTTATTTAGTGCTCGTCGAGAATTTATGGCGCAAATAAATTATATTTACAATAAAGTTCTCTAAAATCTGAGGCGTTCCTGTACAATGCTCTATTTGTTTCTTTACAATGAGATATCACTATACTCTCCCCGGATATATAAATCTTTATATTATATACGTATGTATTTGTGTGTGTACCTGTGTGCACAGATAGAGAGAATATACACACTTACACACTAACACACACACGTACATATATATATATATATATTTATACATATATATATATATATATATATATATATGTATGTATATATATATATATATATAGCATGGGTGCCGGCGTTGCCCGGGTGTTTGGAGGTGTGTGTTGAGCAAAATAAAATATGGTAGTAGGAAAGCAGGCTCGAACCCGTATCATAAAGGAGGAAAAGAACGGGAAAAAACTTCACGTCTTTGCTGGTACAATCATTGCCAAAGAGGAAATGACGTACGTTTAAATTAAGGCTAGACAATCGAAAAGAGGGGATGACTTTCGAAAATATCGGCGAAAAAGGCGACCCCTCCCTGTAGAAAAGTGCCCAGTTGAGGGTGAAGAAATTAATGTTTTTAGCCAATTTTCGGTATTTGTCGTCTGAAGGGTTAGTTCAAAGCGATACTGATCTTGTGAAAATCCGTAGCCTCTGTAGAACGTTTTAGGCAGACATACAAACATACATACATACATTTAAATATAAGTAGCTCAATTTTTCGACCCAAACCGATGAAAAAGCTTGCCCTATCTCTGAATACGGTTTATTTAAAACTTCAAATGTTTAGACCAGACATTGTCTGAGTAATTTGGTACAGACTTCAGGGGTCAATTTTTTTCAATTTAACCCCTATTATGACCCGTTAACATTTATTGTATTGGGCCCAAATCAAGTTATTAAGTTAGATCCATGTTCACAGAACCTATATCTAAAATTGCAAGTGTTTATACCCAAAATTATCGGAGGATTTGGTAGAGTTCTCAAAGGGCAAATCGTTGATTTTGACCCCTTAACATGCAAACTTCTGGCCAGAAACGCATTACAACGATTTTTCCAAATCTCCATACCCTGTATATCAAATTTCGAATCTGTAGACTTAAAATTGACAGAGTTATTGCGTAGGGAAATGTACACTGACAGACGCACATACACAGACATACACCTTCACTGTTATACATATACTAGCATTTCATCAGGTCGTTGCCCAGGTGCTTGGATGTGACAAAAAAAACGGTAAATTATTTTTAACGTTGACCACTATTATGGCCCCTTAACATTTATTGTTTTAGGCTCATATCAAGTTATTAAGTTATATCCATGTCCAAGGAACCTATATCTAAAATTTCAAGTGTTTATACCCAAAACCTGCACAAGATTTTGGTAGAGTTCTCAAAGGTGAAATCGTTGAACCCTGACCCTTTAACAGCAAAATTTCTGACCGATAACCGATTACAAAGATTTTTCCAAATCTCAGTATCCTGTATATCAAATTTCGAGTCTATAGACTAGAAATTGACAGAGTTATTGAGCAGGAAAATGTACACAAACACACACACACACACACTTTCGCTTATATATATATATATATATATATATATATATATATATATATATATATATTAGGAAAGGTATAGAAATAATATTCCAACGTAATAGTAAAAATGTCTATGGTGAAGAATATATAGATAATTTTTGTATTTCCCTTTTTATTAGATGCAATTTTCACTGGCCGTAATTGCCCGATCGTAAAATACGCTTAAATATGATATTTTTATTAATGTCGATGTCTTATTTATTATTTATTATTATATCATATTGGACCCAATATATAGTAATGATTTAAAAAAAAAAAGTTTTAATGACTCGCGCGTCACCACGGAGAATCAAAACGAACACCTTTAGCTTATGATTTACTTTTTCCGTTGGCGTTAATGCCTGAACTATGAATGCATGTTTTCGGCAAGGTTAAAAATTAAAATATGAACCAATAGCAATTATTATACGCATGAGTATTCGTAATGCTCTCGTTCGACTTCAACCTGGCAAATTCCATTTCGTTAAATGTTCTTACTTTTGCACCTAGTTTCCCGGCTAAAACTCAAATATAATGTTTCGCATGGGTTCGAATACCCTATATATGAAGTTTCATGTCCGTAGACCAAAAACTTTAACGGAGGTATTTCGTAGGAAATATTTTAAACAAATATATATCCGCATACATAAATATATATAGATAAAAATTTTGTGTTTACTATAAACTTTTTACGCAAATATTACGCAAGTTTGAATCATGTAGAATATCTGCATGAATATAATTATACGTAATAGTTTACTAAACATGATCTTGCTACAAGTAAAATGAAAAATCTAATAGGAAATTAATTAAAATGAATGTTTAAAAGAATATGCAAATTAGATCTTTTGGTAGTGAATGCAATTTCACGGCCCACAAATAACAAGATTGTTTTCTTTTTAGTAAATAGAAAAACGGGTTTTTAATATTAATATCAATGCACAAAAATAAAAACTCAAATTCATCGGAGTACATATTTTTACACACACACGCTCACAGTGATATGTATGCTCTTTTAATTTTTTTTGCGCATTAATATACATATAAAACCCCCTGTGTTTCTATTTATTTAAAAAGAAAATGCAACTTTCTCATAGCTAGCCCATGAAATTGCATTCATCTGCAAAAGATTATGCTAATTTATGTATTTTTCTAAACATTCATTTTGCTTAATTTCCTATTAGTTTTTTTTGTGTTTTCTTATGGGATGATCATATTTAGTTAACTATTACATGTAAGTATAGTCATGCAGATATTCTAAATGAGTTATACTTGCATAATATTTGCGTGAAGAGGTTATAGTAAACACAACACTCTTCTCTATATATATTTATGTATGCGTATATATATTTGTTTTAAAAAATTGCCAATCAAATATAGGGTATTCGCACTCATTCGAAACTTTATATTTGGGTTTTAGTCGAGGATATACCGTATAAGTGTATATATATAAAGTGGGAAAATTTAAAAAAAATGGAATTTGCTTGGCGAAGATCAAACGACAGCATTACGAATATGCATGTCTAACGTAATAATTAGTGGTTAATGTTTTAGTTTTTAGCCTTGCAGCAAACATGTCTTCATATCTCAGGCATTAACGTCAAATAAATTCTAAGCTAAATCTTTTCGTTTCGATTCTCAAGGTGGCACTTGAGTAAAATAGTTTTAATTCTTATAATCATTACTATATATTGGGCCCAGTATATTACTATATATTGGGTCCAGTATAAAATAATAATAAATACGAAATTATCATTAATCAAAATATCATATTTAAGCGTAATTTATTACCGGCCAATGTCAGTCAGCATGCTAGTATAAATGTATATATAATGCGCATAAATAATCTATTTTAATTAATGCAGAACTCTTATTTATTATAAACGTAAGGATAAACCCTTTAAAAAATGAAGTAAAGGACGATAAGAAACTGAGATATGTGCTTGCGAGTATCACTTTTTTCTAAACAGGTAACTTGTTGTAAGTAAAAATACTCGAGCAGAAATCGTGACCAAAACCGAAAGTCATTGACTCAAGTACGATAATTATTTGACCACCTTGACACAATCTTTAAGAAGTGTTTTCAGACCTACTTATTTTTACATAAGTAATATGTCATGTGAACGCTTCATGCATGCCTATTCGTTAAAAAGTTTACAAATAGATAAAAATCCGATGACCACCCCCTCGTACCATTTTTTCAGTTTTGACACGTTGGCAGCACTTTCTTTAGTAGGAAACCGACAAAAATGTTTTCGACGTGTCTGAACACCCTATATTGCAAATTTCAAATCAGCAGGTCATAAATGCATTGAGTATATAAGGCGAGCCGTGCTTTAAAGACACACATTCTTACTTTTATAGATTTAAAACACACATATATATATATATAATTCTTATTAACTTGAATTAAAATTCGAATTAGTTTTAATTTAAATATACATTTATTTAATTATATTTAAAATAACATGTTATCAGAGGTAGAAACCCTGAAACATACTTATTAGAGAATTAGGATAAGGAACAAATTCGTAAAATATTTATTAAAACTAGATTGTCGTATGTAGAATTTAGTTAAGTTTGTGAAATGTAAAAATTATAAACATTACTTTCAATATAAATAATAATGATGGTGCTGATATTGATAATGATATAAATAAATAAATAAATAAATAAATTAAAGTAAATGGGCCTAACTAATTAATTTACAATTCAACATTAGCGCATATGAAGTATGATTTAATAACTTATGATTATCGATTGAAATAATCTGTAATACTGACATTTTGTATTGGAAAAAATAATAAATTAATTCATGATATAAATCGATTTAATTTTATTTTTTAATAATATTGAGTGGAAAACATTAAAACTACATTAAAAATAAACATTAATTATTGGTATAATTTGAAAGTCTATACGTTGTGAAAATATAAATTAATCAATATAAGTAAAGTTAATTTCATTAAATTTTTTCCAAGGGGGGGTAACTCTGCCTCACTTTATTAAGTTAATTTAATTATTGACAATTACGATATAAAAGAATTTTCAGACTATTTTTAAACTTAGCAAAATGCAAGTATCGCTTTTGAATTATATAATTTAAAAAATTATATAATTGCAAGGATTGATGAGTTTGATTGTAATAGCTAATAGATTTGAATTATGTATAGTTTTCAATTCGGATCAATTGTTTCGTTAAGATAACTGACTAAAATGATCAACCGGTTTTGTTTTTAGCTTAGTTTAGTTTTGTATATACAAAGATGTATAATAGTTTATAATCTGTTGATATTATTTTCATAAGTATGCATACAAAACTTAGAATTAATAAATTTACTAATTATTACATAGAACATTTTGGTAAAAGATTCATAAATTAATTGAAATTGTTAGTACGAATAGTTGGGTTTAATGACTTTGTTTGATAAAAATTCAATATGGCATAATGAAAAAATATAAAGGTAACTGCATATTCTCTTCCAATTATCCAATTTTTACCATGTACAATCATATTCCAATTCCTTTTGACGGATTGATCGTTGTTATTTCTTCTGATGAGTTAAGAGCATAATAGATTCACTGATTGATATAATTATTAAGTGATTGATTTTGCGCTACGAAACATATACTGTCAAGAATTGTATAAGTTAACTGAATTAAAGTAATAGGTTATAAAATGGTCGACATCATGAATTATGGAATATAACTTTTTGCCACTTATTCTCTCTCGCTATATATAAATATATATATATATATATATATATATTACTAGCAAGGTCACCTGGCATAGCTCAGGATCATATAAGACAATGAGAAAAACTTTGAACATGTCTGTAATTCTTAGGATAGAGGAACTATTGATGTCTATGTATCATTTGCCATCATGAGCAAAATAATATTTTACCCACCCTATGACGGGTATTACAGCACGTATGTGGAAAAGATTTCCTTACTTAGGGCGGATTATGGACAATACATATTTAAAATTATTTAAATAAGTTTATGTTGAGCTACATTTTCGGTGTGTCACAGGTAAGAGTGTGTTTTTTCTTATATCAGAGTGCTATATAAATGTTATACTACTCGAATATATCGCGTGATTTTCGATTTTGATAAGTTATGTATGTCACAGATAAGAATTTCTTTGTTTTCATATGGGTACTTCACTGTATAAGTACCTTATTTCCTGGGTAGGATACTGTAGAAGTACCGTTTTTTCTAATGTTAAAATGAAAGAACTCGATACTTTTAAGTAATTTTCTGTTGTGCTAGATTTTCTGTGTCTAGAATTAGAATTTGTTTGTTTTTTCATCTATTGCTATAGTGAAGAAGCGCCTTATTTCTCATTTAAAGTCATGCTATTCGAATATATAACGTCACTTTCGATTTTACTGACTTTTATGCACGTCACAGGTAGGATTTGATTTGTTTTTCATATGAGTACTATACTACAAAAGTGCTTATTTCTTGGGTAGGATAATATACAAGTACCGTATTTTTAATATACTACTGGATGATTTTACATAATTTTCTGTTGTGAGAACTTTTCCGTATGTCAGAGGTGTAAGTATGGTTTTTTTATAATAGAGGGCTATATTAAAAAAGCACCTTATTCCTCATATAAATGTCATACTACTCGAATATATTATATAATTTTCGGTTTGGATTACTTTTATGTACGCCACGGGTAAGATTTCCTTTGTTTTTAATATGGGTAAATATTATTATTTGTGTGTGCATTTTTCTTTGTTTGTGAATGTATGTGTATGTATGTGCGTTTGTTTGTGAGAATGGATTGTTCACCAAACGTGGATCGATTTATGTTATACTTAATTTTGCGTTTCAATACTGATTCTTCTCCAGTACGTTCACAGTCTTAATTGAAATGCACCAAATTTTGCATGTGCTAACCTCTCTATTTTACCCGTATGCCCGCCTCTTTCTCTGTCAGATTATCTGACGTACTGGCTTATCTAAAGTCATGGCAAAAGGTTACGCTCGTTGAAACCAGTGTGCGTGGTGTTGTGTAAGGATGCATTCAAACATCCCTAACACTACGGTCACGGTGATGTCAGGGTTGGTGCCATCCTAGCCAATCTGAGGCGCGTTCGTAGCGGTCAAGCCTGCGGTTGGTAGAAAAACGCTGGTTTAGTGAAACGAGTTGTTTGGATATCTTCAATGATTAGGTCATTAATTTTCGGGGCAAAGAAGGCTGATTGACACTAACGAACGCCGCGGCTCCGTCTTAACGAATGCCGTTTGTTCGAGATGAGAATGTAACCCTCGGTCAAGGATGGGTCGATTAAGAATTAGATGCACCGCGGATGACAAATGAACGGGGAAAGGGAAGAAAAGAATGAAATTCCCCATAGAAGATATTTGGATTTCGCTGTCACATGAACATCCATATTAAGATTTCTTTAGTTTTGTGTTTGGTTTGTTTGCTATATCATGGCATGCATTCAATCTAGTATCAAATATTCATATAAACAAATATGTGCAGATATAAGTATACGCCCTTGAAAAGGATCACTTTCAGCCTGACATGACCCGATGTATCTGTGATATGCTATATCAACTGTTTCGGGCTATCAAATAAAGAAATATAATAGATGACGAAAAGTTGGTTAATTTTAAACGATGTATTTTCAGCATGTAAATATTTACGAGGAAGTAAATAATATTTAAAGATTAATATTCAATACGTATTAATTTTCATTATTATTTACAACTAGTACGTAATTAAAGTTACGAGGAGAGTAGTAAATGTTTTATTAAAACAATGACGATTGATTTTCTAGTGTTGTTATACAAAAGGTAAATTTTCATGTAAACTCTGATAGCTAGTTGACGTAAAATTTACTGAAAGAACAAATACATAAGTAAAATTGTACTTAAACAAAGTGCAGCGTTTAAAAAATATAATACGGTATATATTTTTATACTAAACAAAATCTCTCTCCCTCTCTCTTTATACACACACACACACACACATATATATATATGTATATATATGTATATATATATATATATATATATATATATATATATATTTCTTCCGATGATTTAATGAAAAAATAGATTCATTGATTGGTATAATTAAATGAATGATTTTAGCGCTAGGAAACAGTTAATATCAAGAATTGTAAATGTCAACGTAATTAAAGGAATACATAGTAAGATAGTAAACATTATGAAATTTGGAATATAGACTTTTGTCATTTTTAGTTTATATATATATATATATATATATATATATATATATATATATATATATATATATATATACAGTTTAACTCAGATATGGGAGACTCTAATATACGAAACATATATAACAGAAATTTTTATTAGTTCCAAATTGGAGTCTGTGTTAATTTACAAGTACCACCGGGTATCAGAAATCAGAATATAAATATTACTTGAATATAAGAGAGTTGTGAGACCGGATAAGGGGTCTCTTATATCCACGTTACATATATATATATATATATATATATATATATATATATATATATATATATATATATATATATATATATATATTAGCAGAAGTGCACGCGGTTGACTGGGTTCAAAAAGAGCCTACAGAAAATGGATTGTGATTGAGGAAGGTATGATAGGTTATATGTAATCAGTTTTTTAAAATAGTCAACTATATAGGACCCTATTCTTGACCAGACACACACACACACTCACACACACTCACACACACACAAACGTTCAGCTTTGTATTATATATATATATATATATATATATATATATATATATATATATATATATATATATATAACGCATCCCTAGGGTCTAGATTAATTAATAAATGGGATAATTATTACAGAACCAAAATAAATATTTTTTAGTTATTCGCCGGGCAACGCCGGGTAGAAATCATTTATTTAGTGATCTATTTATATATTTATCTATCTATCTATCTAATTTTCTATCCGTGTAACGGAGTAAACAACAGGTCGTGGGAGACAAAATGTTGGGCGAGCATGTAGGTGCAGAAAGTGTCAAATCGTCATGTTGTGACATGTATCAAACTTGGTTGACCGCTCAGTTCGCACATGAAGTGTGAAGCAGGAACCGGACGTGACTAGTCAGGTTCCCGGGTTTGGGCGCGGATTGCCTTAATAAACGTTTTCCGAAACCAAAATTTATAATGCGGATCTTTAAAAAAGTATAACGATCCTTTAAAAAGAAAGTAAAAAGAGAGAAAAAAGGAAGGACAGAAACAAATAAAGAGGATAAAGATTAGTAATGGGGCTAGAGAAAAAAAAACATTTATTTCAAACCCAAATGCTACTCCTTGAAAAACAGGGTATTTTAGTCTGGAAATTATCATGAACAATTTATTATCGGCTCGATAATCTCTGTTTTTTTTTTTTGGGGGGGGGGTGTCAACTCGCCAAATACTTTTGACTGACTGCAATTGAATTAATTTGAGCTGCTTTAATTTTCTTGATTTTATATATTTGTCTATATCTTATTATATATATATATATATATATATATATATATATATATATATATATACTGCTCTCTCCCAGTGTATATATCCACATTTCTCCTTTTTCAAACCTTTATTTTAATTACCTTACTGCTCCTGTACGAATATAACCTTTCTTAATCTCGATTCTAAGCTAATGTTTTCAAACCAGTTTTTTGTAGATATATACATCTGGCACTTATTTCTCTTTTGGTTTTAAAATGCTATTGCATGAGGAGGTTATTTTCTTTTATTTTAGAACTCTGATGATGTAATAAAGTTTTTTTCTTTTTAGCTTTTAAGTCAAAGGTAAAATTTGTCCCAAGTTTCGTATAAATAATTGAATTCATTAAAAAAGGTAGCGCAAAACAAAGAAAATAACACACACACATATATATATATATATATATATATATATATATATATATATATATATATATATATATATATATTAAATAAGGGGGTAGTCACCAACAGTGTGTGTGTTTTTAACATTATTTTATTATTCCGTGTCTTGGGTTTTCATTGAGAATTATGTTTAGATCATTGTAATAATGTTTTTAAATCGTTTTGTGAAGCGCCCACTTTAAATATACATCCCTCTGTGGTTGGAATTTCTTAACCCATTATATATATATATATGTATATATATGATTAGTTTTTTTGGAAAAAGAATTCCAGCAGAGTGCTCAATTAAAAGGAAAATCCAAATTTTAAGAGCGTACTTATATTTTGTGTACAGAAAGTTGTTAGTTGAGACAGGTCATTGGTACCGTCGGTTTCAAGCCCGATAATAAGGCCCGTTTAAGGTATCCTTATCGAGCTCTCTTCAGCCAATATTCGTCTATCTTATAACCGGAAGTGTGAAGTATATATACCTCGCGAGTCCACGTTCAAATCTCGTTTTGTTTAATCCCCCCCCTTTTTTTTTTTTTTTTTTTATTTTTTTATCTATCTATCTATATCTATATATATATATATATATATATATATATATATATCGGGTAATGTAATACCTAATTTTCAACTTTGAATTATTTAAATTTAAGATCTAATTTCGAAAAAATGTTTTTTTTTTTTTTTTTTTTTTTTTTAATATATGAATCGATTTTAATTTGAACCCCATTTAATTTTAAAATCTCTTTCCTTATGTATAAAAACTTTAAAATCTGTATTGGTATCGGTTAAAAACTTAAAAATTCGTTTAATTATATCGAACATTTAAAAATTTCCAAAAATACGTTTAAAGTTTTAAAAAATATATTTTTAATTATATCGAATCACGTTTAAAAATTTCGAAATACGTTTAAAAATTATTTTTTAAAAACCCAAATCTTTCAAGGTTTGGGGAAGCGAGTATTTATCTATCCTAAGTGATTTCCCTAGTTTATTAACATTATTATATTTTTAAATTCGAAATAGATTATAAATTACATTTATAAAATATTATATATATATATATATATGACATTAATTAAAAATCTATAATATAATTGCGATTAAAATCCAAGTTTACCGACTAATTATTTATGTATTTACAATTTTTTTTCCTTATATATATATATATATATAAAAACAACATCTAAGTGTTGTTCTTTTCATTGATCCAATTTATTAGGAGACCCTTCCTTCTATGTATGCAACTTTTCAAAGCTTCACTCCTCACATTTAAACATTTTATTTTTGGGTCATGAATGGACCGGAGGATGTAGTACTTCTCTGCGTTACAGAGTGAGCATTGACTTAATTCCGGGACGTAGGCTGGTCTATGCTCTATTTTTCTCCATTTTATGGAAAAGGGTGTATTTTTTTCTTTAAGCTCCCACACGCGGGTAGCTAATGCTGTATTCATCCTTGTTTTAGCTCTAAAGGAGCTCATATGTGCATAATACCTTTGTTTAAATTGGCCTTTTGTCATACCTATATATATTTCCGGTATATTTGTGGATTGTTCCGTTACTGTGGCCTCATAGACAAGGGATTCAGCTTTACAATTACCCTCCAATGGACAGCTATTTTTGGTCCTGCAAGAGCAGCCTGCGTTATCTATCTTTTTTGGTTCTTTGGATATTATCGACTTAATTGATGGAGCTGTCGAGTAACTAACTTTCACCGTGTTTCTATTAAAAAGTTTATGTAGTCTATGTGTTCTTGGAAAATGTTTGTCTAGAAGGCTAAGAAAACAATGCCCTACTCTAGTTTTAGTGTTCAATGAAAACGGAGGTAAGAACCAGATTATTTTCCGTTTCCTCTTTCGTTTTATATTTTCTTTATTCTGGGTTTGTTGAAATTTTATGTTTTCATTGAACCCACTTTGATGCAGTGCGTCATTATAATATGGTGCTGCTTTCTCGAACACTTCAGCGTTCGAAGAAAGCCGTGAAATCCTTTGGCTAATGTTCGCTACCATATTTTTAAACACTGTGGGTGGGTGGCATGAACCCTTATTTATATACATGAGTTTTTCATTTAGTTTGTGAAAGGGTTTGTGTATTTTCTTCTCGAGATCTAGAGTGGCATCTAAAAAATCTACTCTATCTAAATTTGTATGTATTATTATTTTAAAGCCTAGTTCCTTAAAAAATTCAGTTAGGTCTTTTCTAAGCCTGTCTAGTGCACATCCATTGTAGTCACGCGATAGGCAAAGTCCATCATCTCTATATAATCCAAAAAAGTGATCTGGGAATTTATATTTCATGGTCTCCAGTAGAAAAAGTCCAACCAGATCGCAGATATCAGCACTGTCATACGCCCCCATCGCGACGTCAAAGGGGTCTTCGGGGTTTGATTTTTTGACCCACGTTTTATCGTCAAAAAATAAAAGGGTCTGTCGAGCTTGCATGATTGTTTCCTTATCGAGCTCACTTATCTTTCTATATTTTGATGCGAAGATCAACGATTTTTCTAGGATTTCCTTAGTGATTGAAGGGTAAAAATCGACGATATCCAGTTGTGTAAACTTACATTTGTGTGGTTCAGTTATGTTTTTAAACCAGTCCAGTACCGCGCTAGTGTCTGCCCACAAATTAAGATTTGATTTTCTTTTTATCTCTTTTACTATTTCTCTAAGTATAGACTTGCTAGCTAGACCGATTTCGCTTTTAGCCGGGTTTATTAACCTGCAGGTTGGCCTATTATTAAAATTTTCCTTGTGGTCTTTTAAAGTTATAAACACATTTTTCTTTGCTAACCTATTTACTCTGTATTCTATACCTAATTTTGTGGCAACTTCTGTAGCCTCTTGGTTAATAGATTTATAAGTATCTTTTCTTGCTACCTGGTATTTTTCTGTAATTGAGTTTAGTATAAGTTGTTTTTTCTGTTCATTTTCCATTTTATATAAATTTTTCGTTTTATCTGAGAAAACAATCGTCTCATTTTCTCTTTTTATTTTTTTGATATCAGCTGTCATTGTTTTTTGAAATTGATTTGATCTATGTTTAAATTCAAGCTTGGCGATAATGTCTAGTAAATCTTTTTCAAAATTTTCTAATTCTTCCACTTTACTCGGGTATTTTATAGATTTTAATCCAAAATTGTTTTTCACATTCTCTTGGATGTTTGTTTCGTTTATAACCTTCCATCTCATCCTCTGAATTACGTCTTCAATTTTCGATAGTAGGATTCTTGTATACAGCTGGTTACTTGGTGTTGGTATATTTTTAGTGGAGTAATTTAAGGTATATTGTTCCATCTCCGGTTGTTTTTAAAGAAGGTGGTCTTTACTTCCTGTTTTGTGGTGTTCTTTCCCGATAGTGCTCAACCACTAGGCTATTGGTAATTGTAAAGCTGAATCCCTTGTCTATGAGGCCACAGTAACGGAACAATCCACAAATATACCGGAAATATATATAGGTATGACAAAAGGCCAATTTAAACAAAGGTATTATGCACATATGAGCTCCTTTAGAGCTAAAACAAGGATGAATACAGCATTAGCTACCCGCGTGTGGGAGCTTAAAGAAAAAAATACACCCTTTTCCATAAAATGGAGAAAAATAGAGCATAGACCAGCCTACGTCCCGGAATTAAGTCAATGCTCACTCTGTAACGCAGAGAAGTACTACATCCTCCGGTCCATTCATGACCCAAAAATAAAATGTTTAAATGTGAGGAGTGAAGCTTTGAAAAGTTGCATACATAGAAGGAAGGGTCTCCTAATAAATTGGATCAATGAAAAGAACAACACTTAGATGTTGTTTTTATATATATATATATATATATAAGGAAAAAAAATTGTAAATACATAAATAATTAGTCGGTAAACTTGGATTTTAATCGCAATTATATTATAGATTTTTAATTAATGTCATATATATATATATATAATATTTTATAAATGTAATTTATAATCTATTTCGAATTTAAAAATATAATAATGTTAATAAACTAGGGAAATCACTTAGGATAGATAAATACTCGCTTCCCCAAACCTTGAAAGATTTGGGTTTTTAAAAAATAATTTTTAAACGTATTTCGAAATTTTTAAACGTGATTCGATATAATTAAAAATATATTTTTTAAAACTTTAAACGTATTTTTGGAAATTTTTAAATGTTCGATATAATTAAACGAATTTTTAAGTTTTTAACCGATACCAATACAGATTTTAAAGTTTTTATACATAAGGAAAGAGATTTTAAAATTAAATGGGGTTCAAATTAAAATCGATTCATATATTAAAAAAAAAAAAAAAAAAAAAAAAACATTTTTTCGAAATTAGATCTTAAATTTAAATAATTCAAAGTTGAAAATTAGGTATTACATTACCCGATATATATATATATATATATATATATATAGATATAGATAGATAGATAAAAAAAAAAAAAAAAAAGGGGGGGGATTAAACAAAACGAGATTTGAACGTGGACTCGCGAGGTATATATACTTCACACTTCCGGTTATAAGATAGACGAATATTGGCTGAAGAGAGCTCGATAAGGATACCTTAAACGGGCCTTATTATCGGGCTTGAAACCGACGGTACCAATGACCTGTCTCAACTAACAACTTTCTGTACACAAAATATAAAAATATATGTATATATATATATATATATATTAAAACATGCATACATACACATATTTATGAATGTATATATAAAACGCATTAAATCATTTCTCTCTGATAGGCTCATAAGAGTAATGGTTGATGGGCAGAAATCAGAGGCGCTCAGTATTAATGATGGAGTCCCTCAGGGGTCATCCTGGTCCCAACTCTCTTCCTGATCTGCATCAATGATCTCCCAAAACACATACTTAAATCATTCGTTGACATCTATGCTGATGACACGACCATCTATGGCAACACACCAAAGGCAATAAATGACAAAGTTCTGTCTGATTCTCTCTCCTCTGACGTTGAACGCGTGGTACAGTGGTGGAAGAGGTGGCTGGTCACTTTTAATGCATCTAAAACCAAGCTCCTTTCTTTACATCACCAACACTCTAATCCTCATCTGGCATCAATTCAAATGGATGGCTCTCGTCTAGGGAAAGCTCCAAACTTTGATAAGCTTCTGGGCTTGACCTTTACTCCTAACCTGAAATGGAACACGTACATTAAGACTACTGCCAAGGTCGCTGGAAAAATGGTAGGATCCGTCTGCCACTCAAGAAGATATCTCACTACTGATGCAATTCTCTATTTATATAAAAGCCAAGTGCGTCTAAGGATGGAGTACTGTTTCCATATCTGGACAGGAGCTGATAAAATACTCTATCCTGCCTTGGCAGAGTACAAAATAGGCTTCGTGGCTTAGTGGGGGGGATGCACTTTTATCTTTCTGTCTTTGTTTTATCGTTACTTCCATGGAAGGTGCTCGCCTGTGCTCCAATCCCTGGTCCCCCTCGCCGGTCTTTCATGAAAACACCCGTCTAGCTGTAACCACTGTCAAAGATTTCCCCCACACTTTATCTGTGCCAAAACCAAAACGAAGATTCCATGAACAAAGCTTCTTTCTTAGAAGTGCACGCCTGTGGAACTCTGTTCCGTCTGCCTGTTTCCCACCTGACTACAACTTGGATGTCTTAAAAATCAACATAAACAAATTCCTGATGACCCCCCCTTAAGTAAGACTCTTTATCAAATATCAAAATTAACGTACTGTACATGCAATAAATCTTATCCCCGAGTGGCTTCCGGGCCATGATAAGTGGTGACTGCCTTGTAAATATATATATATATATATATATATATATATATATATTGTATTACCTTGTAAATAAATAAATATATATATATATATATATATATATATATAAAAGGAAATACGTACTAATTAAAATTTGATTTAATCCTTTCCAAAATTATTAGAATTTTTTTCTGGTTTTCTATTTAAATCGATAGATTTATATTGTCATTTTTTATTTAGCTTTGGATTAAGAATGTCGTTTGTACAAATGATTATCAAATCATTAGTATTAATATTATAAAATTTTACCATATTTACATGAAGACATTTATTAATACACATATAATATACGTGTATTAATATAATGTGTATTAATATATATATATATATATATATATTTATATTTACTATAAATAAGTTAAACAAGCGAATAAAGTGTTTGCTATTAGGTTCTACAACAGGTTGTATGACAACTTTATTTAAAAACTTTACAATACTTTTCTGTTAGACGTACTCGCGTTTCATCATTTTAGTTAGAATGGGGGAGAATCTGACTATTCAGACACGATGGATCTAGCAGCACTTTTAATATTGGATAACTTGGAGACAAATCACTTTGAGTCTTCGTGAAGTAAAAGGTGCTGAGAAAAAAACTGTTCCCTACAGACAAATTCTTATGCAATTCTTGAATGGCCAGATATGTTTTACTAGGCTAAAAACTCAGATACTATATATTTATTTTTACATGGAGGTCACCACTTATCAAGGCCCAGAAGCCACTCGGTGATAAGGGTTATTGTGTGTACAGTAATCAATGGGATAGTATCGTAGTAATAGTTCGTATTGGAGATTTCATAAAGTGTCATTACTTAAGGGGGCGGTTCATCAAGAATTTGTTTGTGTTGGACTTGAAGACATTTAAGTTGAAGTCGGGAAAGAAACAGGCAAACCGCAGAAAGTTCCACAGACGTGACTTCTAAGAAAGAAGCTTTGTTCATGGAATCTACGTTTTGATTTAGTCACAGATAAAGAGTGGGGAAAATTATTGACAGTGGTTTCAGCTAGTCAAGTGTTTTGATTGGGGAGGGGGACCAGGAATTGGAGCTCAGGCGAGAACTTGCCATGAAAATAACGATAAAACAAAGACAGGCTCGCAACGTCTCTCCTTTAGGATAGACGTTGCAGGGAAGAGAAAAGGGCATTCCCCACCAAGCCACGAAGTCTATTTTGTACTCTGTCAAGGCATGATAGGCTGTTTTTAGCAGCTCCTGCCCAGATGTGGCAGCAGTACTCCATCCTTGGGCGTACTTGGCTTTTATATAAATAGAGAATTACATCATTAGTGAGATATCTTCTGGGGCGGTATATCCCACCATTTTTCCAGCGACCTTGGCTAGACTTGATGTATGTGTTCCATTTCAGATCAGGAGTAAAGGTCAACCCCAGAAGCTTATGGGGCCTCCCCTGTACGAGACCCATCCATTTCAATTGATGACAGATGGGGATCAGAGCGTTTATGATGTAATGTATATATAGCGAGAGAAAATAAGAAAGATACAAAATAAGCTCGGTTATAAAATGATTGGCAAATCCTGTTAACCTAACATTAGAGCAATATATTGATTTCGCGTTGTAAGTCTGCCTGTGTTATTTTATATTTGTTGATATATATATATATATATATATATATATATATATATATATATATATATATATATATATGCACATGTGCGTGTCTTCATTACTAATGTGTACGTTTACCTATTTGGACTTGATGTATTCTCTATATCTATATGCGTAAGTAAGGGTACGCATGGCTGACTAAATTCTAAATCTAATTATCCGCTGGTTCTCTCTAAACGGAAAATCCATAGGGGCGTATTAACTAACAAACGGGTCCCAGACATAAAGTCTCAGAGTAAAGGTTTCCTTTTCTTTTCATTCCAACTTTTTTGTATTTTCCTGCGAGATGACAGACCGTGCGGGACTGGACGTTTGCCAGCAACGCGAAGCAACCAACCAACCAAATTCCTTTGACTGCGGCAAAACCAAATGTCCTTCGTTCCACAACGCTCACCTTGGCCGTCCAACTTCTCGCTCCATCGGGGACTTTTCGCCAGACAACGCAGCCTTTGTCCGGCTCCGACGTTTATCGATCTCCACCTCAACCTTGCAAATCATTTCTGTCTTTTTTTTGTTCATTTTTTTTTATTCATATGATGTATATGCAGAGAATACGTATGATGTCAACTATTTAATAAAGAAAAGAATATGCAGGGCCGGAAAATGTGAGAAGTATAGAAATGGAACAAAACGAATAAATATTGCCTGATAAAAGATATCAAGGATTAGCTTAACTTGCTGGAAGGATAGATTATCATACATAATTCGTGAAACGTAAGCTATAATAGTAGTTAAAATAAGGGGCAATTCTTTCAGAATATATATATATATATATATATTAATATATATATATATGTATATATATATATATATATATATATATGCAGAAATTTCCCTTTATAAAATAATGTTGTGGCTTTCCAAACACGAACACAACGTAAAATTACAGTATGCCCGCATTAGTTGCATATAATTTCTCCATCGATCCGCGTAAATATCTAAATGTTTTGAATTGCTTCTGTAAATTTCTACAATAGTTCCATCCGCAGTCACTCTCTCATGCAAGTACTATTTAGAGAGAGTCGCAAAATTCCCCCTCTAAATGATTTGTTCCTCTCTTGATCCATAGTACAGCAGGGCAAAAAACTTCCCTGTGAACGACTTACACCCTACCTTGTAGGCTGTGCGCTCGTGGGGAGGCCAGCCAAAAAGGAACACTACACAACAGTATAACTCATACAAAACTCAGCATCCCTGTTACAAAACATGTCTACATGCACATGTTTAACCCGAGCTTGGTTCAAATGTTAAATCTCTAAACCAATACTTATGTTTTATTTACGGTTTGCATATAACTCATTCAGCTTTGCTTTGAAATATTTCATGAAAAAAAGCTCCGCTTGCGATCGACAACAAGCGTTTATCGCAATTTTTCTTCAAATAAACAAACAAAATCAATTTGTTCATTAAGTACTGTTCTTTCACCGTACAATTTACGGATAAATAAAACATTAGGTGTTTATGTACTTACGTTACCGGCTATTTTTTTTTTTAAATTAGTATTTTTGATTATATTCAAGTTTTACGATGTTTTTTCTATTCCATTGTTCCGTGGATGTACAGTATAATTACAAAACGGCCTCCGCCTACGCATGCTATTTCAATACGGTGACATAAGTGCATAATTAAAAACATGTATTCATCTTTTTTGATAAATAAATATACACAGTGCCTAAAAAATATTCATCTTTTACTGGACAAAAAAGACGAGACTTTTGCTTAGTAAAAACGAGTGTTTTTTACGACAGTACATACCGTGCTATAACCACCCCGACATCTACATGTTAGGAACGGCTTTCAAGGTTTGGTGTGTTTATTCCGAAAGCCCTACATTACATGGGGAGGTTGGGAGGTTATACTACGCAGGGTACTGTCGTAAGAAAAATACCCAATATTATTATGACAGTACGTAGTGTAGTATAAACGTACTCAGCATCCTTATGTTAAGAACAACTTTCGATGTGTGGGGTGTTCATTACGTAATCCCTTCTTTACACGGGAGGTTGAGGGTGTTTATACTATGCTGGTTGTTGTCGTAAATAAATTCTCAAAATGAAATTTAAATATTAACAGTAAATAAATTTAATAAAAAAAGTGCAACTTTTCTTGAAAATATAAATATATTTATATTCAGTGTTTACAGTAAAATTTTTGCTAGTTTTTTATTTATACTTTTTTTTTCACTTTGTTTGCTTGGAGATTCGTCTGCGTCTTTTACTTTGTTCGGCTTGATTATTATCTGTATGCATAAAAATGTTTAATTATTTTTTTATTCTATTATTTATTCATATATCATTTGTATAACGACAATTTCTTACTTTGATTTCAGCTAACTATTAATGGATAAATGAAAAACATTAGGTGTTTATGTACTTATGTCACCGCCTTCTTTTTATATTAGTATTTCCCTTTACTTAAATTCAAATTTTACGATGTTTTTTTTAAATTAAATTGTTCCGTGAATGTACAGTATAACTAGAAAACACCATCCTCTACCTATGTTATTTCAGCATGGTCACATAACTGCATGCAAAAATATAAATATTTTATTGAAAAATAAAAATTCATACTCCATTTTTGGGACTATTTTACGATATTTGTAAAAGATTTTCTGTGTATGTCTATTTAGCAGTTCTGCATGGTGCTGAACTCAAATTTAAAACATGTGAAGGCCTTGGGGATTTTGGGGGCTAAATGGTGGGGGCAACTGATGGTCATTTCCTTTATTGCGTGGTGCAGAACTCAATTTTACAAATATTAAGTCCTAAAATTGCACTGTTTGTTCATTTTCACCAAGATTTGAGTCCCCATGGTGACGTTTGGGGAGGGAGGGCAAATGCTGAACTTAGTCATTTTTTATGCCTCGTTCACTGTGCATTTACGGGGAACCAGGCTTGCTTCACTTGTTTTCTACTTTTCAATGTTTCTCTCTTTCTATATCTCTGCTTGTCTTTCTAACAATTATCTGTATTCTGAGCGTGTGTTTTCCCGCTACAATTTTTCTTCGTACTATCACATTCTTTACATACGGAATAATTCACGTTGACACACCGGTTCCCATTAGACTACCGAAGGTAAGCAACGTTCAGCCTGGTTAGTACTAAAAATGGTGACCGTATGGGAATTCCACGTGCTGGATGTGTTCTTTGCATATCTCGGTGTTGTTTTTGGTTGTCTAGGACTTCTCCTTGCCACTGGACTCAAGTGAAGTGCCGATTCAAAAATGATACGGTTTGAACTTGCGCAACACTTGTTTCAAAATTACATGCACAGCTACCTTTACAGGAGGCATCCATTGTCTCTTGAGAGTGAACGGAGGCATTGCAATAACCCTCTACATGTAACTTTGTCTTGTTCTCTTTCTGCTCACATTCACTTATATCTTTATTGACCTCCCCCCTGTTAACTCGCATCTTCCTATTGTCTGTGGTTTTCTCTCTCTGCTTCCCTCTCCAGAGTATTTCCTTTTATATTATTCTCGATCATAAATTTCAAGCGATAGAGAATTTACGAGACAGATTCAAATTCCAAACTCTCTTGTCCGTAATCATTCTAATTTCGGATCCACGTCTCCCTGCAGGACTTTACCCCTTTAAATAAGAGCTATTTCCGGTAGCCTCGTACACAGTCTGACTGAATTGGATTCAGTCGTCTGCTCTCTTTTAATTAGGTTTATTTGTGAGGCTTATCTTTAGATGAAGGCAAATTCCTATAAATCAAAACGAAATGCAGTGGCAAAAAGAAAAAAAAAACAGAAAGAACAGAAAAGAGGTAAAATGTAAGGTAAAATAAAAAATAGAAACCAATAAAGAGATAGCGGATTAAACTTTGAGCAAACAAAAAAGAATAAAAAAAGGCGGTTCATGTACAAATACTTGTAATGAAAAAGAAATAAACAAGAGAATGAAAGAAATTAAGAGAGACAAGAAGAAAAGAAAGGAAACACGATGGAGAAAATAGAAGACAAATAAAATAGAACACAGAAAAAAGAAGACAAGACAGCAGGTAAGTATTGGAAAGAAAGAGTAAATACAGAAGAAAGAGGGCGAGGGAAAAAGACACACTAAAAAAAAATAAAAGACAGGAAACTAGTGTAAAGTGTAGCAAAGAGAGTAAGACGGAGAGCAGAATTGAAGGTAAAAATGCGAAACTAAAGAAAAAAATATGAATGCAAAATCTAGCTGTAAACACTATCAATAATTCTCCCTACCCTTTATCTGTACCTAAACCTAAACGTAGATTCCATGAACAAAGCTTCTTTCTTAGAACTGCACGCCTGTGGAATTGTCTTCCGTTTTCCTGCTTTCCGGCTGACTACAATAGGGTTGTGTTCAAGTCTAACGTAAATAAGTTCTTGATGAGCCGTTCTATATTAGTTATCAAATTTACCAAATTTTCATTACTAATGATTACTATATTGTCCACTGTCTACTGTTCACTCTTTAACCCTTATACTTGAGTGGCCTCTTGGCCTTGATAAGTGGTGATGCCTATGTAAAAAAAAAACAGAAAGAAAAACAAAGAGAAAATGATTTGTGATGACTTATTATTGATAAGGGACATAATCAGTCTTACTTCGACATTAGAATTACTAAGAAAAAATTCAAACGGCTAAAATAAAAAGTAAAGTTCGGCAAATTTGAACGTCTTTTCTTTATAAATGTTTTTAAAAATGACTCGTTCGCCACCACTTTTTGACTTTTTGTCCTTTGATGTTAAAGCCTGAACTATCTATGAAGACATTTTTGCTGCAAGACGAAAAATTAAAATATGAACCAATAGTTATTAGGTTTCGCATCCGTATTCGTAAAGCTGTCGTTGGATCTTCACCTGACAGGTACTATTTTTTTAATTTTCAAAATTTGCACCGATTTTTTTCCGGCTAAATCTCAACAATATAAAATTTCGCATGGGTTCTAATACTCTATATATTAAGTTTCATGACTGTAGACCAAAAACTGATAGAAGAGTTTGGTAGAGAAAATTTTATATATATATATATATATATATATATATATATATACATATGGGCGATGTCAAAACATCGTCAATTCATTACCCACTCAGTCGTACAGTGTAATGGTGAGAAGCCTTGACTGTCATTTGGGCGGTCGGGTTTCGATCCTGGCTTGAGGCGGTTTTCTGTCTAGCCGAAATTATGATTTAATACACACTGGAGGAGAAATATTTACGGCACATATTAATGGTCCGTTGGTTAGAACATCCGACTGTCAACTCGACAGTTGTGGGTCCGATCTACGGCTGTGGAAAGGTGTATGTCTAGCCACACTAATGAGTTTTGCTACAACGAAACAGTACTGTATATGGTTGATATATATATATATATATATATATAATATTACGAAAGTATAAAACATATATAATATTACGAAAGTATAAAACATGTAGAATATCTGCATAAATATTATTAAACGTAATAGCTTACTAAAGATGATCATTTCATAACAAAACTGACAAAACTTAATAGGTCTTAATTAAAATTAATGTTTAAAAGAATATGCAAATTAGCTAGATCTTTTGAAGTGGAATGTAATTCGATGAATTATATATAACCAAGTTCTATTTTGTTTTTAAATTACTGGAAACAGAAAAACTCAATCATACGAGTATAGATTTAGCGTAAAGAAATTCTAACTGTCGCCTTATTATTATTAATTACTTTTTATCATCGTGTCTGTATGTATTTATTTTTTGTCTTTCCCTTCACTTTACATAAGCGAACATTTTTGTATCTTTATTTGATTTCTTTTTTTCGTTTCTTTGTAATTTGTTTAATGTACATTCCTTTTTATTTTCTTCTAAACTAGCATTTCAGCCCGGCGTTGTCCGGGTGTTATGATGTGTGTATTGAGCAAAACAAAAAAAAGCGGTAGTAGGAAGGTAGGCTCGAGCCCGTACTGCAAACCGGAAGCGACATTTTTTAAAATTAAGGCTAGACAATCTAAAGGAGTGGATAAATTTCAAATATATCGGCGAAAAAAGTGCCCCCCTGTAAAAAACTGACTAGTTGAAGGTGAAGATATTAATGTTTTTAGCCAATTTTTCAATATTTATCGTACGAAAAGTCGAACTTTCGAACGCTACTCATCTTAGTAAAATCCATCGCCTCTATTAAAAGTTTAAGGCAGACATGCAAGCATACATACATACATACATTTATATATTGCTAACTAAAAATGTTCGACCGAAACTAATGAAAAAGCCTGCCCTATCTCTGAATACCCTTTATGTAAAATTGCAAATATTTAGACCAGAAATTCTCTGAGTAATTTGGAAGAGACAAAAAGAGGTCATTTTTTTTTACATTTGACCCCTATTATGACCCCTTAAAATTTATTGTTTTGAGCGCAAATCAAGTTATTAAGTTAGATCCATGTCCAAGGAACCTATATCTAAAATTTCAAGTGCGTAGACCGAAAATTGTCAGAAGAGTTTGGTAGAGTTCTCAAAGGTCAAATCGTTGAACTTTGACCATTTAATCGTCAATTATTTGGCAAAAAACCGATCACATCGATTTTCCCAAATCTCAGTACCCTGTATATCAAATTTCGGGTCTGTAGACTAAAAATTGACAGAGGTAATGCGTAGGGAAATGTAGACCGATACACACACACAGACACACACACACAGACACGGTCACTTTTATATATATATATATATATATATATATATATATATATATATATATATATATATAGATTATCGAGTATGTGTGTCAATACTACGTTAATTAATAAAAAAACACACATGAAAAAAGAGAAATCATGGCAGACACGGATGTAGACTATTGGTCTATTGGTCGGTAGGTACCATTATTTATTTTATTGGGGGTGTGTTGGTGGACTCAACTATCCATTCTTAACGTTGTTATTCTATGTAGTCGGCACGGCAACTATATTTAAGTCGGTAAATTAGATCATTATCTTGGTGACAGGTGAAACCTAGTCTCGAGATGAACGCGTTTGTAGAAGCCACAACGTGTACATTTGGAAACAAAATAATATTGAACTGACTTACTTTGCGGAATTCTCACTTTCTATTACTAACCACCGTAAACGCATATAAATTAAACCGAGTTTGACAAAAAAGATTTCTGAATTCAAGAGACAAATTCCCGAGTTCGACAAAATACACGTAAAGAAGGTGGAAGGTCACATATAACGAAAGGTTGTACGAATAACGCCGAACCGCTTTGCCAGGTTCCGAATATTTATACGTCGCACCTCAAACTGATCCATGGATATGGAGCACTTTTAAAACTTCAAATACGTATAGAACACTTATTTTAATAGTGTTCAAACATTTCAGTCTTTATCTACTTGAGGTGGTTAAATAATTGTTTACTAAGGTATCATCAATTATTAAGGCCTAATAATCACTTGAGGATAGGACAAATGAGTGACAGGTTGAAAGAGGCATTGTGATGAAGAATAATGTTGATCATGATTGTGAAAAAATTGATTTAAGAAAACGGTTTTAGAATAAAATTGTTTATATTTGACTTAAAAATGATCACGTTGCAGTCAGTTAGAAAGCTGCCCGACACCCACTCTTACAGCTTTTTTCGACACCGTTTTTCAACGGGCAGACGATTCTAGGAGAGAAAATTTGTCTGTAAAAGTTTCCCCTGGCTTTAGAGAGAAAGAAAGATTCAGAGTGGTTATTGGCAGTGGTTGTAGCTAGACGGCGTTATGTTGTGAATATTTTACATGGGAGCCATAGAGTGACGCACAGTCGAGAACGCCCCATGAAAATATTAATAGAGTAAAGATAGACAAGGAAGTCCTCCGCTGTGAGAAAGAGGTAAGACAAAATGTCATCGCTCACTAGATTTCGAAGTCCGTTTTTGTACTCCAGCAAACAAGGACTTGAGCACCTGATTAGTACCATGAGCGACGTAGTAGATGGCTCATTGCATGAAGTCACGTAATCTGCTGATGTCAGAGAATAAATCTAAAGTTACGACCGGAATTCCTTTCCGTTGTATTGATTTGCAGAGGAAAATTACGAAAATCGTCGAAAAAGTGGCTGTATATATTTCATAAAGACAAGCAATTGTTTTCCATTGGAATACGTGCAATTAAAAGAAACAATTTCTTGCGGCGGAAATACAGTAAGGTACAAGATATTTATATTTTGAATTTTTTTTTTTTTTAAATTAATTAACAAAACTAAAACGATATGTAGTTTTTCTTATGGCCATATTTACTAACTTTTACAGATCAATACACATTTAATTATTTTCTAAATAAACTTTAAATTGGTTTTTGTAACAATGGGTAAATAGTTTTCGTTCAACTGTATTCACCTTTAACGCGCCAGAACATGCTCTTATTCGATGTGAACAAACGTGAAGAAAATGTTTTAGTTGTCATACAAAACGTTTGATATGTTTTTTTATTATGTATTCTTATTTACACCAAACTTGGACGTCTTCAAGTCCAACATAAACAAACTCCTGACAAACCACCCCCTTAAGTAAGACACTATCAAACCCCACAATACTAATGATTACTACAATACTATCTCATTGATTACTGTACACGCAATAACCCTTATTCCTGAGTGGCCTTCGGGCCTTGATAAGTGGTGACCCCCATGTAAAAAAAAAAAGAAACAATAAAAAAGTATTTCTTCATCCTGCATTTATTCTTAAACATTGTTTAATCCATTATCATGGATTTTTATTCAAACCATGTCAAAGTGAAAAGGAATAACACTCGTTGACGTATACGTAAAAAAAAAACATGTGGAAATGCAAGGCCATGACGGCAAAACAAATAACTTTGTTTATAAATATGTGGGTACTAACTATGAGTAACAAAAAACAAAAATAAATAAATAATAAATAAATAAACTATAGTTCATAAAGATGACGACTGTGTTTTCCAATAGTTTTAATTTAGTCGTTTCATGTAACTCGTTACGATCTGTTTGTGTTAATTCAATATCAATACAGAGAATGTTGCGTGCTGAAATGATAATAACGATATTATAATAATGGTATTTATTTAGAAACTTATTCTTAACATGAGATGGAAATGCTTGTTATTTTATCCGTGCTTTTACCTAAGAATTTAGTAAAAAAAAAAAAGTACAGTCAATTTGAATCCAACTTCAAAGGACTCCAGGCAGGAGTCCTTATTTAGAGCTTGTGAGAAATGTAGAGTTTCCCTATAGCTACCCGGTACTGGATATGAACTTAAACTATATCCGATGGTGAGGTCCCAGCTTGCGGGCTTTGGGGGAGTGTGGAGACACCCTTTAATTGTCATTGCTCCCAGGTCCACTCTGGCCTGGAGTGGTAGTACCGGTTAGGGTCCCAACTATGGGTTAAATAGAATACGCCTTAAAACACAAATACACTATATTAAAAAATCGTTCTTCAAAATCACCAGATTCGGCATTAAATAACGTGAAAAGGGTTGATATGCCATAAAACAAAACAACCAACCAACCCTATAGCTACCATTGCTTCCAGATCAACTTTGGTACAGAGTGTTGATGCATGTGTGCATCGTCTGCTACTCTGTTAGGTCGTCTGAAATACTGGTTTTCTGACCCAAAATGTATCAAACCTTGATGTTATTCCTTTTTGTTTTCGTTTTACTTTGCGCAATTACATGATGTTCTGCAAATTCAAAAACAAAAAAAAAATACAGTTTTGCTAAGATAGAATCAAACAAAACATAAAAAAAAAACAGAAAAATATGGAGATATAAAAATACTTCAGGAATAAAATCTTGTTTCCAAAATTTTTGGATTTGGAAGAAAATACATCGAACTGATATAGCGTAAAAGAAAACAACCAAACCATCAATTAGAAACAACGCGAGGGAACATGAAACCTATTATTGTTGGTGTATAGAGAAATCGGTTGTCATACTAAGTGCAAGTATATTCGTAGAACTAAACAGCTTGATAAAGAATGGCAGAAGCATTACAGATGTAAGATGAGAGAGATGGGGAGAACCATTCGGACGAAAAGGGGAAAACAAAGAAAAAAAAACAATGGTAAAACAAAAGCAAAATGAAAAGAAAACATTTTTTTTTTAAATGAGAAACAAAAAAATAAATGAATGGTGAAAATTTAGGAAAAATAACAAAGACGAAGGAACAAGAAAAATATTTTAATGAAAATGGACGAACAAAGAAAACCAATTAGAATATCGTTGGAAATTAAGAAGAAAGAAAAAGAATACTAAAAGATATATAAAAAAGGATAAATCAAACAAAGAGAGAGAGAGAGAGAGAGAGAGAGAGAGAAAGGAGAAGCAGAGAGATATAGAGATTGAAAATAGAAAGAGAAGAGGGTACAAACAATGGTAATCGACACCAGTTATTTTCTCTCTCCGTATTTCATGGCGATATTAAATTCTAGAGTTTTAAATTAATAAAAATTTTTTTAATATAATGAAATAAAAAGACACAATTTATCGAGGAAGAGAGTAGAGATAGACAGAAAAACAAATAATAAGGAAATCGATGAGAATGTTAATAAGAATTGCATAAAAACTTCAACTGAAACAATTAATTCTGTCGCCCCCCTCTCTCTCTCTCTCTTTCCCCCCTCTCTCTCTCTCTGTCGTTCTCATTATCTCTTGTTCTCTTATGCAGCAATATACTATTCTGGAGAGTTTAAGATAAGTAATAAAAAGTACTATGACAGCAGCTTATTCTTTTCATTGTTTTGAGTCTCTAGTATATATTCGACACAGTTAGACACAGTCAATCAACCGAGAACCATATCACTCTATATAAACGCATATAAGATATCAACGGATACAAACTCGAGAGTTAAAACAATGAAAAGAACATGCTGTTGCCCTAGCCTTAGTAATAAGTAGTCAACATTAGATTGTCAATACATCATTTTTTAACGCATATTTAGTTTATTGTTCCGGATTTGTTATTAACTCGGAGTAGAACTAGATACAGTAATATATATATATATATATATATATATATATATATATATATATGTAGAAGGAGAGAGATAGAGAGAGAGAGAGAAAGAGAAAGCGAGAGAGAATGAGAAAGGGGGGAGAGATAGAAAGAGTGACGTTTTGTAGCGAAATAGAAATATAATGTTGGAGATGAAAACGATAGTAAATAACAATGTAATAACACTAACCAAAACCAGTTACTCCCTATCTATCTATATTTATATATCTATCTATCTATCTATCTATCCATCTATCAATCTATCTATATATATATATATATATATATATATATATATATATATCGCATTTTTTGCTTTCATTTGTTTTGTGCATTAATACAGTATGCTTAATCAATAGCAAAATACTCAAAATTACATTAAAATAAGAAATAGAAACTGATGTAGCGTACTATATATATATATATATATATATATATATATATATAGAGAGAGAGAGAGAGAGAGAGAGAGGGGGGGAGGGACGGGGGAGGCAGAGAGAGAGAGGGGGAGAGAAAAACACATAGAGGAGGAGAGAAAGGATTATAAAGACACGCCGAAATAAGGAGAGGAGGAGAAACAATGATAAAAGATTCTAGATTAATACAGACCGAAAGCTATTATTCTATCCCATTTTCTGTCTCTGTCTCTTTCTTCCTGTCTTTTTGCCGTGCCAATAGAGTTTTGAATCAAAAACAAATATTCCAAATTGAACTAAAACAATATATCAGAAAGGGGGGTGTAGTGAAATAGAAAGAGGGGTAGGCATAGACTGGGGGAAAGATAGGGAAGGGGAATAGGAAACGATGGTAAAGGACTCTCAAATAATGCAAACCAAAACCAATTACTCTCTCCCCTCTCCCACTCTCTCCTTGTATCTCTTTCTCTCACATTCACCCACGGTCCCCCCCCCTTCGGTCTCTCTCCCCCTTCTGTGCCAATAAACGATTCTGGAGAGTTTTAAATCTTCCGTTCATCTTGACAGTGAAGGCTTTAGATTCCGACATAGATTTGGTATTCTGCGAACGATATATTTGGCCGAAAGCCAACCATGTTCTTTTTTGTTTTGTATTCTTTCGGCTTCTTTTTCTTCTTGAATTCACTAGAATAAAAATGATTAATTTATTCAACCAGAGCAATCCAAGAATGTCTTCAATAAATTGGCTGGCAGTAATTAAATTTGGAGAATTTCAAGTTTGGTTCTTCGATAAAAAGAAAATAACACAGAAAAAAAAATAGAAATTGATTACATGCCGATCAAACAAAAATAAACCCCAAAACAAAAATAGATATAATTAATAAAAAAAAATCGAATTACTAAATATAAAAAACAAGCATTAAATAGTCTGTTGTGTTTTTCTTTTTGAAGTTGGCTTACATTAAATAACGTCTTTATTAATCGCTGTTTGAAACTAACACAAAACTAATAGTCTCTTAACCAATCGTTGTTCAAAGAAATAAAACCTTTTTTCCCAGAACGACTGAAACAATATTGTACGAAATATTGGTAAATAGTATTTGTTTGAACAAAATTAAAGTACATTTTTAGGGTGAAAAAATAATTAAAAATATCCACGTATTAATGAGTAAAACCGGTAATGCAATGACGAAACTTACAATGCATTAGGAGTTGCAAAAATAGCATTCAATTTAGTTCGGGTGTACAGACACCCCATCTCCCACACGAATATATATAAAGATGTTAATTTTCCTTGAGGTATTGGGCGTATTGTGTACAAGTAATTGATTGGCAGTTGATCAAACAGAAATAAAACCTAAAACAAACAAACAAACAAACAAACAAAAACAAACGTATACAAGTAATGCAATTTAAACAGTCGAATTATAAAATATAATAAACAATAAGCATCACATTATCTATTTTTTCAGTTATTTTACATTAAATTAGTTTTTTCATTAATAAACTAGCAATGAAACCTAACATTCCTCAGGCTTGAATAATGATCAAGTATATTTCACCCTTCTATAATTTATTTTCACAGAAATCGCCAATTTTCCAACCAAATATTTTGATAGTATGCTCCAACTTAGGATCCTATCGGGGTGCACCGGGAGGAAGCTCCACACGGCGGTGAATTAGTCTACATTAAATTGTAGTCTACATTTTACTGCAGATAACCTACTATTTTATATAAAATCATATATATAATGGCTTAGATTAAAGTTCAAAATGCAAAAGTTAAGTATCATGTTCAAATTGTACTCTGAACAGAAAAATTAATTTCGAATGCTCCCCTATCATACAAAGGAATTACTGTTGATTTATATACACTGAATTACTGTATGTGCAGTCTAAATCACTTGAATTAAAGTATAAACTGAAAAAGTCAAGTATCATGGTACAAGTGTGTGTTTAAACAGAAACAGTCATTTTTAATGCGCCCCTTTCATATCAAAGACCTTACTGTTTATTATTATGTCGGGCTTTTCGGCATGTTTAGTAATAAAATTCTCAAATGCACTTGTGATGTTAGGCTCTGTAAGACGTTAAATTTGGTCAACATTGTCCGTTCTTTCTTTCATCTAAATATTGGGCTTATCCATTTTCGATGGTTATTGAAGACATTACGATAAAATACATACATACATACACACACACACACACATATATATATATATATATATATATATATATATATATATATATATATATATATATATATAACAACACTGCAACATAACTTTCGGGTGAAATTTAGTAAAAAAATATGTCCGGTCGTTTTCGGGTCCATAGGGAACGAACTCACAGACACAGACACAGACACAGAAAAGTTCATGTTATACAATAGCAGATGTTCGAAACTAATACACAGGTAATATTATGTTTCTTTATTTTTACAAAGGAGTCGCCATTTATCAAGGCCCGGAGGCCACTCAAGGATAAGGGTTAATGTGTATACATAAGTAGTGGACATTTTCCAAATTGCATTACTTAGGGGGATGGACCATCAAGAACCTGTTTACGTTGGACTTGAAGACAATCAGATAATAGTCAGCTGGAAAGCAGGCAAAGGGGAGAAAGTTTCACAGGTGTGCAGTTCTAAGAAAGAAACTTTGTTCATGGAATCTGCGTTTAGGTTTAGGCACAGATAAAGAGTGTGGGAAATTATTAATAGTGGTTTTTGCTAGACGAGTATTTTTGGTGAAAGTTTAATGAGGGGGGCATAGATTGAGCTCAGACGAGCACTTGCAATTGAAAATAACGATAAAGCAGAGACAGGCTTGCAGCATCTCTTAAGTTGGTAAGAGGTTGCAAAGAAGAGAAAAGAGTATCATCTACTAAGTTACGCAGTTGATTTTGAAGTCTCTCAAGGCAGGATAAGCTGCTTCTAGCAGTTCCTTCCCAGATGTGGCAACTGTATTTCATCATTGGATGCACCTGGCTTCATATAAGTAGAGAATTGCATCAGGAGCGAGATATCTACTGCAGCGGTAGAAGTATCCTACCATTTTTCCAGCGGCCTTGGCAATGAATTTGATTTATGTGTTCCATTACAGATCAGGAGTAAATGTCCAACCCAGAAGCTTGTCAAAACACGCAGTCTCCCAAGGAGTAGAGCCATTCATTTCAATTGACACTAGATGAGGAGAAAGTTGTGATGATGTAAAGATAGGGGCTTGTTCTTTTGTTTTTTGTTTATTTTAAACCAACTCATCTCATATTAAGTAATAATTTCGAAATAATAACGTTAATATTTCAGCGTCCCAATTGTTATTTGTGTTTTTATTCGCGTTTAAATTATCCAAATAAACACTTGTTAATACTGTCGGTTTTTTTTTTTTTGCATCGTTCATTTCTGTATTACGTTTAAGTTATTTTAAACCCAACTCTTCCCATGTTAAATAATAATTTCGAAATAATAACGTTAATATTTCAGTGAGCAGGTCATGTGCGCATGCGCAACCGGATGTCGTTAATCGGAAAGTAGGGTATATACATATTTACAAGGTCATTTGAGTTATATATATATATATATATATATTTATATATGTATATATATATATATATATATATATATATATATATAACCTACACCTACATACACTGGTGTTTCATCGTTTCGGAAATCATCAGTGCATGTTGTCACGATTAGAGCCGGTCGGCAGATTCGAAGCCGGCCACGAAGTTAGAAGGTATAGAAGCTAGAAGTAATTGTAAGAGAGAAATAGCGACAGCTAAGACAGAATACACTGAAACCACCAGAAAACATATCGAAGCACATAAATTAGGAACCCGTGATTTTTTGGAAAATCTACAACAGTGTTGTAAATAATGGGCAGTCAATGATTTCCCTAATATCAAACAATCCTGAGGTTGTTTTCAAGACAACCGAGAAGGCTAACCTACTTGTTAATCGGTTTACTTCAAACTCCACATTGGGCCCAGTGAACCACTCCCTCCCTGAATTTCCTTTGCGGACAGACGCAACACTGGATGATTTGAAAATCACCACCTCTCAGGTACATGGTATAATAAAAAACCTATACACACCAAAGGCATGTGGACCTGATCTCATCCCGGCTGTGCTATTAAAAAATGCTCTGCTTAGGTTGCTCCAGTTCCCTCGAAACTTTTCAATAAATGCCATAACGAATCTTTCTTTCCTGACTGCTGGAAAACCGCTTTTGTGGTACCAATTTTCAAGAATTCTGGTGAAAGACCTGACCCATTAAATTATCGCCCCATTAGACTTCTCCCGCTTTTCGCCAAACTATTTGAGTCCTTAATTAAGCAAGCCCACATCCAACACCTTACACCTGCTAAACTCCTGACCAACAAACAATATTGATTTAGGCAAGCCCGTTCCACAGTAAACGTCCTAACTCTAATCTCTGAACATATAAACCGTTCACTAGACACAGGGAAGGGTAGAGCGGTAGCCCTCGATATATCTAAGGCTTTTGACAGGATATGGCACGATGGTCTTCTAAGAAAAATTAGATCATATGGTATCACTGGAAGAATACATAATGTAATTAAATCCTTCTTAAGTAAGAGAAAAAATTCCTCGACGGTCGAACAATATGGCATAAATTCGGGAGTACCTCAGGGGGCTATCCTTGGGCCCTTATTATTCCTGATATTCATAAATGACCTCCCTGATAAAATTGTTTCGGAGATGGGTATATTGCTGATGACACTACTCTCTATAACAGGCACGAGGGGAAACAAATGAACACATATCCAAGAAAATGGCAGAAACGGTAGTGGATGAACTCAAATCTGTAGTGGAATGGAGACAAAAATAGATGGTCACATTCAATGCTGCCAAGACTAAGCTTGTTTCCTTACATAAACCGTCTCTACACCAATAGCAATGTCCAAGGACACATTATCCGAAAGTACTAATGTAAACATGAACTGAAATAGATACATTGAGAGCATTGCCAAACCTGCTGCGAAGAATTTGGGCTCTATCTACTGTGCTAGAAAGCTACTTACGCCTGAAAATATCCTGTACCTCTAAAACGTCACCATTCGCTCATGTATGGAGTACTGTTGTCACATTTGGGTTCGTTCATCTGCTACTTGTCTCTCACTCCTGGACAGGATTCAGAAGAGAATCGCCAACCTGATAGGTCCTGAACTGTCATCTGGGCTTCAGCCTCTGTCCCATCGACGAAATGTTGCATCCCTCTGCCTGTTCTAAAAGTATTCTAATGGTGAATGCTCTGACAAACTACAAGCAGTTGTACCCCTTCGACGTGAATACCCCCAATAAAACCGAAAAGCAGCTAAATACCCCCTTTATACAGTAGAGATCCCTAGGTGTAAGAAGGCATTCTACTCCAATAGTTTCTTCCCCAGAACTGGTAGATTTTCGGACTCTCTTCCGAGATTCAGCTTTCCCAGCTGTACTGACATGCAGCAGTTCAAGTGTAATGTGAACTAACATCTTACTACTTATCTCCTTTCACATTATCCCTGCTACTTATGCCCCCGATAATAGCCCCCTATTTAAAAGTGGCACTGCGCCTCGTTGAGGGTGAAAATTGAATTTTAAAAAAAGAGATCTTTGGCTTCCGTAGCAAGGAAGAAATGATTTGACCAACGTTAACACAAAGAAATATAGTTTAAATGAACGTTTATATAAAGCTTAAATGCTATTAAAGACGGCTGAGAAAGATATCATGATTATAGCATCATGATTTGCGCACGTGGCTTAAGTTAACGACATTTCATTACAACGTAAAGTGTTCGTTAATAAGAAACAAGTTATTAAAGTGGCTGACATAATTATTATTATAATTATTTTAATACCTACAAACACTAGTGTTTCCTCGTTTGGGAAATCATCAGTGAAGGTGCAACGATTACCGTCGTCTGGCGTATATATATATATATATATATATATATATATATATATATATATATATATATATATATATATATATAAAAGTGAACGTGTCCGTGTGTTTGTGTGTCTGTCTGTGTGTGTGAGTGTGTGTGTGTATATTTCCCTAGGCAATAACTCTTCGCCGTACGGGTTCGAGCTTGCCTTCCTACTACCTCATTTTTTTGCTCAAAATACACGTCAAACAACCCGGGCTACGCCGGTCTGAAATGCTAGTATATATATATATATATATATATATATATATATATATATATATATATATATATATATATATATATATTAGGCTGTTTTATTTTTTATTGCTCTTGATAATGTTTCGCCGCGAATACTAATAAACAAGGGATTTATTTAATCCCTGGGAGCAAAAATAATCTTTCTGGCTGTCACTCTTTTTTTCACTCACTTTATATATATATATATATATATATATATATATATATATATATATATATATATATATATAAAAGTAAAAGTGTCTGTCTGTCTGTGTTTGTGTGTGTCTGTGTACATTTCCCTAAGGAATAACTCTGTTAATTTCCAGTCTACACACTCGAAATTTGATGTACAGAGTACTGAGATTGAGGAAAATCTATGTGATCGGTTGTCGATTAGAAATTTGGCTGTTAAAAAGGTTAAAGTTCACGTAACATACGCGCACAAGTGGTATCGTCTAATACTAATAATAATAACAATATAACAATAATAGGATTCAAAATTTTAAAAAATTGACCGTTTTCGTTATATTTATTTATTTTTTCTCAGCATACACCTCCAAACACCCGGGCAACGCCGGACACCCATGCTAATATATATATATATATATATATATATATATATATATATATATATATATATGTGTGTGTGTGTGTGTGTGTGTGTGTGTGTGTGTAAATGCATGTATATATATGTGTGTGTGGATGTGTGTGAGTGTAAATGCATGCATATATATATATATATATATATATACATATATATATATATAAGTGAACGTGTCTGTGTGTCTGCGTGTCTGTCTGTATGTTGTCTGTCTGTTGTCTGTGTGCCTGTGTACATTTCCCTACTCAATAACTCTGTCAAGTCTACAGACTCGAAATTTGATGTACAGCGTACTGAGATACTGGAAAATCGATGTGATTAGTTTTCGGCCAGAAATTTGGCTGTTAATGGGTCAAATTTCAACGATTTTACCTTTGAGAACTCTATCAAACTCCTCCGTTTTTTTATTTATTTTTTTTTCTCAGCATACACCTCCAAACACCCGAGCAACGCCGAGCAACGCCGAG
This sequence comes from Euprymna scolopes, assembly GCF_053919585.1. Taxonomy (NCBI): domain Eukaryota; kingdom Metazoa; phylum Mollusca; class Cephalopoda; order Sepiida; family Sepiolidae; genus Euprymna; species Euprymna scolopes. The sequence goes on along the minus strand of NC_136488.1, from coordinate 76,199,083 downwards.
CAACGCCGAGCGACGCCGGGCAACGCCGGGCAACGCCGGGCAACGCCGGGCACCGATGCTAGTATATTTATAAATGTGAATGTGTCTGTGTGTGTGACTGTCTGTATGTATGTCTGTGTACATTTTCCTTCGCAATAACTCTCTTAATTTTCTGTCTACAGACTCAAAATTGCATATACAGTGTACTGAGATTTGGGAAAATCGATGTGATCGATTTTCGGCCATAAATTTGGCCGGAAAGGGATCAAAGTTCAACGATCTCTACCAATCTCCTTCGACAATTTCGGGTCTAAACAGTTGAAATTTTAGATATAGTTCCTTGTATATGGATCTTACATTATAACCCGATTTGAACCCAAAACCACAACTTTTAAAGGGTCATAATAGCGGTCAAATTTAAAAAAAAATGACCATTATTTTATTTTTATTTTATTTTTTTTTCTCAGCATACACCTCCAAGCACACCGGGAAACGCCGGGCCAAAATGCTGGCATATTTATAAAAGTGAACGTGTGTGTCTGTTTGTCTGTGTGTCTGTGTACATTTTCCTTCGCAATGATTCTGTTCATTTTCAGTCTACATACTGGAAATTTGATTTACAGGTACTGAGATTTGAGAAAAATAGATGTGATCGGTTATCGGCCAGAAATATGGCTGTAAAGGGATAAAAGTTCAATGATTTGATCTTTGAGATATCTATCAAATTCCTCCGACAATTTGAGGCCTAAAACCTCTAAATTTAAGAAATAGATTCCTTGGACATACATCTAACTTAATAATACGATTTAAGCCCAAAATAAATTTTAAGGGGTAATAATAGGGGTCCACGTTAAAAAAAATGCCCCCCTTATTTTTTTGCTCAGTATACACCTCCAAACACCGGAGCAACGCCGGACCACCATGCTAGTCTATATATCTATAAAAGTGAAAGTGTCTGTCTGTGTGTGTATCTGTGTGTTTGTGTGTTTATATTTCCCTACGCAATAACTACATACTCGAAGTTTGATAAACATGTTACTGAGATTTGGGAAAATCGATGTGATCGGTTTTCGGCTAGAAATTTGGCTGTTAAAGGGGTCAAAGTTAAACGATTTGACCTTTGAGAACTCTACCTTACTCCTCCGACAATTTTCGGTCCAAACACTTGAAATTTTAGATATAGGTTCATTGTTGGACATGGATCTAACGTAATAACTTCATTTGAGCCCAAAACAATAAATTTTATGTCGTCATAATCAGAAAAAAGTGACCACTTTTTTTTTTTTTTTTGCTCGACATACATCTCCAAATACTCGGGCACCAATGCTATATATATATATTCCTATAAAGCCGTGTTTCTTTTGTGTGCATTGATATTTATATTAAAATCCCCGTTTCTATTTATTTAAAAAGAAAATACAATTTTCTTATATAGGTGTCATAGAATTGAATTCATCTGCAAAAGATCTAGCTAATTTGCGTATTCTTTTAAATATTCATTTTAATTAATTCCCTATTAGTTTTTTTCGGTTTTCATATTGGATAATCATTTTTAGTTAACTATTACGTGTAATTATATTCATGCAAATATTCTACATGATTTATACTTGCATAATATTTGCGTAAAAAGTATACAGAACACACAATATTGTTTCCATATATATTTATACATACGTTTATATTTTTGTTTAATCTATCTATCTATCTGTATGTATGTATGTCTGTGCACAGTACCCTACGCAATAACTCTATCAATTTTAAGTCTACAGACTCTAAATTTGATATACAGGGTACAGATATTTGGGGATTAACTGATCAAAGTTCAACGATTTTACCTTTGAGAACTCTACCAAACTCCTTCGACAGTTATGGGTCTAAAAACTTGAAATTTTAGATATAGGGTCCGTGGGCATGGATCTAACTTAATAACTTGATGTGAGCCCAAAACAATAAATATAAAAGGGTCATAAAAGGGGGCGAAGTTAAAAAAAAGTGACGTTTTTTTGGCTCAACATACACCTCCAAATAACCGGTCAACGGCGGCCGAAATGCTAGTATATCTATTAAAGTGAACGTGTCGATGTGTCTGTCTGTGTGTCTGTGTACATTTCTCTACGCAATAACTCTAAATGTTTCGTCTACAGACTCGAAATTTGATATACAGAGTACTGAGATTGGGAAAACTTACGTGATCGGTTTTCGGCCACAAATTTTACTGTTAAGGGGTCAATGTTCAACGGTTCGACGTTTGAGAACTCTACCTAACTCCTCCGACACTGTGGGGTCTAAACACTTACAATTTTAGATATAGATTCCTTGTATATGGATCTAACATATTAACTTGATTTGAGCCAAAAAAATAAATTTTAAGGGGTCATAATAGGGGTCAAAGTTTGAAAAAATTAGACCTCTGCAGTCTCTACCAAATTACTCAGACAAGTTGGAGTCTAACCATTTGAAAGTTTACATAAACTGTATTCAGAGATAGGGCTAGCTTTTTCTTCTGTTTGGGTCGAAAATTTTAAGTTACCAATAATTAAATGTAAATATGTATGTCTGTATGTATGTATGTATGTATGTATGTATGTCCGCCTAAACTTTCGACAGAAGCGACGGATTTTACCATCATCACTATCGTTTTGGAGTTCGACAAATATAAAAAAATTGGCTAAAAACATTAACATCTTCGCATTCAACTAGCCACTTTCTACGGGGAGGGGTCGCTTTTTTCGCCGATATTTTTTAAAGATATCCTCTCCTTTCGATTGTCTAGCCTTAATGTAAACATAAGTCACTTCAGGTTTAGCGGTGTTCGTAACCGCAAAGAGGTCAGGGTCCCCCCCCATTTCTTTTCCTCCTTCGCGTTACGGGTTCGATCCTGCCTTCCTACTACCACTTTTTTTTTTTTTTTTGCTCAACATACACGTCTAAACACCCGGGAACGCGGGGCTGAAATCGATTAAGCTACACTGAATATTCCGCGTTGCATCCACTCTAGGATTTTTCAGATTTATGCGCATAAGCCTGAAGAATCCTAGAGTGGATGAAACACGGAATATTCAGTGTAGCTTAATCGCCATATATATTTTCTACACTACTAACTAGTTCTACGTACGTATTGAGCACTTTTGAAGTAAATACTGAAAGTTTACGCATAAAATTATACTTTCCTATATTAATTTTATGTGAGTAAATGAAGTAGTTATATATATATACATACATATATATATATATATATATATATATATATATATATATATATATATATATAATGTGTTTTATTTTTATTGCTGTTGATAATGATTCGCCGCAAATACTAATAAAAAAGGAATTAATTTAATCCCTGGTGGTGAAAATAATCTTTATGGCTGTCAGTCTTTTTTCTCTCTTTATAGATATATATATATATATATATATATATATATATATATATATATATATATATATATATACTACCATGGGTGCCCGGCGTTGCACGGGTATTTGCAGATGTATGTTGAGCAAAAATAAAAGTGGTCAATTTTTTAAAACTTTGACCCCTATTATGACGACTTAAAATCTATTGGTTTGGGCTCAAATTAAGTTATTAAGTTAGATTCATGTCGAAGAAACCTATATCTAAAATTTCAAGTGTTTAGACCGAAACTTGTCAGAGGAGTTTGTTGAACTTTGTACCCCTTAATCGCGAAATTTATGGCCGAAAACCGATCACATCGATTTTCCCAATCATAGTATCCTGTATATGAAATTCCGGGTCCGTAGACTTAAAAGTTACAGAGTTATTGCATAGGGAAATGTACACACACAGACAGACACTTTCACTTATATATATATATATATATATATATATATATATATATATATATATATATATAAGTTCACGTGTCCGTGTGTCTGTCTGTCTGTGTACATTTCCCTACGCAATAACTCTCTCAATTTTTAGTCTGCAGACTTGAAATTTGATATACAGGGTACTGAGATTGGGGGAAATATATGCGATCGGTTTTCGGTCAAACATTTGACTGTAAAGAGGTCAAAGTTAAACGATTTGACCTTTGTGAACTCAACCAAGAATTGTGGTTCTAAACTCTTAAAATTTTAGATATAGGTTTCTTGGACATGAATCTTATTTAATAATTTGATTGGAGCCCAAAACAATAAATTTTAAGGGTCAGAATAGGGGTCAAATTTAAAAACATTGACCGTTTATTTATTTTATTTATTTTTTTTTTTTTTGCTCAGCATACACCTCCAAACACCTGGGCAACGACGGGCACACATGATAGTATATCTATAAAAGTGAACGTGTCTCTGTGTGTGTGTCTATCTATTTGTGTGTTTGTGTACATTTTCCTTCGCAGTAACTCTGTTAACTTTTAGTTTACAAACTCGAAATTTGATATACAGGGTACTGAGATTTGGGAAAATCGATGTGGTCGGTTTTCGGCCAGAAATTTGGCTGTTAAAGGGGTCAAAGTTAAACGATTTTACCTTTGAGAACTCTACCAACTACTCCGACAATTTAGGGTCTAAGCACTTGAAATTTTTGATATAGGGTCCTTGTACATGGACCTAATTTAATAACTATATTTGAACCCAAATCAATAAATTTTAAAGGGTCATAATAGGGGTCAAAGTTAAAAAAAACTTTTTTTTTGCTCAGCATACACCTCCAAACACCTGGGCAACGCCAGGCTGAAAGTCTTGTATGTCTATAAAAGTGAACGTGTCTGTGTATCTGTCTGTCTGTGTATCTGTGTGTCTGTGTGTGTACATTTTCCTACTCAATAGCTCTGTCAATTTAAGGTCTACAGACTTGAACTTTTATATACAGCCTACTGTGATGTGTAAAATCGATGTGATCTGTTTTCGACTACAAATTTGCTGTTAAGAGGCCCAAGTTTCACACTTTAACCTTTGAGAACTCTACCAAACCCCTCCGACAATTTTGGGTGTAAACACTTGAAATTTTAGATATAGGTTTCTTTGACATGGATCGAACTTAATAACTGAATTTGAGCCCAAAACAATAAATTCTATAGATGAAATATAAGAAAACTGACGGTTTTATTTTGGCTCAACATACACTTCCCAATACCCGTCCAACGCCGGGCACCCATGCTAGTATATATATATATATATATATATATATATATATATATATATATATATATATATATATATATATATATATATATATATATATATATATATATATATAAACGTTAGGATTATTGACGTGCTCTCCCTCTCTTTTTGTAATTCTGTCTATTTTCTCTAAGCTGTTTTTCTCTATCTCTGTTTATTTCTTGTTTTTTTTTCTATTTGTCACCATTTCTCTCTTTCGCACATTATGAATATATATTTTATTTAATATCACTACTTTTCAATCCTTTCTTTCCTTCTCTTTGATTATCCGTTTCCCTTCTATTCCATCCATTTCTCTCTATCTGAGACACACCGACATCCTTTCTCGTTTTTGTTTTGTACCTCCGTCCATATTTTTCTACATCTCTTCTTCTTTCTATTTTTTTCTGTAACACACACTATCACAATCCATCTAGTTTGCTTAGTATTTATGTTTCCTTCTGTTATTTTTTCCTATTTTAGTCCGACTACATTCATTATTTCTTTCTTTCTCTCTCTCTCTCTCGCTCTCTCTCTCTCTCTCTCTCTCTCTTTCGCTCTGTCTAATTCTTTATAACACATCGAGATTCTCTTTCTCTTTAGGTCTATGCGCTTATCGCCTCCTTCCCCTCCTAGTTTCTTTCGCGCACAAAGCCAAATATTTTTATTTCATTACGCTTAACGTTCTCTTTTTTCCGCCTCTTCTTCATTCTTTCTTTCTTTCCTACTAGATTTTTATATCTCTTTGTGTCTCCTTCATCTTCTTATAAATATACAAACCAGTTCCCATCATATATAAACAAAGGAACAAAAAAAAACAGACACCCGTATACACACCAATACATATGCACAATCATATACACACACATACTCGCACATTTATTTTTTCATCTCCGACTTTCGCTTCGGCCATTTTATTTTGAACACAGTCGCCAATCGAACCAAATTCCACTTATTCCTATCTTTTCACGAAAACAAGCAAACAGAAAAACAAATAAATCCTTACAAATCAATGCCAACATAAACATAATCTAAAACCTCGTGTCATATTTTTTTTATTATTATTTACTTATTTTTGCGTTATTTTAATCCAACTTATTGCTCAAAGATTTCCAATTTGACCTCCTATTCGCTAAAAAGACAAACCATAGCCGATGAGAAACGGTGTCCCTTGATCAGTAATGATTTTTATACTTAGTTTTTCCATTAGATTTTTTTCTTTCATAAATTCTTTACGTGTGCTTGTTGAATACGCCTCATTATTTCTCACAATGATTTATTTAGTAATTAAGTTTGCAATATTAGTTCCTGTATTTCCATGCATCCAGTTTATATTAGAGTTTGAGATTACAGTGTGTGCCGTTTTATCGCGCTTTATTTTTTAAATGTCCATTCAGAACGGCCCGAGTATTGTCAATAAGTGTGTAAAACCTGATTGTCATGTAAAATTACACCATAATCGAGAACTCCTCTTTAAATTATCCGGCTTATCATAAATTTGAACAAATACATTGAAAACATTGCACCGACAGCTGCAAAAACGGTTGGCTCTTTCTACGGTGCTAGAAGATTACACACATCAGACATTATGCAATATGTCTACACCGCTACAATTCACACACGCATGAAGTATCGCCGCTGAGGTATCTCTAGAATTGGCGTCTCCCTCTTAGGCAGAATCAAGAATATGTATAAAATTTATTAGGCCTTGCACCATCGGGTAAAATTTAACCTCTCTTCAATCGCCGTAATGTTTCATCACTGTTCCGTTTTTTCAAGTATTTAATGCGATGTGCTATGGTGAACTTTTAGCACTAGTGTATTCTCGGTGATCATACTAACGATTAATCAAAATTTCAGCGCTTCAGTGTTGAGGTCTCCAGATGACGCAAAGCGTTTTACTATAATGGTTTCTTTGGAATCCCTTTCCTGTTTCCAGATCCCTTAACTGTACTAAGCTCAATAATTAAGACATAATGTTGACATATCTCAGTTGCCTGTATGATGGTATCCTTTTACGTTCCAAGGAATATATATATAAATATATATATATATATATATATTAGAGAAAGAGAGAGAGAGAGAGAGAGAGAGAGAGAGAGACAGACAGACAGACAGACAGATAGACAAACAGATATACATAGATACAGACAGACTGAGAGCGTTGGAGTGCCTTGAAAGGAAATAAATAAAGCGTTGGATTGCAAATGTGAACGCTATTTTTTTATGTATAAAACTATGCGTTAAAAGTTTTAGTACGTACTATACATAACCTACATGATCGATTCTGGTACGGTGTATACTAACTCCACCACTACATAGGCCTCTAACACGTTTAAGCACTTCAGAAAATAATAGATAAACAAAAGCGCAAGTATTCTACTAAAGGTAACCCGACATGCAACAACAATTTCTACATAAAGTTCTTTATAAATAAAATTGAAGACGCTGTGCAAGGTATTAAATAGGAATGACACTACCATTGAAAACGCTTACAGTACAAACGTCCATGGAGTAAAAAAAAAATCAAATCTATTTTGAAGAATATGATTCCCAACATCCGCTTCACACGACATAATAACACATTTGAAAGAAGATTATTTTCTGACCTAAAGAGAACTTGAATCTAAATATCACACCTTAATCTGCGCAGATAAAACTCGGAACATATAAAAAGTTTCAAATAACCAATAAAAATATCTAGCTATAAACAATATCTTAAACCATTATCGAGGAGCTTCAAATTATACATAGAAAATATAAATAAAGCAGCTATGGACTAACAACATGACTTAAGATTTATTATAGCGTCAACGGACTAACCCAAAACAAAGATTATTGCTTTGAAATAACAGAATCCCAGGTTAAAAAGAACAGATTCATTATTAGATTTATAAATCCAGCCAAGAGCTAAATAAGTTTAGTAAGTAACCATATAATTATGCATATTAATAGTAATATAAACATAACACAGATCTAGAACTTTGGATCAATTCTCAAGCAGACATTTACTGGTTTCAGACCATCTCTAATAAAAAGTAACGCTAATTTACATAGACCGACATCAGAGCATAAGTAGCGTAAGCCTCAACACGGTGTTAATCTTTGTCAAAAGTTAAATCGAGATGAACCACTTGGAATTTGAAGCCATCTGTAAGTCAAGAAACGCCCTTCTTTCATTAATAAAATCTGGAGAAACGACTCTAATACTGAAGATTCATTTTATGTACAGATGAGAAACTATGATACTGCGTATGTGAGTAATTCACTCGAATTCTTCACCTTACAGTCTCTACAAAACAAATTCCCCAACCAAGAATTCGGCCTCTACCGAGAGGATGTACTCTGCCTTACTTTTAACAGTAATAACCATGAGCTTGACAAATTCAAAAAACCGCATTCATCAATAACCTAGAGTTCAATATCACCATCGATTATTACCCTACAAGAGTGAACTTCTTAGGCGAAACCTTAGATCAGCCCAGCAACTCTATTAGACAATACTAGAAACCTACTGATCCGCTTAAATATGCCAATACCTAATTATGCCAACCCTTTATGTTTTCTTGACCCTGACATAAACCAAGGAATAACCATCTTTAATCTAGGCTTAATATATTTCTAACAGACCGCTACTTATCAGAAATAGATAAAGCGATAAATCACATATCGGAATTAAATCTCATACATACTAGCCTAGGCCAATAGGCAACACAGACCCAGTAGGAAAAGAAACATTATCTGGTGCACGCTTCTCATTTCTCTAATATAATATAAGTAGGCTATTTTTCATTTTAGAAGAAAAACACTTTCTACCCAGAAACACCAAGTTATTCATGCTGCCCCTGCATTGGCTCCGTTCTAGACCCAAAAGACACAGCTCCAATTAATTCTCTCGACCCTCATTGCTCAAGCAGAAGATTACAAGTTTGGTCTATAGGAGGGATCTGCAAAATTAAATTGAACATATCTATAGTATATGATGATGTTAATTCCCGATGTAACCTCCAATGAAAACAGGAAATATATATCTGAATGACTCATGGAATTTTCAAACAGAGGTTCCATACCTATAATGATACTTTTAAATACCTAGATACATCTACCACCTTCTAGTAATTACAATATTGACACTAAATGAGTTTAATATCATATATGAAATTAAATATAAGCTCATTGATGTATATATATATATATATATATATATGTATATACACTTTCCAAAATCCTACATTATGCATCACTGAAAAATACAGAAAACTGTAGGCAATCGATTCCCCTTTCTATAGCACGTCTGTGTATTCAAACAGTGCCCCTCACTAAAGAAAACATACTTGCTAAAAAGATCAACAACAATACGACTTAACCTACCTATATCCTACACCTTTGAAGACCTTCCCATTAAAAAATATGTCCAAACATACCCAACCACATGATATTCTTTTTTAAAATATGATTATCCATGTACATTTTTACAACCCCCAATCGTTCATTAGATAGATTACATTAAATCTCCACAAAATATCCATGTATAAGCCACAATCATACCATCATAATGTCCACATAAAATAATAACAAATATGAATAAACTTTCCTAATGAAAACATTTAGTATATTAAACAAACTAGCTTAACATGAACATGTATAAATCATCCTTAAATAAAGTAAATAGATGCATACAACCAAGTATTTACTCAATCGATTTTAAAAAGTTCCCTTGATAGACTCATCTATATATTAATTCGATAGTGTGTGTGCTCCTTTGTATGTAACGCTTACATCCTGGCCGTTTAATTATGTACTTCCATTTCATGTCGTAAATAATGCTACCAAGACTTCTTCATAAGTTTTGGTTTCGGTTTCAATTATGGCTCAAGGATCCTTAGTTTATATATATATATATTTTATTTCGGTGTCGATTCAAGCTAATACAGCTTCATATGGATATGGATATATATATATATATATATATATATATATATATATATATATATATATATATATATTTTAAATCGCAACTTTCTACTATATAAACATCGATAGAACATTTACTCTATAATATATATACGAAATCTACAAGAATTATAATATCATATTTAAGCGTACTTTACTACCGGGCTTTTCGTGCTAGCGTAGATAAATACTTTTGCAGTTTTAACAGAAAAGCTACAATAATATCAGTCTCTCCATTTACGCTGAACATCTAAAGATTGCTAACATCAATATATTACATACGAATGAGTCCTCCTGTGGAATTTCCATAGGTCCCGCTAGTAAGAATCATTAGTTCAAGACCGCAAATAACCTAATCGAAGCCATATAGATTCGAAACATGTAACGTTATAGTAAACCTATATTTACCCATATACTTAATTTGATGCCCCTCCGAAGTTTCCTCCACATTTAAAGATACACCACTTTTACACTTTCACATAAGTAAATAAAACTATCATTATGATTATAAGTGTACGTTTATATAAACCCTCGTCGATTGAAGAAAATATTTAAACTCATAACTCTTAACTATATGAATAAACCTACACTCAATATCTAATTTAGCCTCCAATAGATGATACCACCTCAAAATAGGAATCCATGCAACATACAATATCGAACAATTATATTAATGTAACGATACTTAGATGTCCCATATTAATATGCATTCCGTCGTCCTGAAATGGTACTTCCTTTAAAACGAAACACTCAAACACGTTTTCCAGTTTTTTTTTTTTTTACTGGAAGATTCGGTTTATAAACCGTTCTTCAATTTCTTTTTCATTTTGTGAACAGCTGATGGTTATGTGTTTGTGAACAGCTGACGGTTATGTGTTTAAAAGAATTTAAACGTAGGATGCAACGAAATATGGTACGTGTGTTAAATAAGAAATATACAGCTTCCTTATATAAATAATCTGTACATCTCTATCTCAACTATTATATAAAATGAACTTTTTGCGTGTATTTGTGTGTGTGAGAGTTTATTCCCTATGAACTTGAAAACGACTGAGCTGATTTTAATGTAGTTTTACACGGCAATACTTTATGTGCCCGGTAGTGCTCTTAGATAGGCGTTTCATCAGAATGTTTATAATGAGTATCGATAATCGAAATATTCCAATAAAAGAAAATATGGATAATTTTAACAAAAGTGTACACTTTACACAGCCTAACATCACAAACGCATTTGAGAAGTTTTATTGCCACACTAGTCAAAAGACTCGACATATATAAAATCGACAGTAGGTTCTTTAATATAACAGGGACGCATCGAAATGATTTTTTCCGTTTTAAAGCACAATTTCACCATGATACTTGATTTTTCATTTCATACCTAAATTCAAACGATTATCCCCGCTTAAGCAGTAAAGTCGGCAAGTAAAATCAACAGTTAGTTATTTGATATACAATGGGCGTATTCGAAATCAGTGTTTCCGTTCAGACCAAACCTGAAGCATGATCCTTGACGTTTGTATTTCAAACTTTAATTTAGGCCATTATATATAAAAATGATTTTATAAAATCAACAATAGGTTCTCTAAGGTGCAATGCAGACTACAATGTATTGTGGACTAAATCACTACGGGGAGGTTTGTGAAGCTTCCTTCCGATGCACCACAGCAAGGTGATGGTCAAACTGATCAATTCAGACCCGCAGTTCTTGATGCTCTGGTGACTTGTGATGAAAGTTGGATCTAGTGCTATGACCCCGAGGCCAAAATATTGAGTTCCCAGTGGAAGCATGTTGGCTCTCCCACACTCAAGAACGCCAGACAGAGCAAATCCACCTAAGGAACGTATGATGATCTTATTTTTTGACAGCAGAGCCATGGCCTACATTCACTGGATTTCCATTAGATAGACAGTCAACCAGCAATACTATGTTGAGGTATTTCCGGGTTTTAGGAAAAGATTCTGTCTGAAGACCCCAGCACTATAAAAATAGGGACAATGGCATTTCTAGCAGGACAATGTACCAGTCCATAAGGCCATCCTTTTTGCAGATTATTTGACTAAGATGGGCATCAAGATAGTTCCTCAATCTCTTTATTGTCCAAACCTTCGCCTTGTGACTTTTGGTTATTCTCTAAGCTTAAGGAAACTCTAAGCCGCTGTAGTTTTGAGACAATTAAGGAGATGAAAGATGTTGTGACGAGGGTCATTTGCATGCTCACACAAGATGACTTCCATGAGGCATTCCACAAGTTGTTGGAACGGTACAAGTACAGTGCAGACGAGTGAGGTTAGTTCGATGGAGACTACAGTTTCCTACATGTACTATAAATAACAGTGTTTATATGTAAAAAGACTGGAAATATTTTGAAAATACTTTGCATTATACATCTCGCATTCGTAAATTCCTGAATTAAGCCTTAAACTGTTTTCCTTGATTTGATTCTTATTGGCTATATTTTCTTTATTGTTGGATGATCCATTTCACAATCTTTTGAAATATGCAGCGAATTGTTTTTTTGTAAATTTCCTTGATTACATATATATATATTTAATGCATTGTTAGTTTTTTTCGCCCATTGTTCGTTCTGTTTTCTGAGCCACAATAATAAATTCTTGTTCTTGCAATAATCTACTGCCACGGCAAATTACTATGAATGTTGTGAAAAATACTACAAATCAATCTGAAATAGAGAATCGGGTTATAATTGCTTCATGCTCACTAGCCACACAAAATAGTACAAATTATTTAATTGGATAACACATATGTATGGATTTTACATAGAATATTCGTAAAATACCTCTTTTGCAGTTTATGTATATATTTAGGACGAAGGTGTTACTTCACTTGATAGATTTACATAACATTTTATGGCCGTTTTGAAGATTAAAATCAAGATTAAAATCAAGCTATCAATCTCCTTAAATTTACCTAACAAAATTATCAATTTAAACCAAAATCTATTTCATAGTTTTGATTATGTAATATGTAAGCCTTAATCTTAAAGGGTTATAAGAACTTGATTGATTGTTCTCTTTCTGCCGTACTCCTCTTAATCACATACATACGCACGCTTTTCATAATTGTGTATCTTTATTTCAATACGTGTATATTTTTACTTCTTGTTTGTTCTTACTCTCTCTTTCTCTTTCTATTGTGCCCGAATCTTCCAAACGACATCATATCTAATAAATAAGGCAACACACTTACACACGTAACGATGCCTGCATAAAAACACGCACAAACATCATACGCGCATAGAATTACTTCTTCATCTACAACTTCCGGTTCGGCCATTTTATTTTTAACACAACCACCAATCGAATCAAATTCCATTTATTCCCATCACTACACGAACAAAAAAACAACTAAAAACAAATAGAAACCCACATAAATTCTTCCAACTTTGAAATAAATCAATACCGGTGCAAAGAGTATCTCAAATCGCGCGTCCTACTTTGTTAGAAATTTATCTTTCTTCGTCCTTTTAATCTAAGTTATTTCGCAATGATTTCCAATTTGACCTTCCACACACCGATAACTGAAATCGCAGCCAATGAGATACGATTTTCCTTGATCAGCAATGATTTTTATATATTTAGTTTTTCATTAGATTCATTTATTTCGTAATTCTTGATGCTCGTTTGTTGAAGACGTTTCAATCATTTCTCACAATGATTTATTTAGTAATTAATTTGACAATATTTCTTTCATTGTTTCTACATTCATTCATTATATGATTTTGAGTTCAGAGAAAAGGCAGTTTCTTTGCACTTTTGGACTTCCAATACGATACAACCGAGAATCACCAGTTACTCCTTCGTATAATCACGTTTTTGTAAATTAATTATTGTTATGAATGATATTCTTCTTTTGATACATTATTTAAAATGAGAAAATACATATTACTACATATATTTTAACTAATGACTTTATTAATACATATCTATCTGTGCATATTTATATATATATATACATGCATTTTATTACATATATTTAGTTTTTTTAAGCGTAATAAACGAACAACTGATTGTGTATTACTTAACGATAATTTAATTGTAAAAGCAATAATGAATAAACCTAAGTAGCTAAATCCTGTTGTTTGTTTTTTTTTACAGTCGAATGTGAATTATCTATTAGAAATTACATATCTCTCTAGGTCGGGTTATTTACATAAAGAAACCGAAAGAAACTACCACATAGTTGGTTTTGTAACATTGTAAGCTATAGGTAATTTCGCGTGTAAGCATCGAATATTATCTAGCAGTTTACAATACTGTTCTTTAATTTTAGGACTAAATATATTTTATAGACATTTACTAAAAATACCTTTTCTACACTTGGGAGCATTTTTCCCGGTTATGTGTTTAGAATTTTTAATTGATTATCTAATCTATGTCGGTTAACATAAAGATGCGGCTTGAGAATCTTCAGATGTGGTTTCAGATATTTTATTTTGTGGAGGGGTTCTCTAGTTGTCACGTACCAAGTTAGATTTTCATGTGTCTTACTAGCCGTTCTTGTAATATGTCTAAGAACTCTTCTTTCTTCTATTTCGTCTTGTCTATTATTTATTGATACAAGATTGTTCCTGACTAGCACCCAATGTATTGAAAACATTTTTTATGTGTTGCGAAAACGCGTGCGTGTATGGCGGTAAATTAGAAGTGATAGTTAATTGGTGAAATAAATAAATAAAAATAAACAAAAATTTTTTTTAGCAATTGATCCCTTTTCTCTAGTAATCGGAATGCAACCAGCCAGAACACACACACACCATATATATATATATATATATATATATATATATATATATATATATATATATATATCGAGAGAGAGAGAACGAACAATAGATATATATATATATATATATATATATATATATATATAGATAGATAGATAGATAGATAGATATAATGTGTGTCCGCCTGTGCGTGGAAGTGTATGTTTCCTTACGTTTGAAAACCTTATCAATACATGTCTGATTAGGAACAACGCTATTTCTCTGGTTGTTATTCTCTTAACTGTTGTCTCAACGTTGCGAGTGAGTGTCCGGGTCTCTAGTATTACTTCTATTAGTATGGATCCGAGCGAACCTTTTTCATGTATGTGGAATGCGGTAAATTTTCGAGAAGAAAATAGATCAAAATGTACACACGAATAACATATTAACTAGTAATTTCTGTTTAAAATAATACATGCATTTATTTTATATACTAATTATCGTAACATTTTTATATATCTTTCGCTATAATTTTTTTTCAAAAATCATTAAAAAATATTCGATACTAAAAATAAAAAATAAAGCCAATACTTTTTTATACTCGTGAAGACATATAGCCATCAAAAGATAAGGTCATTATACACATAATATTATCTTAGATGGTAAGTAAAAAGAGGCCTTTGAATTTTTAATCAGTTTATCTGGCATCATTTTTATGAGTCACAATAAGCAAAGTGTGTGTAACAAAAACAAAGACAACGAGTGAAATTTTAATATAATCTTTACTTAAGACAAAAGAAAAAATTTAATAATTTCAATATAATCTTTACTTAAGAAAAAAGAAAAAAAATATTAATTTTAATATAATCTTTATATAAGACAAAAGAAAAAAATTAATAATTTAATATAATCTTTACTTAAGACAAAAGAAAAAATTTAGCATAAACTAAAAACAAAATAAAAATTAAATATTATACTTAAGCTGACTAGTTAGTTAGAAAACCTAATGGTAAGGAAATAGATGCAAACATTTTCATTTTTCACGCAGAGATAAACGAAATTTTAATGGATGATATCTTTTGTCAGAGAAATATTTCAAAAGAAGTTAACTTTTATTAACAGAATTTTAAGTGGATTTATAACCAGGGAACCATACTGACGCTGATGTGGAACTCATGATTAGGGCTGTGACAACAGCATATTCTTTTTATGGTTTTGGCTCTTGAGTATATATCCGGTAATATCTTATATGTTTTTATATAGACTGATGTGTTTATCAGTTGATTGAAAGTCAAAAGAATGAAAATGGTATTCGGTTGTCACAGACTTACCCATGACATAGACAAGTCACTACTGCCGAAAAGCACCACTCAGTATGAAAATATTCCTGGACCCCTTTCGATTTCTTTTTTCTGTTACCGTAGATTTACTTGAAAGTAAACCTTTTTGCAATGACAAATAGCACCTTTATATATTTAGAGAATATAAATCATGGCCTCATGAAAATCAAGACGCTTGATTCCTGGTTTTCTGTCTCTTCGACTATAATATGCTGGTAAATTAAACGCCCATTTATTTGCTTGTATTTGCTGGTTCGTTTTTGTGGTTATGTGTAATTGCTCTGTGGTGCAGGGATCAACATCCGATTTGCAGTTTTTGGTTATGCGAAAGCGTCAGAGCAAGTAGCATCGCATATGGGCGAGTTACCGCCTCTGGCAGCATTGTACCGTTAGGTTGGAAACTATCATCTTTGTCTATTCCATATGGCTCCCGATGTACACCCAGTAGAATCAGGGTTTCTTTACTGCGCCATTAACTACAAAGTGACGCTGCAGGCGACGGATCGACGGACGCAAAATCTGCAGGTTATTAGATGCAAAGGAATCTTCTAAATAGTTGGCCGCAGCAATATCGGTGTAAATGTTATAGAAAACCTCCAATAGTTTTGAGACGGCTATGCTTGCAATTCTTTGCTGAAAATTTTCAGACAAATATTGATAGAATAGGACTTAGCCACGAGCCATGGGATCAATTTGTCCGAATCCATAAGATGAATATCTTGTAAATCAAAACCCTTTAAAACAAATCGGGGATCATATAAAGAAAATCAAACCACAGAATGGATGTTGTCTTTGGGGGAAGTGTATAGCGTAAGTTAAGTCCAAAGGTGTATGACAAAACCGGGTTATCATCGACTATTCCTTTCTAAAAAATAAGTCTGTGTCCTTTCTAAAACAAAGCATGAACGTTATCATTATTGCACTTTTGTACTTCTTGTTAATGTATATCTTTCGCATAATAAAATAAAAAGAACTACTTCAGTATTTTTTTAAGCGACATTGTTTATAAACATTACCTAAAATGTGTTGCAGTATAATTTGCAAAGCGTTATTTATGACCACCGATGCGAAGAGCAAATGCCGAACAACGCTGTCCGTTATTGCTGAAATGTCCGTTAAAATTTTCTTCTGGTGAAGCAAATGGAATTTTTGCCAGTATTCAAGAAAATCGACTTCGAAATAGCATAGTTGGCTTTACAACATATACATGGTTTTAGGCAGTTCAAAACAATTGTCGCAATAAGAAACATATATTTTTTTAATGTTTTATTTTTGTTGTAATCATTATATTGCTATAACAATTTATGTAATTATTTTTTATACTGTTGTCATATTAAACACTAACTTATATAGGTCGTTCGAACGAAACGTGTTTTAAGTTCTCGTAAATCAGAACAATTTAAAATATCAACGACAGTAAACTGCATATAAATAGATAATTCGTTTTAATAATAGTGGATATGAGAGCAGAAGCATATCAAAAGTTACCTGCGCCATGATGATGCCCACCAAGTTAAAAAATAAAAAGGAAATCTTAGCGCAAAATCATTGCACGTTGAATATATTGAAATACATTAAATGTGAACTGGTGAATCGAGACGAAGATATGGAAGAATTGTGTGACAAGAAGAATCATAACAGTCTTCTGACTCTATCTGGGCATCAAACTCTTTTGTAAACTTACCCATAAATATATTGGGCATTTGATCCTTTCACGAAAGATATGGATCAGATTTGCGGTTATGATGAAAATGTTGAACAAAAATTATCTCCAATTATTTAGATAATTCGAACTACAGTTCTCATGTTGAAGGTTACATTCAAGGAACCGTGGCGTAACGCATAAATTACTTGGTAAATTCAGCTGCAAGTTATACTTTTCTGAAGGTTGAGAGCTCAATCCTTAGCGTGGAAGATACTCAGAATTCAATTACGAATACATTTAGGAATTCTATCTGACCATTTCTGATGGAAGGAGATTGTGCTACATCTGTGGATTAAATTCGGTCAGAAATGGTATGCAGATTTCAGAGTTTGACAGAAGTATTTCCGATGAGATATTTTTAACGATGGCTGAATATTACATGAGCTGAAATGTTGTATGAAACTATTCAAGATTAGAACACTAGTTCTAATAATCAAAATAATACGAGCCCTTATCTAAAAATTCAGGAACATGAATAGTACCTCTATTTCTCATACAATAAATTCTTCGCTGCAGACTACAATATGGTCAAACATTACATTTGATAAATTAAGTGTATAAATCCAAGTAGACTACGACAAATCCTAATCTAAATTCCTTATGATTGAACGAATGAAAACACTGATTCGTCCTATGACGGAATTGCTTACTCTCACCGAGTTAAAAGAAGAGTATCCATTTAATTGACCCTCTACATACACCCTAATGCACTGGTGGTTGTTTATTATACCTTACAAAATAGTACTGTTAAAATGTTTATCAAAATATAGTATAACTAGCATGGGTGCCCAGCGTTGCCCAGGTGTTTGGAGGTGTATGCTGAGCAAAAAAAAAGGGGGTCAATTTTTTTTTAAATGTTACCCCCATTATGGCCACTTTACATTTGTTTTAGGCTCAAATCAAGTTATTAAGTTAGATCCATGTCCAAGGACCCTATATCTAAAATTGCAAGTGTTTAAACCGAAAATTTTCCGAGGAGATTGGTAGAGTTCTCAAAGGTAAAATCGTTGAAGTTTGACCCTTTAATGGCCAAATTTCTGGCCGAAAACCGATCACATTGATTTTCCCAAATCTCAGTACCCCGTATATCAAATCTCGAGTTAGAAGACTTAAAATTGACACAGTTATTTCGTAGGGAAATTTACACACACATACACACAGAGGGGCAGATACACAGACAGATACACGGACACGTTCACTTTTATAGATATACTAGCATTTCGGCCCGCCGTTGCCTGTGTGTTCGGAGATGTATCCTGAGCAAAAAAAAGGTCATTTTTTTTAATTTGACCCCTATTATGACCCCTTAACATTTATTGTTTCGGCCTCAAATTAAGTTATTAAGATAGATCCATGTCCAAGGAACCTATATTTAAAATTGCAAGTGTTTAGACCGAAAATTGTCGGAGGAGTAAGGTAGAGTTCTCAAAGATCAAATCGTTCAGCTTGTACCCCTTAACAGCCAAATTTCTGACTGAAAATGGATTACAAATATTTTCCCAAATCTCAGTAACCTGCATATCAAATTTCGAGTATGTAGACTGAAAATTGACAGAGTTATTCCGTAAGGAAATGTACACAGACATACACTTTCACTTTATATATCAAATCTTTTGAACTTTGACCCCATGGCAGCTCAAATTTTCTACCCGCGCCGATTAAAACGCTTGCCTTATCTCTTATCATACCCTTTATGTAAAATTTCAAATGTTTAGACAAGAAATTGGCTTAGTAATTTGGTAGAGACTGCAGAGCTCAATTTTTTTTTTAAATTGACCCCAATTTTGACCCTCTTTAATATTCATTTTTGGGGGCACAAATTTAAATTAAAATGTTTGATCCATGTCCAAGTAACATACATATAAATTTAAAATGTTTAGAACCAAAATTGGCATAGGATCTTGGAGTTTTCAAAGGTAAAATCGTTGTAATTTGATGTCTTGACAGCCAATTTTTAGCCGAAAACCGATTAAAAAGATTTTCACAAATCTCAATACCATTTATGTCAAATATCGAGTCTGTAGACTGAAAATTGACAATCGTTTAGAAGGACAAATGTAAACACAGGCACACACACGCACTCACACACACACAGAAATTTTCACTTTTATATATATACTAGTAATTCAGCCCATCTTTGCTGTCAATTTTTAGTCTACAGACTCGAAATTTGATATACAGGGTCCTGAGATTTGGGAAAATCTATGTGACTTGTTTTCGGCTGGAAATTTCACAGTTAAGGGGTCAAAGTTCAACGATTTGACCTTTGAGAACTCTACCCAACTCCGATAATTTTGGGTCTAAACACTTGAAATTTTAGATATAGGTTCCTTGGACATTGATCTAACTTAATAACTTGATTTGAGGCCAAAACAATAAATGTTAAAGGGAAATAATTGAGTCAAAGTTTAAAACATTTTTACCTCTGCGGTCTTTACAAAATTACTCAGACAATTTCTGGTCTAAACATTTGAAATTTAACATAAAGGATATTCAGAGATAGGGTCAACTTTTTCATCTGTTTGGGTCAAAAAATTTTTGTTATCAATATATAAATGTGTGTATGTATGTATGTTTGCATGTCTGTCCAGCACTTTCGACAGAAGCGACGGATTTTACCAAGATCAGTACCCTTTTGAAGTTCGGCCTTTCATAAGACAAATATCGAAAAATTGGCTAAAAAGATTAATATCTTCACCTTAAACTCGGCACTTTTCTGCAGGGAAGTCGCTTTTTTCGCCGATATTTTTTAAAGTGATCCTCTCCTTTTGATTGTCTGGCCTAAATTTAAAAAATGTCGCTTCCGGTTTGGGTGTGGTCGTAACAGTATAGATGTCAGGTTTTCCCCCTTTCTTTTTCTCCTTTGCGGTACGAGTTCGAGCCTGCCTTCCTACTATTACTTTTTTTTTTTTGCTCAACATACACATTCAAACAACCGGGAAACGCAGGGGTGAAATATATATATATATATACATATATATATATATATATATATATATATATATATATATATATATATATATATCATCAGTTAGACACATCAGAACTCAGGATTCGAAACACGAGCCTCTTGCATGTGAGGCAAGCATTCTGGCAACTGAGCAAACGCCCCGCACACAAGAAATTCTATTAACTAATATATATATATATATATATGTGGGGGGGCGTGTGTGTGTGTGTGAACGACGTCCCTTTAACCATATATATATATAGAGAGAGAGAGAGAAAGAGAGGGAGAGATAGAGAAAGAGAAAGAGAGAGATTTGACTAAGTAATGTTGGTATCATACGCATACGTTATGATCAGCCTTCCGAAATGCTAAACAACTCAGCCAATAGGTTTGCAAGTTGAACGAAGTATTCCCATGCGCATGCTTTGATGCACTGAACTTTCTCTCGCTTCACTTACCAGTAGGATCAACTGCGGTTTGAATATTTGAACATCAACTCTAGCAACTGTAGACGTCCCCACGGAATTCAAACATTCGTGCGGCAAGAGAAGTTGCTTAGTTATCAGACACGTTTTACCGACCTAGCCACGTGGGACTAGCCGTGAAACGAAACTCAAATAATACCAAAGGGAAAATAGTTCTTCATCTAAATATGTCAATGATTTCTATATCTGAATTTTTGTTTCAAATCCAAAAATAAATATAGATGAAATAAAATGGGTGTTTGATTCGGTCAAATTATATTTGAATTAGGGTATCTATATACTACGTAGCACGGTGTCTAGTATGCCTTGTCAATGATGTAGCATGCTCTGATAGCTTAATTTTATGTACCTGATATAAAAGTGAATTTTCTGTAGCCTAATCTAGAAACTCTCTCCGTAATAATGTTAATCTATATATCAAATGGACTAATATAGTTGCTTCCTGTAATATTTTAACAGGAGCTTTTTTCCTTTATTGCTAGTGTCTGTATTATAAAAATGTGCATGGCAGTTGGTGGCAGTTGTTAATATCACTTTATCACGTAAAATGTATTTCTCCAGTTTCTTTCCCAGTAACATCGTCTACAAAATTTTGGATAATTACGAGTTCTTTCTTATTTCTTGCATTAGTATATCCATTTTGGGTAGTATTAGGGTATTCATTGCGATTAAAAATATGTGTTATATTCATAAATAGGAAAAGCATAAGTATGTTAAGCAAGTCAAAATATCAGTGTTTTTTTTCGTGTGATTTTTAGGAGCTGAGCTTAGATTATTTTGAATTACAGACTGCTTATACTAATAAAACAAATAAAGTAAACTGAATGATCCTGTTGTATGTTTCGGCGGAGACAATTTTCTTAGAGATGGAGAGACAATCTCTGTTTAGTACTTTACTCATAGATGTGATTCCGGTGTCTTCCAATTTGTGGATTTTTACCATGTCAAATCACATTTCAATTCATTTTGACGGATTGATCGTTGTTATTTCTTCTGATGAGTTAAGGGCATCACTGATGGATATAATAATTAAGTAATTAATTTTGCGCTGGGAAACAGATACTGTCAAGAATTGTATAAGTCAACTGAAATGAAGGAATATATTGTAAGATGGGCAACATCATGAATTTTGGAATATAACTTTTTTTTCATCGATTCTCTATATTGCTCTGTAATTACATTGAGCTTTTTATATGAGGATGATATATAATGAGAAAATATGTTTGTACAGAAATATATATATATATATTATTTATCATAAACCATTAAAATGAAACTTTCGAAAAAAAAATATATCTACATATATTTCCCCAAAATCTTTGGCCTTGATGAAGTGAAGACAAAAAGACTTGCTGCTATGGTTTCAAATAATCTGAAATAACAGCAAGGCAAGACTTGATTCCAAATGTTCTCATATGTTATATCTCTTTTCTTTTGGAAATAGGGTACGAATATGACTATCTCCAGTAACAAATAATCTTTATACACTATTAAATTTACTTCCTCTATGAAAACAAAAGGGGGTAGTTATATTATATAAGAAATATTTGAAATCAAGTCTCCCTTTACTAATATTTAAAATCACTTGAAACTATAGCAGGAAGTTTTAGCCACCCCTCTATCAAAGCTACATGTTTTGAGGGAATATCAGATATTTTGTAATTCATATGCAAATCTAGGAAATAAATGACTATAATTTAGACATTTTCTGGCTGAAAGAAATGCCAAAAATAGTAAATAGATTCTTGATTATAAATTATCCCCTTAATATGCGACCTTAAGTGTATATGTCACAAAGCCCACTACACTATTCGGGTCATTACTTTTCCAAGCAACCTTCATTTGTTAAATTCTGATTAATGGTCGCAGAGATTTTGATCTTATAAAATTGCCAAAAAGATTATATATATATATATATATATATATATATATATATATATATATATATATATATATATAAACTAAAACTGCCTTTACAGCTTTTAAGAATGGTGCACTTTCCACACTAAAAAACAAAAGTGTATTCGTATACCAATTTAAATGTCAGTGAGTGTTAACTACGTGGGTCGTAGGTTTCAACGTCTGGAAGTCAGATTGACACAGCATGTCCCTGAGTATTTTCGAAAGTCCCCGGATCTAGACCAAACACATTGTTGAACATATCTGGCCGTTCACAGAACACACCTTGGCATTTACGGGGCACATCCGGGCTCTCACCAATTCATGAGTCATCAATTGGTGCGCACTTGTATAACAATAAAACATGTGGTTAAGCGTATTCGGATTGCTGTTTTTACATTATACACAAGGCCGTTCCAAACAGCATCTTAATATTTTGGAGGCCGTAAGTGTACTAATGCGCAGATAAAGGCTATGTGGGCAAAATGAGCTCTCACATAAATGAAACCTTTTTTAATAGCTCTAATTAACCAAACAAAAAGATGCCTACATTGCGTCAATATTTCTTGTTTCTGCACTTATTTGCAAATAAGTTATTTTTCCCCCATCCGGAGTTGTGAAATATGGACGATATATCAAGGGTGGTTCATTCATTTAATTTTTCCGGTGTAGTCTAAGTAGAATGAGACATGTTCACTCTCATCAGAAGGGAACATATTGAAAAGCAACATACAAAACATCTACATAGTACGTTAATATACATATAATTTAGCTGAAGAAAACGGAAGAAATAAAAACATGTTCCATTATTGCGTCATGCTTAAAATTCTGCTTAGCGAAATAGGCATGTACAAATACTCGCATTTTGGTTTGTAGTAGAGAGTCGCAAATTGAGGAAGAGAGACATATGGCAGTTTCAGTATGGCCCAAGTTTAGCATCTATTAAAATCTAATGGATAAATGTAACTAACACTGATATCCAAATGGAATAAAGTTTAATTTGACTCCAATTCTTTCAAGATTTATGAAACTAATCTAGTGCAGATACCTTAAGATTGAAATATTTACAAAAAAAAATCAAACCAATGAGAGCGTCGTTGTTACTATTTTAGCACAGACAAAGACAAGCATGCAATTATTGAAACGAGTCTATATTGACTTATTTAATGGAATTTAGGTGGGAGATGTTTCTTAACAGGTTATGTAAGCTGCTATTAATTTACATATATATATATATATATATATATATATATATATATATATATATATATATATATATATTAATATCTGCAACAATAATGGCCAGGTCTACCGGAATCGTCTCCATCTAGAAAATGCATTGTCATTTAGTCTGATTAGTAATTTCAAAAGAACGCTAAATTGTAAACAACAGTAATGAATGCAGAAAAAGAAAAGAAAAATAACGCAAAAATAAAAAAAAGAAGATGAAACAGCGGATTTAGAGGTGAAAAATATTAGATAAAGAAGGAAAAGGTTCAAGAAAGAAAAGAATTTTCATCATCCGTCAAGCCAACGAATTCATCCCCAAAGAAGCGAGCCTCTTAATTGGCACCGTATACCATTGTCAATTCGTATGGCAGCGTGATCAAACAAAACAAATAACGGCGATGGGGAATCTTGGAAGGCATCCATTGCAGCCTTGGGAATGGCTCAGTTTACTCTGCCCTTGTTAATATTAATTCTTATTTAAATCGGATGGATGTTTTGTTCAGCAACAAAAGCATTGCGCAATGGGGTTCCGAGCCATGTACTTACTCCCGGTGTAACCAATGCGAACCACTCTACTGGAATTATTTAATTATTTACCTATATCTCTTTGTTATAAAAACAGCACAAATGATGACGTTCTTAAAAAATACTTAAATAGAGTAATGTTGTGTGTGTATATATATATATATATATATATATATATATATATATATATATATATATAAGAGAGAAAGAAAATTAAAACTCTAAGTTGAACTTTACAACCAAAATTTTTTGTTCAACTGAATAATATTTGAATATTATATACCATTGCGTATATCAGGTAAACACTACATCCCTTTGTGTTCATTAATATATATGCATATATATATATATATATATATATATATATATATATATATATATATATATATATATATATGTATATATACCCATATATATATATATATATATATATATATATAATTTAAAGGAGATTAGAACAATAGTCTAAAGAGCAGAGTGTATTTTAATGTAATACTGAAATTACTAGTTTAATTAAAATACAGGAAAGAAAAGGTGCTCGTTGTAATTTAGATATATAATAAGCTCGATAGGTAAATATCCTAGAGCTAATTTAATATTTAGTAATGTGATTGATAATTTAAAATTTAAAGATCAAATTATAATTAAATTAAAAATCCGTTTCATAAGAAGGAACAACAACAAAATCAATTATTTGTACGATCGTTTCGGAAAACAGTGTGTTTATTGTGGTAGACATCAAGTTACGGACAATAATTATTACATATAGTTTTTTAATAAACAAGGTTTCCTCATCAGCAAATTGTGAAGGGTTTTTATTAAATTTAAAAGACACCATAAATAAACCTAGCATTAAAAGTAAGGCAGATGTATCTTTTAATTTTTCGGCTTTTGAAACCAGGAACTATGGTTAAAGTACTCATTTCCCAAATATTAGTACCCTGTATATCAAATTTCGAGTCTGTGGACTAAAAATTGACAAAGTTATTGCGAAGGAAAATGTACACAGACAAACAGACACATTCACTTTTATATACACACACACACACACGCATATATATATATATATATATCAATATTTCACTAAATATATGTCACAAAAAATGAAAATTATATCATCAAACGACTGCTTTAAGGGTAGTTATTTCCAAAACTTTTATTCAAATTCATGTGATATTCACGAAGTAATGATATTTTATTCTTTATCATGGAATTACCACTGCCCATCGCTTTATTGCAGGTCTCTTAAATGTTGTTTTAGGGCAGAAATACAATGTTTTATCATGCGAAATTTATTTTTTAGTATATTTTTCTGTCAAAAAATAATCCGTAAAAGCATATCCTAGGTGCTAAGCCTCAAATAAATTAATTATTTTTCAACATATCCAACATTTTTTAAAAATAATTTAAAACAATCTTTTGTCCCCCGGGGAAGTCAATTGTTTGATTTGAAAAGGAGTTAGAGGTCAAGCAATATAAATTAAGTTCTCCACAAGTCATCCTTTGAAGTAACTTACTCTCTTCCCTCATAACCTCCTCTTTTTAAAATTGACCAAAGATATTCAATGTGGTTAACGCCTGGAGAGCACGGTGGTTAGGTCCTGAGAGTTTCTCCAAATAATCCCATGGATTCCAGGAAGGCTGCAGTCGCAGTAACAGAATGGGACGGTGCATTGTCATGCATACATTTATCTGAAAGCGACGTGAAAATGGTAGGTTATCTAGTCATGGTGAAAATTTTCATTAAAAAGGCCGTGTACGCATTGCTGGTAAGTTTTACACCCTCTGGAACTCGGAATGGTCCAACCAGCGTATCCCTAATGATTCCCGCCCAAAACATGATGGCTCTACCTCCTCGTTGACGACGAAATCTGTAAGGGGTTGGAGTTCCGTTCGAATTCCAAACTTTGTCCCATCCATCCGGGCCGTCAAGAGTAGTACGGGTTTCCTCTGTAATCACCTTGAAATACTTTTGATGGTCCTTGCCATCTCATTCAACACATTACATCGGGCTTGTCTGGATCTTGGAGCGATTCCAGCTTTTGCACAAACGAAAGCATTGGTGCTGTTTGGGTTTTGGTTGACTATCCTACGAATTTTCCGAATATCTCGGCGGAAAGCTTTCTTCTGCTTCCCTTATCCTTTCTGGGTTTGGTGTTGTGGTGTTGGGGTTGTTCACGAATGATGCGAAAGATTCGCTCTCCTCTGATCTTGACCACTTCGTACAATGGGGAAAGCGGTGACTTGTTATTTTTAATGAATCTAAAACCAAGATCCTATCGTTACATCATCAACGATCTGATCCCCATCTGGCATCAATTGAAATGAATGGCTTTCTAACTTGTTCACATTTGACTTTAAAATAACAATAGTGTAGTAAGTTGAAAAGCAGGAAAACGGAAGAGAATTCCACAAGCGTGCAGTTCTAAGAAAAAACTGTTCATGGAATCTACGTTTAGCTTACGGTACAGATGGCGAGTGGCGAAATTGTTAATAATTTTGTTTCAGATAGGCGTGTGATTTTCATGAAGGGAAGAAAAGGATGCTCTAATTATATATTTACAAAGAGTTTTACATTTCACTAAAAAATAACACATGGTATCATTACCAATATTGCTGTATCAAAGATTATATATATATATATATATATATATATATATATATATATATATACACACATATATATATATATATATACGTAATAATATATAAATACACATACATGTGTGTAAGTTTTGTTTTATTTGGTAGTATATTCCAAAGTGTAATCCCTTAATTATGAAAAATAAATACTTATTTATAAAATTAAAAATGATTAGATCAACATTATACTTTAAGCTGGGAAAGCGAGAATCAGATAAAAATGCTGTATTTTCTTGGTTTGCACATCTTATTATTAACCGTTCAATTGCTTCTTTAAAACAACTGAACAAAAGCCGACAGCAGTTTTATAATTGTAAGTGAGACCTAATGAATAACATTATTTTTCTTCACTTAGTTTCCGTTTTTCAAGCTTGAAACCATGTACAAGTGCAGGACGCCTTGTTTTGCCAGATCGAAAATACTCAAGCATATTATATTTTAGTTAATTATATTTTCGTATTTATTTTTATGTTTTTAGAGATCATATTCTTTATATATATATATATATATATATATATATATATATATATATATATATGTATATATATATATATATATATATATATATATTTGTGAGTGTGTGTGGGTGATGAAAATAATAGAAATAGTATTCCGATTCCGACAAAATAGAGAAATAAAGAGGAATTTATTTCGATGAAATCTCGAAATAAAGACGAAACGTTGATGAACACATTACACGGGGCGTTCCTTTTTATTTATTTCTCTGTCTGTCTGTCTGTTTGTCTGTCTGTATGTCTGTCGGTCTGTGTCTGTCTGTCCGTCTGTCTCTCTCTCTCTCCCTCTCTCTCTCTCTCTCTCTCTCTCTCTATATATATATATATATATATATATATATATATATGTATGTATTAGAGAGTGTCATAGACAGGGTCTAAATGAGCAAAGTCCCAGAAAATTATATTTAAAGATGCAGTGTTCTGAGTATTGCAGTTATGATAATCTCAATAGGTGTACTTAACTAGAGCTATTTTAATAGAAACGGTTTGAAATTATCAATCCAGTTTTCACAGGAATAAACATAACAACATCATATTTATACGTACGATCGTTTCGGAAACGATATTCTTTCATTCATTCGATATTTACAAATAAAACCATTGAGTAATAAGTAAAATATTTCTGGATATCGTATCCTCATCAAATTAAATTGAGGAAAAGGGGGGGAACTACGGGCTGACTATAAAAATCGATCCAAATAAACTGAAAGTTTGAATCAAATAACAGTAGATACGTTTGAAGCCAAAAACAACGCATTAGTGAAACTGAAATTTTGTTTCTCGGACATAACATTAAACCTAAACACTCAACTTTCGAGCCTATCATAAACTCAATCAATCGGTACTATATGTCCATGACAAATCGAACCACGCAAAGTTTATATTAGAATCAATAGTTCCTAATATTTCATTTAGAATCTTAAGATCATCTTCAAAATATCTATATTCAATAAAAACATAAAATACTATAACGATGCCCTTAAGAATTCAGTATTTAAAATGCAAACAGAGTACCAAAACGAAAATGATAATGATATAAATTTTATAAAGATCTACAGTAATGATATAGAGAAACACGCATTAAACTGGCTAATATATTAGGATTCCAACGGTAGTATTTCTTGCAAGAGTGAACAAAAATTCAAAGAATATAAGACGTTATGAGGAGAGACGCTGGAAATCATCTGTAATCAACGGCTATTTTTTCTCTCCAAAAAAAAGAACGAAAATGTCGCTGCCAAATTCAACTGTGTTTTAAAACAGATACGAGACGCTCCTTTGTACTAATTTATTTAAGTTTATATATATATATATATATATATATATATATATATATACATATATAGTAAGTTATAAAATATATATGGCAATTAAGCTACACTGAATTAATCCGCGTTTCATCCACTCTAGGACTCTTCAGGCTTATGCGCGAATTTTGTGGTTGTCAGTCGTTTTCATATGCGCACCTTCTATTGAGATTGTAGTTAGCCAATCAGCTTTCTTGTATCCACCGCACCCTTCCTATCAACCAATGAATATGCACTTACCGAACAAAGGCCTATTCGACCTGTGATTGACCTGTTTCTTTGTGTGTGCTCTATTAAGCCTGGATTTCTAGTTTCTTGACCTGTTTTAAATCATGGTTAGGGTTTTATGTTTTTTTATGTTAGTTTATATATATATATATTTATAGGTACACACACACACACATATATATATAAATATATAAATATATATATATATATATATATGCTTATTCAATTATTTCCCTCTGTAGTTATAACAATTCTATAATTTATGTAACTCGATGTATGCTGAACATAACTAGAAATCATATTCAAATAAATTCAAATAAATGCCAAATGTCTCTATTACAAAGTCCAATATGTCGTTCATCACCAGAAAGAACTAATCGGTGATACGAACACCATTCTATTTGGAATATAGCCTTTTCGTCATTTACACACGCTCACGCACTTATATATATATATATATATATATATATATAGAGAGAGAGAGAGAGAGAGAGAGAGAAAGAGAGAGAGGGAGGAAGACAGGAGAGATACATATATCAATAAATATAAATACGTTTGTGTGTGCTAGAACTTTTATCAGAAAGGCTACACCATTTTGCACAATGAGAAAATATACATAAATAGAACTAAGCATACAAGTTAAATGGAATCAATAATCCAATAAGCGCATAAAAATAAATGTTTAAATTCATTTTCTAAATAATATGCAAATTAGTTACCTTTTATTTAGTAGCTCGAATATCCATGATCGAGTAATTTGAGAAGTTCGTTTTAATTAATTCATTAAATCGTATCAAAACAAAATTAATTCAACATTATTTTAAAATCTTTAACTGTTTATTTAAAAGTTTTAAAAAGAGCTAGAATTTAATTTAGTGTAATAGCGGATATAAAAGATGAGTTATTTCGAAACATAAATACATTGCTAATAATTGCAGGTGACACTTTAATTTTTATTTGCCTGTGGTTTGGTAGAAAAAAAAAGCTTAGTCCGAAGTCTGTATGACACCGAATGTAACTGATTTTTTTACTGAACATTTTAATCACATGCAGAATAAATTTCCTTTTCATACTTTAAGCGTAGTTGGCAGATTTATAAAGATTTCCGTATAAAGGAAGTTACCAGAAGCAGATCCAAGTAAAGTATAGTTCCAATTAAAGTAAGTGATGAATATATTCAGCCAACCAACCACGACTGTCGATTGATTTTCATATTCGAGACATGCTAATGGTTTTTTCTCTCATTTATTCTTGTAGTTATTCTAAATAAATTTGTTAAATGTATTTCTTTGTTTCACATAGTTCATTTTGGTACGATAATTTAAATAACAGGTCTAATAGGTTCCCAAGCCTAACAGATTGTTTGTGCCTGTTTGGCAGATGTTGTTCTAATGAAAGGAATGGAGAAATGTTACGTCTTCAGAGGAAATATTTCAAATATAGTAATAGCATATGAAAAATTAATGAACAAATCATTTTGTAACCAAAATTTTGGAACTTAAAAAGAGAATGCAGATCCGTAAATAAGCATTGTTTAGATAGTGTATAAAACAACTGTAATCTAAATCACTACAGAGCTTTATAATTATCTGGATAATCTAATTTCGACAAAAGCTATTCAATGAGACGCTAGAATTCATAGAAAATCTGCTACCTGAAACCCGCGTTCTTAAAAAAACAAAAATTGGAAATTTTGGGTGATGAAAAACGTCAAATTTGTTCCCACTGGAAGACTATAATTAACCCCAATGCATTATCGCTTTAATCTACTCATAATTCCTGGCCTATGAGTTTTTAGAAACCGAAATATGCATTCAATCCGTATTGTCGTTTATTCAACTGTTAATCACAACAGCGGACCGATAATAAGTTTAGAAACTTTATCTAGAAAATTCGCTGGCGCTATAGTTTTCAAGCATGGAAAAATCAATCGTCAAGTTTATTTGGAAATTTGGGCTGAACAAGTTCATCAAGGAAGCGAAATATTTCCTGACACAAGTCTCATTGTTCGGAATGATAATGCTTCTTATTCACACGGTAATAGTTGTCACTAAATGATACGAAAAAATTCAAATGAAGTAAAACAGATAATCTTGTCACCACAAGCTCTGAATGGTAATATTATTGAACAGTTGCAGTGTATTCCCCCCCAAAAAAATGCAACTTATCTGTCACTATTGAACGAACTAGAGATGGTTTTAGCCGATAAATTAGATATAATTCGTCGATAAAATATTAAAATCTTATATAAAATTAATTCACGCCGCATACAATTAGTCATTGATAGAAAATAGCAATATACACTGTATGCAAATGAATTTATTTAAGATTTCAAAATGATCTCATTATTTCCTCTAATCCCTGTCTGTTTTCGTCAACTAAAAGTAAACCTCATCATTTGCGCACAGTCAGGGCAATCAATTATTGTACGTGTCAAATCAATCGAGAATATCACAACTCATGTCCGGGTCCAAATGTTTACTTGCTATTCTATCTTCGACTTTTTTTTACCGTAAGAGTATGTAGTTCACTATTCACATGAAATACGTCTTTTTTACTTTTAGTCACGAAAATTGAGGGACGTAAAGGATTAGGGTACATTAATTATTCAGATTTATTGGAGCATCCTAAGTGCAATGCTTTGTAGTGATATATTTATTTTTAATTTGTGCATGCTACTCTTGGTGAAAAAAGAGCTACGGAGGTAATCTAAATGCAAAGAGTCATGCGAAAGAAGTATGAGAGTAGAATGCGTACCGGCAGCTGAGCATGTCTACATTAAAGGGGTTGATGTTTTCTAATTGACAGGCAAGTAAGATGGAGCAGATTCTATTGAATGCGGGGAAATCTAGCGCTAACATGTTCCAAACGTGCGACGATCTTGGGACGAAACGGCTGTTTTTACGTACAACTAGAAAGAAAGAGGAACAATTTTCCGGCTTGATATCAATATAAATTTTTGCTGAAGCTGTTTTTACGGATTGGATTGAAGCAAAGTCATGAATCAACGTCGGAAACAAATCTTAGCCGCTATCTGATTTGGAGAAAATCGGTCTTTTTGGTTTATTTCAGGGATAAAGTTAACACACATGACAGTTGTTCCACTTAAAGTTTAAAATGACAGAAATTGTACATAACGTACAGTAATCCAAGCTAATTTTTGATACATTTTAAATTATATTTTTATTTTCCTTTGTAAACTTCAGAAATGTTACTTTTAAAAATTAATACATTTACAATTAAGTTTCGTACCTTCATTTATAACGTTTATAACAACAATTGTTTCACGATTCCCATATTTATAAGAATAATCTTTCATTTCCATCTGTTTTATTTTATATTCTTTCTTCTTCATATTCTTATATTTTATATTCTTTTTATATTCTTTCTTCTTAATATTCTAGTATTTTATATTCTTTTTATATTCTTTCTTCTTAATGTTCTTATATTTTATATTTTATATTATTTCTATATTCTTTCTTCTTTATATATTTGTATTTTATATTTTATATTTTTTTATATTGTTTCTTCTTAATATTCTTATATTTTATATTTTATATTATTTTTATATTCTTTTTATATTCTTTCTTCTTAATATTCTCATATTTTATATGTTAATTTTTTATATTCTTTCTCCTTTAAATTCTTATATTTTATATTATTTTTATATTCTTTTTTCTTAATATTCTTATATTTTATATTCTTTTTATATTCTTTCTTCCTAATATCCTTATATTTTATATTTTATATTCTTTTTATAATCTTTTTATATTATTTCTTCTTAATATACTTATATTTTATATTTTATATTCTTTTTATATTCTTTCTTCTTAATATTCTTATATTTTATATTTTATATTATTTCTATATTCTTTCTTCTTAATATACTTGTATTTTATATTTTTTATATTGTTTCTTCTTAATATTCTTATATGTTGTATTTTATATTATTTCTATATTCTTTTTATATTCTTTCTTCTTAATATTCTCATATTTTATATGTTAATTTTTTTATATTTTCTCTCCTTTAAATTCTTATATTTTATATTATTTTTATATTCTTTTTTCTTAATATTCTTATATTTTATATTCTTTCTATATTCTTTCATCTTAATATTCTTATATTTTATATTCTTTTATATTCTTTTTATATTCTTTCTTCTTTATATTCTTATATTTTATATTTTATATTATTTCTATATTCTTTTTATATTCTTTCTTCTTAATATTCTCATATTTTATATGTTAATTTTTTTATATTCTTTCTCCTTTAAATTCTTATATTTTATATTATTTCTATATTCTTTCTTCTTAATATTCTAATATTTCATATTCTTTTTATATTATTTCTTCTTAATATTCTTATATTTTATATTTTATATTCTTTTTATATTCTTTTTATATTATTTTTTCTTAATATTTTTATATTTTTTATTTTATATTCTTTCTATATTCTTTCGTCTTAATATTTTATATTTAATATTTTATATTCTTTCTTCTTAATATTCTTAGATTTTATATTTTATATTCTTTCTATATTCTTTCGTCTTAATATTTATATTTAATATTTTATATTCTTTCTTCTTAATATTCTTAGATTTTTTATTTTATATTCTTTCTATATTCTTTCGTCTTAATATTTTATATTTAATATTTTATATTCTTTTTATATTCTTTTTATAGTCTTTCTTCTTAATATTCTTATATTTTATATTTTATATTCTTTTTATAATCTTTTTATATTATTTCTTCTTAATATTTTTATATTTTATATTTTATATTCTTTCTATATTCTTTCGTCTTAATATTTTATATTTAATATTTTATATTCTTTCTTCTTAATATTCTTAGATTTTATATTTTACATTCTTTTTATAGTCTTTCTCTTAATATATCTCATATTTTATGTGCTTTTTATATTTTTTCCTCTTAATACTCTTATATTTTATATTCTTTATGTATTCTTTCTTCTTAATATTTTTATATTTTATATTTTATATTCTTTTTTATTCTTTTTTCTCAATATGCTCATATTTTATATTCTTTATATATTCTTGATTCTTAATATTCTTTTATTTTATACTTTACATTCTTTATAAATGCTTTCTTCTAAATTTTCTTATATCTTATATTTATATTCTTTTAATATTCTTTCTTATTTATATTCTTATATTTTGTATTTTATATTCTTTTTATATTCTTTTCCTTAATATTCTTATATTGTATATTTTATATTCTTCTCATAGTCGTTCGTCTTAATATTCTTTATTTTATATTTTATATTCTTTATATATTCTTTCTTTTTAATATTCTGATATTTTATATTTTATATTCTTTATATATTCTTCCTTCTTAATATTTTTATATTTTATATTTTATATTCTTTATATATTCTTTCTTCTTAATATTCTTATATTTTATATTTTATATTATTTATATATTCTTTCTTTTTAATATTCCTGTTTTTATATTCATTTTATATTCTTTCTTCTTAATATTCTTATATTTTATATTGTATATTATTTATATATTCTTTCTTTTTAATATTCTTATTTTTATATTCATTTTATATTCTTTCTTCTTAATATTCTTATATTTTATATTTTATATTATTTATATATTCTTTCTTTTGAATATTCTTATATATTTATACTTTTTATATTCTTTCTTCTTAATATTCTTATATTTTATATTTTATATTCTTTATATATTCTTTCTCCTTAATATTCTTATATATTATATTGTATATTCTTTTTATATTCTTTTTTCTTAATGTTCTTATATTTTATATTTTATATTCTTTTCATATTCTTTATTCTTAATATTTTTATATTTTGTATTTTAGTTTTTTTTCATTCTTTCTTCTCAATATTCTCATATTTTATATTGTATATTCTTTATATATTCTTTATTATATATATATATACTAATATTTAATATTTTATATTCTTTGTATATTCTCTCTTCTTAATATTCTATGATTTTATATTTTATATTCTTTCTATATCCTTTCTCATAATTATTCTTATATTTTATATTTCAATATATGTTTTCTTCTTAATATTCTCATATTTTATATTCTTTATAGATACTTTTTCTTAATATTCTTATATCTTATATTTTATATTCTTTATATATTCTTACTTCTAAATATTCTTATACTTTATATTCTTTTTATATTCCTTCTGTTTTATATTCTATTTTTTTGTATTTTATATTCTTTATATATTCTTTCTTCTTTATATTCTTATATTTTATATTTAATATACTTTTTATATCCTATCTTCTCAATATTCTTATATTTTATATTTTATATTTTATATTCTTTTTATATTCTTTATTCTTAATAATATTTTATTTTATATTTTATATTCTTTATATATTCTTTCTTTTTAATATTCTGATATTTTATATTTTATATTCTTTATATATTCTTACTTCTAAATATTCTGATATTTTATATTTATATTCTTTTTATATTCTTTCTTATTTATGTTCTTATATGTTGTATTTTATATTCTTTATATATTCTTACTTCTTAATATTCTTATATTTTGTATTTTGTATTCTTTTATATTCCTTCTCCTTTATATTCTTATATTGTATATTTTATATTCTTTTTATAGTCGTTCATCTTAATATTGTTATATTTTATATTTTATATACTTTTTATAGTCTTTCTTCTTAATATTCTTATATTTTATATTCATTTTATATTCTTTCTTCTTAATATTCTTATATTTTATATTTTATATTATTTATATATTCTTTTTTCTTAACATTCTTATATTTTATATTCTTTTTATATTCTTTCTTCTTAATGTTCTTACATTTTATATTTTATATTCTTTATATATTCTTATTTTTTAATATTCTAATATTTTATATTCTTTATATATTCTTTCTTCGTAATATTCTTATATTTTATATTCTTTATATATTCTTTCTTCTTAATATTCTTATATTTTATATTTAATATTCTTTATATATTCTTTTTTTTTATATTCTAATATTTTATATTCTTTATATATTCTTTCTTCTTAATATTCTTATATTTTATATTTTATATTCTTTTTATATTCTTTCTTTTTTATATTCTTATATTTTGTATTTTATATTCTTTTTATATTCTTTCTTATTTATATTCTTATATTTTATATTCTTCATATATGCTTTCTTATTTATATTCTTATATTTGATTTTTTATATTATATTAATATTCTTTCTTCTTAATATTCTTATATTTTATATTCTTTTTATATTCTTTCATCTAAATACCACACATTTTTCCATTTATCTCCCCTTTTTTCCTATTTAAAATAAATCTTACATATTTATAGTAATTATCGCACTTGTATGTATTTCTGTTCTTTTCCTAGATCTTTCTTCTTTCCTGTTTTTTATTGTTCTTCTGATCTTTTACTGAAATTCAAATTCTTCTACGTTTTTTTATCTTTATTTTTCTCATATCTCATTCTTTTATTTTTTCCTTCTTTTTCTTTTTAATTCACGCGGGTATTTGTGTCCTTCTTGTATATGCTTCATATTTGTTGTTATACTTATTCACCCTTTCTTTTATTTTCCTTCCTTCGATTCGTTTGTCTCCTTTTCTACTACTTCCCCGGTTTCTCCGTCTTCTTTCTTTCTTATTTCTTCTGAATCTGATTTCTTAATACTTCCCTCTTTCACATTTTATTGCTATTCCATTTTCTCATTTTTCTCAGACATTTATTATCTTACATTATCTACCTACATTTTTCTTTGCTCGTTTCGCTGCTTTCTTTTCGTTGCTTGGCTATTTCATTTATGTTATTCCTCATATTATTATTATTGCTGTTGTTATTGATGATGCTGATGCTGAAAGTGATGATGATGGTAGTAGTAGTAGTAGTAGTAGTAGTAGTAGTACACAGAGATCAATTCTTATGCTACATTTTTTATCGAAATCCCTCCAGAAAAATGATGAAGCCAGTTGGTGTAAAGGGCTAAAAATACCACTTCCGTGTCAAGATCTCCCCAACACTAAGTGTAATATAGAAAGATTCTGACCCAAAAGACAGCACTTCGTCCCCAATTTTGTCAGATACATCGTCGTTGCATGTACGAGTAAAAGATTAATTAATGAACGTAAGCCAGACGAGGTTTGAAAGGTTTATTTTCTAATCTCCAGAAATTTATGATGAATATACGTTTGAGGATTGGTATTGTTTAATGTCATTTTTATATTTCTAGCTGCGTTTACATTGTATTATTCTATTAACTTTGGAATTGCTCGGCATTATCTTACTATATGAGTTAATTAACGAACTCAAGAGAAGTATTTCGACGTTTTCATCAGCATGCTATATATATTTCTTTTCATATTGATTATATCTAGTAGTTTTCTTGTTCCCTTTGCAATGTGTTCTTTTGCTGTACTTTAGATTTCTTATATTACGTACTTTTTCATTGGTTAAAATTTATGTTTATCTTTTCTCCTGAAATAATCTTTATGGTGTCGTCTTTTTCATCAAATTTCCACTTTATTATCTTTCTTTATTTCCGCTTTATGCGTTTAACGTTTTTACCTTTTCTCAACACAGATATCTTCCGTCTTTCTCTTTCTTTTTCTTCGTCTACTCTCCAATAGCATATTATTGTATCTCCCGTTCCTCATCTTCCTTTCGTTCGTCTTGTTCTTGTTTTTATTTATACCGTTTCTCTGCCATTCGTCTCTATTCTTTTGGACTCGTTTCTGCGATCATTCTGTTCTTAATCTATTTGTCTTCGAGTCATCCACTCATTATACATTTGTTTATTATTTCCTTTCTTCTACTTTCCATTATATAATCCGCAGCCTTTCCTTTGATCTCGTAGACGTTATATCTTGGGAAAGATGCATTAACCATCTTACAAAATCAGCTCGCAGAATAGAAGTCTGGCTTGATACCAAAATGTGTAATTTACGCTTTTCTTTATCGTATACTTTTTTTCTTGTACAGCCCCTGGATATTACTCATGATGTTGATCAACACGGCCGAACGCAAATTGTTTAAACAATCATCCTGTATATCGTCTACTCTTTCGGACATGTTAAATGTTTTCTTTACAGAGTAACGTTGGTATATTTACTCGCAATGTTTATAACGTACCTCTTTAAATTGACATTGTTTTCCTTGTTTCTGTATGCGTTACATTTTGCTTCTTTATTAGTTTTCTTGGAGAACGCTCATCTGTTGTGTAAGGAACTCTCGTCATTTTATTTCTGAGGTGTTCCAGTACTATTAAATATATAGTTATAATTTCCAACCCGTTTATGTTGCGTTTGAGATATACATAAAAAACACGCAGCTACACACATGTACTATATTATGCATACATGCATTTTTAGATAAAATAATAAACAATAATTAAAAGAAGTAGTTTTCTGATTGAAACCACATCTATAAAATGTAACTCTGTGAAGCCTTCAGTAAAAAAGTTTCGTTGAAACGGGATTGCCCAAATGGTTGTCAGCTCTGCTGAAATTTTTGGTGTCGTGATTTTGTGTTTCTTCATTTACAATCCTTACTACGATTAATTTAAATTAAACAAACTGTTAACTGTTTTTTTTTTTAATAAAAATTATAAATTTTTATATAAGAAAAGCAGAAGTATTTTTAAAATTTCTAGATATTCAAAAGGGTAATCATAACACTTCACGATAAACAATATTCTTAGTATATGTTACACCATGAAATGCAAACGGAACATTTCTATCACTTCGCTTTGACTTACTTCTTGCAATTATAAGTGTGGACCCTCTATTAGGCCCATTAATTAAAATAGCAATGATGCTGTTACGATGCAATTTTTTATGTTCATGCTAGTTCTATTACAAATGTATTAATTTATATATAAATTGCGCAGTAGCATTACTGTTGCATCTATTTTCACATTACGTCAGTCAGGCGGCATTTCAGATGGAGTTAATGAATTCATGAACTCGATAGGGATATTTTGAAGTTCATTATTATCATTCTCATCGTCACTGGAAATGTAATATGTACTTAAATATGTATTTATGACTCCAGTAAGTTTATTTAGAATTTCTTCATTTACTGTTAAGCATTCTGCATTTTTTTAGTTATGCTGATTCTATTTTCTATTTTTTGGAGAGCTGCAATCAATTTTTTTTCTGAAATTAGAGAACCATTGTATACCTTATCAGCAGGAACATCTATGACATCTACAGGAACATCATTAAGACTTCTCGTTAGTGTACCAAGGTGAAGGAGCCACCTACAGAACCCCTATTCATTGATGTTAGCTCTGACGTTTGTGTTAGCTGTAATTGTCTTAAATGATGCCAACACGTGCATATTTTAAGGCAGGTGTCTATAATAGATGCAGGTGATCCATGTAGCACTACTGGAAAAAAGTGCCTGAAGTTACATCCAAATATGAGAAATTTCCACCAAATATGTTATTGTAACATATTATATCCCGTAAACATCTGTCCATAGCAAGCAGTGCATAATTAGGTATCATAGAAGCTTAATCTATGAAAGATATTTTACCCTTCTCTAAAAAGAAGCATGCTCTGATACAGGAGAAACTTTAGAGATAGTGCGATCTGTAAAAGGTACAGATTATTTAATATTCTGTAGAGTGTCTCCCTGAATTTAGTAGCATTACAACAATGCCAGTCTATGTATACGTGGTATTTACAGTACTGTAAGATGTGAAGAAATCATGCAACATTTTGAATGGAAAAGTTTTTCTTGATCCAACCGGTGTATCTAAATAGAAGATGTTTTTAAGTTTTCAGCTGTCACAACATCCTTGATGATAGTATTAAAATATTTTTGTTTAGCAATTGAACATAAGGCCGGTTCTTTTTCTCAGTCGTATTATCTGTTGGTTGGTCACCAGTGGGTTCAGGTAAACCCATTGCCTCGCAAAAGTAACTATGTGCAATAAATACAGTATTTATCAAATGAAGTGCAATGTTCTCACATGTGTTTTCATCATAAGCAGAAATGAGGTTTCAATCCTGCTCTGTTCATAGTTAATAAATAGTTGAAAGGCATTCGTTCGGTGATGATAAACACAAAACATTGCACACATATGCTACGTAGTTCTTATGACATTCTAAATGTAGCAGCTTTCATAAGAGCATTTTCTAATTCAGTATCACATTGTAATAGGCTAAGACTGATGAAATCTTTCTAAATGTAGGGAATGTATGCTCTTCAACCTTTCTAAAATCTTCAAATGGCATTGCTACAGAGACATGAAGGAGCAGAATCCGTAAGTACAACTTGTCAACTTGGATTGGTGAAACTGAATATATTCCTGTGGTCAAATTACTTGACTGTTCTCTTTTGGTCCACTTTCTAGTAGTTTTGTTAAATACATAACGATGCGGAATATCACAGCAATAATAATGGTTAACAGTAATATCATTCTAATTTAGTTCAAACTAAGCAGTCAAATTTGTGTGGCGTTTAAATAGTTGATTCAGCTTGCCCATGTTTATAGTAAGAATTCTGCTCTCCAGGCATGTGTACAGCTAAATACTCCATCATGTAAGACTGTTTATGCATTTTATAGTCAGAAGACGCCACATTACTAATGGAGTTGATATATATATATATATATATATATATATATATATATATATATTTTGTGTACAGAAAGTTGTTAGTTGAGACAGGTCATTGGTACCGTCGGTTTCAAGCCCGATAATAAGGCCCGTTTAAGGTATCCTTATCAAGCTCTCTTCAGCCAAT
Organism: Euprymna scolopes; assembly: GCF_053919585.1. Taxonomy (NCBI): domain Eukaryota; kingdom Metazoa; phylum Mollusca; class Cephalopoda; order Sepiida; family Sepiolidae; genus Euprymna; species Euprymna scolopes. Next base: position 76,157,717 of record NC_136488.1, on the reverse strand, counting down.
ATTCGTCTCTATATAGACGAATATTGGCTGAAGAGAGCTTGATAAGGATACCTTAAACGGGCCTTATTATCGGGCTTGAAACCGACGGTACCAATGACCTGTCTCAACTAACAACTTTCTGTACACAAAATATAAGTACGCTCTTAAAATTTGGATTTTCCTTTTAATTGAGCACTCTGCTGGAATTCTTTTTCCAAAAAAAACTAATCATATATATATATATATATATATATATATATATATATATATGCCCAATAGATATTGCTTGATTTCATCGCTTTGTTCTGACTGCATTGCTTCTCCTTGGTCAATATTAATAGATGAATCATATTTAGTAATATCCATCGTAGCACAATCGTATCCTTTATAAATATATTTAAAGATGTATTTTATACATTTGACGAAAGAGCAACCTCCTAAGTTAATATGAGCTCGATATTTTCTCAATAGGAATTTATTGAAAAGGACTATGTATCAATTATTAGCACTACAATTACCGAACTCGAGCACCATTATTTCCACGTTTGTAAGCCGGATATCCTTTAATGTTTGCTACTGTTTCTTCTCTGAATGTCCTGAAAAACGTTTTGCCATGATCCTTTACTCAGATAAGGAGAATTAGAGTTTTAAAAACCGAAACCTGACCATGAATCTCATCATCTTAGTAATAGCTACAAACATTTAAACAAATTGTAAAAATCTTTTTTCATCGAGAGTAACTTTGTGCAGATCTTGCTTGCTAGGGCTATAGACTCTGACGTCATTTTTCAATGCAAGGGTCAAGCTTCAATATTGTTTTGCTCATATACTCATTTGATGTTCTGTCCTAGAATTACCTATACTTATTGTCTTATGTATTTTGTCGGGTATATGTGTTCCCCGGACTTTTATTTTTCTAGGGAATACTTATCTGCGTTCTAAATTTCAATAATTTTGATTTCTGCTCTTTATTCAATTCCTGGCGAGTTTCCATGATTAGTTTATGTGATGATAATACTGGTTTAAATCACGAACAAAAGATGTTTTTGTGAACAGTGTTGAGTTCTGCCTCTGCCTTCGTTCAATCTTACTTACTTTGCAAGCATTGTTCGTTCCAATTCTTCATGTTTTATGGATAGCTTTTCCTTGTATTTGCTTGTCATATAACAACTTATTATCTTCTGGTCGATTATTATTATCATTATTATTATTATTATTATTATTATTATTATTATTATTATTATTATTATTATTAGTCACATTTTACCTGCATAGTTTTATCTCTCTTGAGTGCGTCTTAATATATGTCTTCTTTATCTCGTTGTTTTGTTCCATTAAGTGTTGAGTTTATTTAAAGTTAATCGATTATTCTGGTCAGTTTTTCCTTTATATAATTTTTCTTAAAACAACAGACGCGTGACGTAATGGATAAAGGTGTAAAGTGAAAATCAATTAAGTTAAAATTAAATCAAAATTTTGTTTCCTTAATACCAATAACATAACAAATAACATACTAAGTAAAATTATGTTATGAGCAACATTTTTTTTTGGGGGGGAGCGGTCAAGATTAATATTCAGTACAAGTGATACTAAATATACAATATTAATAACTTATCATTTCTACACTAGTATTACTGATAGCACAAGAGCATGCAATCTAAGGGGAGTGAATATGCGGTTGCGTAAAAAATTCCATGATGATATCCGGATTCGACAGAAAGATTACTGAGTTCGACAAAATATGCTTAAAAAAAGTTGGGGGCTATATAAACCGAAACTTTGTGAAAATAATATTCAAGATAAGAAGAGTTGTCAAAAGAATTCAAAATATTCCAAAACATACTTACGATTTCTACCTACATATATATATAGCAGACGGATTAAATAAAAGAATCAGTTCCAAATTATGCACAGCTTCTCCAGTTCGGCAGAAGGGTGATCGCGTTTAAAAAAATGCACTTGAAAGTGGACCATAGTTTACTTCTGCCGAAACGTTGTGAGTAGAACAACCATGATGAAAAAACAGTAGCACAAATTATTTTATTATTTCATTTTTACTCCCGTTCACCTTTAACAAGGCAGTTGGACGAAAAAGGTTACTATTTGGGGCCATGCCACAGAAAGATTAACAAAATGTCGGTTGATATTACATTTAAACTTCTGCATATCAGTACAGTCAGGGAAGCAAGTAGCAAGAATAGGATTACAAATTCTAGCTGTTTGAGATAAGAGCCTATTAGAATATAAAACTTTCTAGAATTTAGAAACCTCAAGAGTGAAGGGATGAGATTGTATTGCTCAGCGAGTTTTTCGGGGATATGTACATCGAGGAGAACAAGTGCAACGAATTCATCAGAGCACATTCCATTAAAATATTTGTAAAAGAGATATAGAGATTCAACAGCGCAGCGATGAGAGGTTAAAGCTTATTTGACAAAGTAATACCTATTAGATTGAAAACTCTTTTGGGGGCCTATGCAAAAGTGAGAAACTAGGGGCGAATGAACCAGCTCAAATGTGGCAAAAATAATCCACGCATGGGGGAATGGTTTTCTTATAGGTGTACATAATTCTCTCAGCTGTAATAAGTCTTCTACCTTATTTGATGCACCTCTTGCAATGTTCTCAATGTATTTGTTCTAGTACATATTGCTCGCCAATGTTAGACCGATGAGTTTGAAGGTAGATTTATCAGGTAGGGTTTTATTTGTCATATATACAGCCGCTTGGAGAGGCGTCTTGAAATTGTTAAAGGAGAGCAACTTAGTCTCACTACGAGGGGCGTGCAATAAGTAAGGACCCTGGCCCACTTCCAATAGGAGAAGAGCAAGGAAACTTGGCACAGTCTTTCTCTACATATGAACCACTCAGTTATGCATTTCTCCCATCGTTTGATGCAGCTCTGGGTACCGTTTTTGTAAAACACCTCTGGTTGGTCCTCCAACCACGACGTAACTTCAGAAATCAATGTTACATCATCTGGGAAACGCTTTCCTTTAAAAAAAAAGCCTCATGGCTGGGAAGAGGTGAAAGTCAGAGGGTGAAAGGACAGGAGAGTAGGGATGATTGGGGAGGATTTTATAACCACACATCCGTGCTTCTGATTTGGTGACATGCGAGTTGTGGACCGGGGCGTTGTCCTGCAGGAGGAGGGTACCTTTGCTGATCATGCCCCGCCTCTTGATTTTGATAACTTCCCTTAATTTCATCAAAAGTGAAGCATAATAGGCTCCTGCAGTTGTGGTACCCTTTGCCAGGAAATCTGTCATCACTACTCCGTTCTGGTCCCAGAAGACTGTGAGCATGACCTTGCCAGCGGAGGGCTGCACCTTTGCCTTCTTTGGACATGGAGAATCCAAGTGCTTCCACTGCATTGACGGGGCTTTGGTCTCTGGATCATAGTGATGGATTCAGGTATCATCCTGTGTAATCAGTATTTTGAAAAACTTTGAATCTTCTTGGCACATCTCCAAATTCATCCCCGAGCACTCGACGCGTTCTCACCCCTGGAATGGTGTGAGCAACCTGGGAATCCATCTGGCAGACACCTTATGCGTATCCAAATGGTCATGAATGATAGTTTCCACAGATCCTGTACTAATGTTGACATCTTGGGCTAATCGGCGAATAGTAATGCGCCGATATTCCAAAATGGCCGCCTCACGGACAGATGCCTCGTCAATGACAGAAGGGGGGGGCGACCAGGTCTGAGAGCTGTTCCCACAGACTTCCGGCCATGCTTGAATTCACGATGCCAGCGTTTTACAAGGTCATATAATGGGGCATTATCACCATAAGTTACTTTCATTTCATCAAAAGTCTAATGTAGTGTGCGTCCTTTCAAATACAAAAACCGGATCACTGTTCGACATTCAACAGGCTCCATTTCACACCTGCCTCAGTTCAAACATCGGTAAAACAAAAACCACAATTAGTTCAGAGCTGTAATATTCCACATAACCCGTAGAGATATAGATCATTGAACATGCAAAATCTCAGCTAGATCAGACAACTGGAAGTGGGTCAGGGTATTACTCATTTCACGCCCCTCGTAGCATTTAATGTTACTATTAAATTTCGGCCCCATTCTACTACGGTCTGAAGGGCATTTTCTAATGATTCTGACTTTGTCTAAGATTTATGTACGTAAGTTCTTTCCACATGTATGTTATAGAGTGTTTTATCATCAACAAATATACCCATCTCGGACACAATATTATCAGGGAGGGTGTTTATGAATATCAGGAATAATAATTATCCAGATGATATAAATTATCATTCTTAACTAAAGAGTTCTAAAATGTAAAAACGTATTTATGGTGCCCCTTCTTCTTTTTCTTCTTCTTCTTCATCTTTTACTACTACTACTGCTACTACTACTACTACTTTTAATTTAACGCACATTGTGTATGATCACAAATTAATTATAACATCTCTAAACACACCGTTTCTGTCATGTGGAGTACGTTTATAAGGACATTTATTTGTATTCCAATGTTAACATATTCTCATCTCAATTAAACTCTTATCATGAAACGATGGATAAATAGTTTCCTTCAGTGAATCATTCGTTTAAAAAACTAAGTAAATAATGCACTTTCTTTAATGAGCGTCATGATTCACACGAAACTTGTGCAGGTGACTCACGATAAATGCGTTTGTGATTTCAAAAATAGGGTCGCCCAAAAGGACACAGCATTTATCATCAGTATCTTACATGACCAAATATATTTCTAGAAAAACATTAATATCGGACAATTCGTCGACAAGTAAAAATAGGTTTGGTAGAAAAGATAATTAACCATATGATATTGCTCCTGTTGTTATGGAGGGGCACGGTATAGACATTTCAAATAATAATAATTAGAAAGGGCATATATATATATATATATATATATATATATATATATTAACAAAAGTACCCGTCGTTGACTGGGTTCAAAAACAGCGTACAGAAACTGGACTCTGATTTATTAAAGTATGATAGGTTATGAAAAGGAAGGGTTGTAAAGAGATAGCTTCGATTCTGGGAGTATCAAAAACAAAGCAAAAAATGTTGAAAGTAAAAATAAAATAGATAAACCCCATAATTTATTATACCATACCTGTTCACACTGAAACACTTATCACAATATTCTGTGGATCTATATCAAAAAAAAAAAACTTTTTTAAACTTTGTGACATATTTCCATTCTATGGAGGTCAGGCGCGAACGAACACCCCATAATTTTATTATACCATATTTCTGCAAACTGAAACATAATTATCAAAGTATACTTACGCAGATAGATATGAAAAGTATGTATTAAAGTGTGTGCATATTTCCATTCTATGGATGCCAGGTGCAAACGCATACCCCACAATTTTATTAACCATCTCTATTTAAGTTGAAACATACTTATCAAAGTATTCTTATGTACATCTATATCAAAAAACACTTGTAAACGTTTTTTTTTTAATTTTTTAATTTTTTTTATTTTCATACTTTGTGGATCAGACACGAACGCAGACCCCACAATTTTAATGAATCACCGTTCTGCTAGATCAAACATACCCATTCCTGTGTCTGGATACATCTATTATTACATGTAATCAGTTTGTTTTTTTTTAAATAGTCAACCATATAGGAGCCTATTCGTGACCAGACACACACACACACAGATTCAGCTTTATATTATAGATATATATGAATTCCTTTATGTGTGTGAAATGAAAGAGTTAGTGAAAGTATAAATAAACAAATCTAAAGGGTACAGTTGCATAGGAACTTTATTACATCATCAAGTAAATAAGAGTTACATAAATTGAATAATGGGAGGAACCTCTTTAGATTCTGGCATTTCGACGCCAAAAGCTTCTCGTTTGAAAAATAGTAAAAGTTAAAATTGTAAACAGCAACAGTAACAATAATTATATATATATATATATATATATATATATATATATATATATATATAGCTGTTATCATTGTTTTGATCCTTCTCTGTTATCTGCATCAAATAATCCCTCCTTTAAATATTTTTCAATTCTAATTTGTAACGTTTTTCTATTTCTAATAATAATTAATAATTAAGTCCGTGTTGTCTCCTTTCCTGTACATTTGTATAATGCTAGCATTTCTTTCTTTCTGACAAGAAGTATTTCGCTTTGAAATACCATGGCTAAAGGGGTTTCTTCAACATTTCCATTTCTGTAGCACTTATTGACTTTATAATATAATAATGTATAAATATATATATATATAAATAAAAACTACCTAGCTCTACCTCAATATTGAGCACTGTTGAAGTAAATACATTTACCTCCGCTTAAAGTGCAGATGCAAATGTGTTTACAAATATGCGTATATATTCTGTCTACGCTGCATTAGAAACAAGGAATTTCGTGACGAATGCACAGTTTTACAATGTTATTTACCATTGTTACAGGCTGCCGAGGGTATAGTATATAAATTAATCGTCTATATTTATAACTTTAGTTGTAAATGATTATCTTATTAAAAAAATTAATAATTTTTATTGTCCGAAATATATGCTTAGAAAAAGCTCAAATCGTTGTTAATTAATGAAAGATATATGGATTAGTTGAGAAATATATTCACAAAGGAAACAGTTTTGTGAACAGTTATATAAATTATTAGCTGATGCAAAAGTAACTAACAAATTTATTGATGATAGCCGGTAGTTTTGCATAACAAATATTTAGTAGAGAAATACTATAAAAAGGCTAGTCAATAAAATATTAAACTACTAAAGAGAAACGCGTCCAGCTATAAACTATGTTTCTCAATCGCTAATAAAATCACCTACGCATAAGAACACAAAGATACACCAACACAGGCATTACACACACACACACACACACACACACACACACACACACACACACATATATATATATATATATATATATTTGTAGTCATCGGCATACAGTCCTGTTTCGTTGTATCACTACTCATCAGTGCCGCTAGAATATATAGGCTATATATCAACGTCATTATCTCCGGTTAATCTGGAATGACAAAGGATACCCCTCCGTAGGGGCAACTGCGCGTGTAATTATAAGGTAAGGGTTGCGCAATCTTCAAGCACACCTCTCCTGAATCGTCACTGCTTGAGTCCAGAGGCAAAGGCAAGTCTAGGACGACGTGAAACAATGCCAGAATAAGCGAAGAGCAAAAGCAGTACCTGGAAGGTCCAAATGGTTTCACATTTAGTACTGACCAGGTTCAACGTTCAACGGTCGGTGAACGAGCGGGAACAGGTGTGTCAACGGGATTATGCTGTAATATGTAATATATATATATATATATATATATATATATATATATATATATGCGTGTGTGTGTGTGTGTTTGTGTGTGTGTGTGTGTGTGCTAGCAGGAACATCGGACGTTCCCTGAAATTGAATGAGGATCCACAAATGTTTAAGACGGCCCGTATTTTTATTTTCATCGGAATCAGTTAAATCGCTAATGTTTTCAATCAAATCAATTGATTTCCTGTTCTAGTTGGAAATACATCGCAGTGGGCCGGAAGCAAGTTACACATGACTTCTCCCAATGACATAATCCATCATACATTGTGGTCTACATTTTACTGCCGCGAACCTACTGTTGATTATATAAAATTAATATGTGGATATATAACGGCTTGAATTAAAGTGTAAAATAAAATGTCAAGTATTATAGTCCAGTTGTGATTTAAACAGAAACAGTTATTTCGAACGAGTCGCTGTCATATACAGAGACTTACTGTTGATTTTATATTTCGACCCTTTCGGCCTATGTAGTAATTAAAACTTCTTAAATTAAATTGTGATATTAAGCTTTAATAGATGTTTATTTGGTCAAAATCGCATGTTCCCTCTTCAATCGGATTAATTCGATTATCGATTTTGGATGCTCATCGAAGACATTCCGATAGAAAACTTTTTTTTCTTTAGTATTAGTGTAGGAAGTATAGGGTCTACTCATTCTCATCCAGATGTTATCCATTAGTTGAATGATACTTTTCCTCAGTGGATCGAAAGAAGTTATTTGATACTACCCCCTCGTCCACTGAAACCTTCACCAATATAGTCTGTTTTGTATGGTGATATGCAAGTTTACTGGATCAAAATTACAGAGTAAAACTTCATGAGAGAATTCATTGCCAATCAGTATCCTGAAATACATGAGACATATCCCTTCGAGTTCACCTAAATTATTTCAAAACGTATCAAAGTTTTCGTTGAATATGATATTTATCGACGTAATAATTGAATGTAACTGTTTGCTTTAAACGTATAAACCTTAGACATGGTGGCATACGCTATGAACCCCCTTCACATACAGTAAATTATCAGGTATATCATATGATTTAAATTGCGCTCGTTTCGACTGAAAACTCTTTTAATGTTTTGACCAAAGAAAGATAAAGAAACACATTAAATCTATTACATATGCAAAACAATAAAACAAAGTATTAGTCAATAATGGATGTGTATTGATCAATAACATATTATCCCAGTGAAGGACTCTGTCGGTTTCCCTTAAATCTTTGGTAAACGATCGGGAGAAGATCGAGTAAAATAAAAGGTTGACACTATTAGCGAGTAGACGTCAAATGATGTGCTCCCAGCTTGATTTTTTGAGAGCTGGGTGCAACCAGAATCGTGCTATAGCAAAACGCTTAAGGTATATATGTAAAAGATATTTTCTAATATCCAATTCTTTATTTGGGCCAAAACTCATTCAAGGAGGTTGAGTTTTTTTTTTCTTCTCTGCGGATTATTAAAGCATATGGACATAGTTTCAAACAGTTTACGTCATATGTATAATTGTTTTATCCCCCAATATCTTACAAGCTACATAGGTCAGGCAATAGAGGTAAAACAAAGTTTCCATTGTACGGTGTTCCTTTCTACATTCGTATATGACTGGATCAGCTTTGTAGGCTAATCCAGTCATAATAACCTTTGATACCATTATACTCGTTCTTAGAAGACTGGGTCTTTTCAACTGGAGCTCGGGTGCTTCTGGATCGAAGTGGGGCAGCAGAAGGAGGGTTATGTATGTCAGTACTAGAGGTGACTATGCTCTAGCGTTCTGTGACAGAATATAAGACAGGAGACTATCTTCTATTTTATTGTTCTTTCAATATATACATGGCATTTTGCTTGTAATGGGTATTAAATTAAATGCAAGGCTTCAAAGAAGGGAAATTAAATGGATCATCTATTCAAAAATGTAAAAACGCATTTTTGCTAATAACGAATACATATTGAGGAAAGACATATTCTCCCTACAGGGAGCACTGTTGCTCTCTCTGATTTCATTTTTCGTTGAACCAGTTTTGTGCGTTCCGTTGCAGTTTACTCTTACATTCATAAAAAAAGCTCCGCCCTAATTGAGTTCCTTATTAAGCAACCTCTCCTCTTACAAATCGATTACTTGTATGTAGCATATATTTTCTGTGCGATCGCACACGGATGGTATGCCATAGAGAAGAGCAAAAGTTTGCTGATGAGAAGTAAACTCTTGGGAAATTATTTTTTTCTTCTTAAAGACCGTGTGCCTAATAATTGTTATCTGCAGGAATAAATACCCGTGCACAGTGTTTCCTCCTAATTAAAATGGCGGTTACGTTAGCGCCCGAAGACACACACTTCAAACGTGTCAGCTGTTCTATTTTTTTTTCAACCAACATCATTAATCAGCAACGACTTTTATTTTATTTCTTTTTTTTTTTACTTTCACTAAATATTAACGTACATATTTTATTCATCTTTTTTTTCTTTCTTGATATTTCTCATCTGTTTATGCTTTCCGGCGTTATACTTCTTCTACGCTTCCCTGGCTTTACTTTATTTTTCTTCGTCTTCATTACGACATAACACCAACTCCATTCATATAATTCTACATAACATGTTATCGTTAGTAGTTCTTTATTTTCTTTTTACTTTCTCATCGTGACTTATCGTAGATTGCTTCGATTTTACGTTCGTCTTGTTCTTTTTGGTTTACTTTGCAAATTGCTTGTCAAGTCTCTGTTTCCATTTATGCGTTCAAACTCGCTTAACTTATTACTGAATTAAGTTCTACTTTATCAAAGTTTGCACGTTATTTAGAACTGGAACTAAGTTCATAGAAATCTGTTATACATGAGGTTACTAACAAATAATTGGTACAGCAACTTTTTGTCTGGTATTCGTCCAGTTTTGCGCATTTTGCATTTCACTGAACGTGAAAGATAATAAAAAATACAGCATATACAGCGCCTAGTATTCCCAAATGATCACCAGTCTCGTACTGACTAGGCTGAACCTCGCTTTATGTTACCGATCAAATGGGAACTAGTGTGTCATTGTGTAATATTACTAGGAGGTCTATATATTACAGCGCCAGAACGAATATGTAATATTCGTTCTCTATAAGATGGGGGATGTATATTATTTACGTGTGTCAAGACCCCTGCATCGTGAACTAGTATAAAACTCACGATAACGGACACGTAACAAAAGGGAAAAATAACAGTTCTCTAGACTGGGGTTGTTACATCGTGCCTATCAGAGAAACATATCCAGTCCGTCTCTTACCATGTTTGATGGATGCTCGGGAAAATGCTGTAAAGAAGATTCATATTAAGGCTTCAGCAAAACTCGAGTTGTTTTTTCAACAAACTTTTATTACCGATGTCTCCCAAGTTGAAAGCTGCCGCTAGTTTTAAACCAACGCATTCTAATCCCCTTTACTGGGAGTCATCATCCACTAACTCATTTCGTTGTCTCAGTTCAATTCCTGACTGATCAAATCATACGTGTTTTCCAAACTTCTATCTAATTATACGTCACTTTAAAATGAGCTTTACGTAAGACTACATCAGCCTTTAGAAGTCAATATATTTTAACTTAGTGTTTGTTTTACATTCTTTCCATAAAAACATCCTTACATGAATCGTTTTCTCTGTAAATATTTATTTTGCTATGATAACATTCAATTTTGACAAATATTGTAACGATAATAACAACTGTTGATTAGCGTACCTTCGTCGTCGTCTGGTAAATCGAACACTTGTGCCTGTGTCGTATTATTTTTGAACGGGCACTATTAAATGGTTAAACTACTGTATTTTTATAGATGTGCAACGCCATGAACGAAACATGCGTTTTTTTCGAAAGACATACATCGGCAGTCACATACAGTATGCGCATATTTTGTGAGCGATGACTAACATGTGTCGAATAGTATTTGGCTTAAAACTTTCCAAAATACAGAATGGATATAAAGTAAACATTATTTCTGTGCAACTACCCAATGCAATTAATCGATTCTATTCTCTGGAATACTATGAGTAATAACAAATGTTTTAAACTACACTATGCATTTTGTATGTTTTGTAAGTGTAAAGGTATTTTGGGATAGAGCGCTTCTACAAAACATACTAAAATATGATAGACTTCGTGTTTAGGTTGAGAAGTAAATAAATGCAAGAAGACACCGTGTTTTAATTAAATCTAAGTTTTAATGAAAGCGGGACTTTATAGAGAATACAAATCCACGAGTGATCCATAATCAGCATACATATCCAGCTTAGGAAGGATACTATTTCCAAATGGTCTTCAATCTTGCACAAGCCAGGTTCACCGTCCTCCTTCTAAGGTGATCCAACGGTAACCGTTATTTCAACATTATTATGCGGTAATATTTAATTACATCTATTATTAAACGGTGAAAATACAGAACATTTATGGTTGAACAACGTCACTGAAACAAAAATGTAGTAGGCAAAAAAAAAAATAAATAAATAAATGTTCTGTCAGCAACAGTACAACTTCAAAATAGTCAATATCGCCCACCTCCAGAAGAGAGGGAATTCCTGTCCGTGATAACCGTGGTAAAAGAAGACACACTCCAATCGCCAGAAATACCCACACACACAGTTTGCAGGACACTGCCGACTCGTCTCTAGCCTCCTGCTTTTATAGTGGCCGGGAATTATCCATTTGCATAATCACATGAGACAGAAACGTGATTTTCCGAGAGTTGCATGGGGTAAATGCTAATAAAAACCCCCGGACGCCATCTTGGAATTCTCTTTCCCCCCCCCAACTGGTGACACAACAGACATACCCGAGGTAAGCTCTTTTTTCCCTCATTTTAGTTATTGCTACTTAGTTTTACAAAATAAGTATTTTACGATCTATCTGCAAGGCGTGCACAGGCCATTGCCATTTTTGTGAGTTCTGTATACTCCGGCGTCGGAATAGCATAAATGTTAGATATTTTTATTGTAAGTTTTCACAAAACACAAACTGAATGCTACTGTAAACGGTCTACAAATCGGATGCACAGTATCTGCTTGTGTTTATGAAAAGGTAGTTATATAATATTAATCTAATTTCATGCGAATTCTTACTAAAAATAAATCGATTCCTTACTCTTATGTAATAAGATCATTAACGCATTTTTCCTAAAGCCCGCATAAATTGTTTGTTTGGTGCTAGGAGTATTTGTGGTAGAGGTTCCTCTGGTGAAAATCACAAAATAATATACATCTCGTGGATTGCTTCAAAAAGACGAAGAAGGAAGAAAATCCCGTGGTTGTGTCTCCTAATTAAAAATATTTATGAGCGAATTCAATCCAATGCAATTCTATTCAATATATATACAAAAGATTAGAGAACTAAGTGTAACAAAATGGGGACAGAAGTTAATCATAAATTTAAAAACAACTACATTACATCCAGCGGCAACTTTAACGTGACGTCCAGGAAGTTTGTTATTTTTATGTTAGCTAATGCGTCTACTTTTAGGCCTAATTTTTTCATTTCCTCGTGTATGGTTTTCTTAAAGTTATCTCCCTTGACTTTGTTGGAGTATTTTATTATTGGTAGTTCATCATCTCTATATAGACCGATATCCGTAGTATCAAATATGCTTGTAAAGGTATATAAAATGAATAATCTCACAAGATATGATGCCTCTGCAGAATCCCGGGCACCCATCGCCAAATCAAACGAATTTGTCATTTTAGTTTTTATCCATTGGTTATTGTTATTCATTAATACTGATTTTCTAAATTTTTTAATGGTATTGATTTCTTTCGAGGATATATCAGTGTATGCGTCGGCAAATTCTAGGGCAATGGGAAATAACTTTAAAGCAGTTTTTGATGATACAATTTTCATTTTTTGGCATATATTTAGTAAACTAGTGATATCTTAATAGTTTGCAAGAGCCGATTGCCACAGTTTATATATATATATATATATATATATATATATATATATATATATATAAATATATATATATATATATATTACAATGTGGTCACCATTTATCAAGGCCCGGAAGTCACTCAGGGATAAGGGTTATTGCATGTACATTACGTTAGTATTGAGATTTAATAAAGTGTCTACTTAAGGTGGCGGTTCATCAGGAATTTGTTTACGTTGGACTTGGAGACGTCCAGGTTCTAGTCAGTTGGGAAACAGGCAGACGGAATAGAGTTCCACAGGCTTCTAAGAAAGAAGCTTTGATCATGGAATCTTAATTTTGATTTAGGCACAGATAAAGGGTGGGGAAAATATTTGACAGGGATTTCAGCTAGACGGGTGTTTATCGTGAAAGATTGGCGAGGCGGGCACGGGATTGGAGCTCAGACAAGCACTTGCCTAGTAAATAACGATAAAACAAAGATAGGCTCGCAACGTTTCTTCTGTGGGAGAGAGGTTGCAGGGAAGAGAAAAGGGCATTCCCCACTAAGCCACGAAGTCTATTTCGTACTCTGTCAAGGCAGGATAGGCTGTTTTTGGAGCTCCTGCCAAGATATGGCATCAGTATTCCATCCTTGGATGTACTTGGCTTTTATATAAATAGAGGATTGTATCAGTAGTGCGATATCTTCTGGAGCGGTAGAAGGATCCCACCATCTTTCCAGCGACCTTGGCAAAATACGTGATGTATATGTTCCATTTCAGATCAGGAGTAAAGATCAAGCCCAGAAGCTTGTCAAAACATGGAGCTTATCCTAGACGAGAGCCATCCATTTCAATTGATACCAGATGGGGATCAAAGCGTTGATGATGTAAATATAGGAGCTTGGTTTTAGATATAACCGTTAGCACAGCTGCGGTAGATCTTGCAGAGCGGAAACCATATTGCGTGTCACTAAGAAGGTTATTTCTGCTGAGGTGGTTTACTACTTCCCTATTTTATATGGAGTCCAGCATCTTACTCATGACACACAGGAGACTTATTGGTCTGTGCTGGGAGGGAGATGATTATCACCTGAGTTCTTTAATACAGGGCATGCTGATGAGGTTTCCCAGTGTGTTGGAAGCATTTCTCCTTAAGGCAACGTTTTAACAGTTTCGTAAGTATGGGAGTAAGTTTTGGTTGAAGCTTTTTCAACACTATAATTGAGATGCCGTCAGGGCCAGTTGTTTTACTGGAATCAAGGTTCTTGATTAGCTTCGCGACCTCACGCACAGATATTTGTATGCTACCTAGCGTGTTGTGTGTTATAAGAAGAAATACGGGGAGGTGATGGCCTTCGTCGCATGGGATAGAATTAGCTGCAAAGTTCTTGGCAAATAGTTTGGCCTTGTCTGATGCTGACGAGATGACTTCTGGTCCATTGATAATGGTTAGGATAGAACGCACACTTTTGTTCAGGATCCTATTTGTTATTTGACTGATCAGCTAGTTTTGATTAAACGGACTGCGCATATATCTCTCTTGCATTTTGTATTACTCTTTTACAGTGGTTGCTGGCGTTCCTGAAAACAGCTTTAGTCTCAGTGCATCTATTACGTTGGTAGCTATGGAAAAAGTGATTTCTGTGCGCGATGGCAGCAGCACATTCTAGGGAGAACCATGGCTGGCGGTTGGGTTTTTGTTGGAATTTTTATATGGCATGAATCGGTCTATGTCTAACATTAATCATTGGGTCAGGTTTGATACTATAGAGGACACATCATTGTTAAACATTGAATGCAGAGGTAGATCAATATGAATGTACGGAAGCTATCCCAGTCAGCCATGGAGTATCGGTATACAGTACGGTGGAGGCTTACGTCTGGGAACTTATTACATTTCATTTTTATCTTAACTGATAAAAAGGAGAAAGAACGGAACATGAACATAGCTCAGGATAAGTTGTGAGAAAAAGGTCTAGAAGGCTTGCATACTGACCACATGGGTGGGCTCGCGAACAATCTGAGTGAGGTCATAGGCAATAGCAAAATCATGACAGAACCTCCCCTCATCATCATTCTTATTTGAGTAGGTCAGCCATTCCACATTAAGGAGATTGAAGTCACCGCAAATGTGAATGGTAGCCGAAGGATGAGCAGACAGGATGTGGTCAATTTTCTCAGATATACTCTTAAGGACAGTAACCCTGCTGTTTTGTCGGCGATAGAAAGCAAATATGAATGCGGTGGTGTAAGCAAGTGCACCCCGGAAGCACATATAAGATAAATTAGGATCTTCTCTGGAGATATCCCTTTTACACGGGAAGCCACCTTTAATATAGGTACATATTCCATGCCTATAGCGATCTTGGAGTTTGATTTAGATGATAAGTTAGAGTATCCGTTAATTATAAACTCATCTAGGGAAGTGGTCGGCCCTCCCCCAGTTTAGCTCAGAAAGAATATGTCTGATTTGTCTCCTGTAGTTAGGTTTCAACCTCTGGAAGGTTGGAACGTAGACCCCTGATGTTGGAGAAGGAGATATGGTAGTAGGTGGTCTACGTTGGAAGATGGGGTCCTAGGTTTATTCGAGTTATTTTTTCTGGAGATATTTCATGTTGAGGTTTTGGGATTTGTGGAACAGGTCGGCATACTTGGTTAGAGCAGGATAGAGTGGAAAGTAAGAAAGAAAAGGAGAGGAATTGGTTTATGTAGCACATGGTAAGGTAAAGCCGTACCAATTACCCACTAGTATGGCATCGAGAGCACCTACCAGAGACTACTGCATGGTCCAGAATCCATTCACCAAATGGCAATACAGCAGCCACAGTACTTTGCACCTGCTGATAGGACAGTAGTTAATCTAAGGTTCGGGTTCCTGACTATCAGGCAGGTGACGTCATCTCAGACGAAACGTTCACCTTCAGCACCCTTACTAGTGCCATGGCCAAAAGGATAGACATAGAGACAAAAAATATTCCGACATCTTATACTACTGTTCACAAAGTACTACCGACCTTTAAAGAAGCTTTTTTCTTCACCCTTTGTCAGAAAAATCACTCATTTGAATGAGGACTGAGGGACAAAAAATGAGAAGCGAGACTTACTGGAGCTTCCGATAACACATCGATTGCATTATCTAATAATTATTAAAAATGGAATAGGTACGAGGGGCTTATAAATATCTACTTAATATAAGTCCGGTGCTCAATTATCAATTTAGGACGCTTTTTGAAGATAATATTCCCTCCCATATTAATGTGGTGATGTTTTTAGCGTTATCTATCTCGAGTTTAAATCTTCTAGCTTTATCTTATAATTAAAATCCAATAATGAACTTTAAACAATTTGTGAATCGCCTTAATTGTGTATTAATTTACATTTTTTTTGCGTTTAGATAATATTTCAAAATTTTAATTTGGAAGGTTTTCGTTTTCATGGGTGACTTTTTTTTCTTTTCGTTTTATATG
This sequence comes from Euprymna scolopes, assembly GCF_053919585.1. Taxonomy (NCBI): domain Eukaryota; kingdom Metazoa; phylum Mollusca; class Cephalopoda; order Sepiida; family Sepiolidae; genus Euprymna; species Euprymna scolopes. Next base: position 76,141,089 of record NC_136488.1, on the reverse strand, counting down.
TAACCAAACAATATTGGTTAATACCATATTTGACAAAAAAAGATTCAGAACAAAAAAGAAAAAAGGCAAGACTACGCAACGTTAATATAATGATAACTTTATTATCGTATTTTTCTCCCCACACATATACATATAAATACATATATATATATATATATATATACATATATATATATATATATACATACATACATACTTATATGTACATCTATATAAATACATATATACATACATATATATGCATATATATACATATATGTGTGTGTGTGTGTGTGTGTTATCAACTCGTGAAATACATTATTTTGAAAACATAAATACAACTGAGGTTTTCATTGATGCTCCGTTTCGTTGTAGATTTTCTGTTTATTTTCATGTCGGTTCAAAGAACAACCCAAACTCACCAGATCGTATCCCTAACAACTATCAGCGCTTATCTAGCAAAAAAAAAAAAAAAATACGTGGAAAAGAAAATCTACGATTTTTCCTTACTACGCCACGACAGCAGTCACCATAATGCCATCTCATTTAAAATGAGTCTAATTAAATTTTGCGCATATACCTACTAATATCTGTAAAATAATTGAAGTAAAAACTCAAGAAATATGAACACTCTATTTATAAATGTATTTAACCCCTGCGAGGCACATCTAATATGACACCACACTCAATGAAGAACCTATTTACTCCTGTTGCTGCTCATGAATCCTGTATCAACATCTAATTTTATTCATTTCTATATCTTTATGTAAAAAGATAAAGAAATTTTGACGGTTTTCTTAAACAAACATGCTGAATTTTATACTTTATTTTTAAACACCTGGTTTCAATACATTAGTATTTTATAGTATGTAAAATGTTTTTTTGACTCCTAATGAGGGTAGTTATTTATTTTCCGCCCCCCTCGGAAAAATATGGCATAAGGCCGGAAAGTGGGGATCCAGCAGGCTCCTCTAAAGGAGGATCACTCCTGAAATTGAAAAAATTGCCTGAGTAACCCCATCGGCATTCCCCAGGCAGTAAGCAATGAACCCACTCCACCGGAAAACCCAGTGGCAAGGCCTGGGAGAGTGGACCTCCTAGGTATTACCCAGGCGGCGTACCCTAAGTGACGAATCCTTGACGAGTACGACTACCCTGTCTCCTTGCATCCGAAGCCGCGAGGAGACCTTCCCCATCACGAGTAATGGGGGTATGAGACGAATGGATTCGCCAATCATTTTTATAACCACCGGCTGTGTTAAACAACCAAGGAAAACGTTTCAAAATTATTATAAAAATTGTCGAATTTTGGATTCAATCAGTTCGCCGTTAACTACGCCACACACCGCATTTGATTCTTGACCGCCATCTTGGTTACTGATCTGAAATACGCCGCCATCTTTGTTCAACATAATATCTCAGAACTTAACAGCTTAACTACGCCACGGACCGCATTTGATTCTTGGCCGCCATCTTGGTTACAGATCTGAACTACGCCGCCATCTTTGTTCAACACAATGGCTCAAAACTTAACATAGTATTTTCTATAATAACTATATTATCGTATTTTTCTCACCATAATTATAAATGCTAATCGAAGTTTTACTTACGTATAAAAGATGTCAGATCCAATATTCTTCATTCTGCATTTTTTGTTGAGATCAAAATGAAGCAAGCAGTTTAAGCATATTCTCTCTCTCTCTCTCTCTCTCTCTCTCTCTCTTTCTCTCCATTTGAACATTCGACAAATATTAAGATGCATTATATTTTCGTTTTACGATATTACATTTTTTCCTTTTTACAGTATATCTAATTTGCTGATGCTTTCCGGCGCATTTACTTCCTACGGTTCTTGTAAAACTTTTTATCTATAACTACGTCTTTATTACGACACAACACATCGTTAAATGCTCTTCATAAAGTATTCACCTTCACGTTTCTTACAGTCCATTTCCATTTCGTTCTTTTTATTTCCGTTTTATCGGTCTCTTTTTTTAACTTCTTGATTATGTTTCACTTTCTGTTTAGCACATTTTTCTATGTCTTAACATCTAGTTTTCACTACGAGTACCAGATGGGCGCGTGCAGATAGCATGGTCCAGTTCGATGAACATCGATTTATTGTTATTTATTTATTCAATAATTATTGCAAAAACGCGCTGTGAACACAGAAACGCAGAAATCAGTTCCTAAAATATTAAGTTTGAAAATAAAAATAGAAACCTTCAACCTTTTTCCCAGAGAAGAGGTGTTGCGAGCCTGCCTCTGCTGTATCGTTATTTTCATGTCAAGTCCTCATATGAGCTTTCATCTATGCCTCCCATTCGTCTAGCCAAAACACATATCAATAGTTTCCCACTTTTTATCTGTGTCTAAACCTAAATGTAAATTCCATGAACAAAGCTTCTTTCTTAGAACTGCAAGCCTGTGAAACTCTCTCCCGATTGCCTGCTTTCCAGATAACTCCAGCTGTCATCAAGTCCAACGTAAGCTGGTTCATGATGGAATATCCTCCTAAGTAATCCAATTTGCAAAAGTCCCACTACTTATGTATACTACGCTGTAATCACATTGACCCTAATCCTCGAGGTGCCTCCGGGCCTTTATAAGTGGTGATTTCTTTGTAAAAAAAGATACAAAATGAAACGAAAACATAAACCTATTTCCGCTTTTCTTCCTTCGTAGATGGCAAAACACGTTTCTTTCTTTATATATATATATATATATATATATATATATATATATATAATATATATATATATATATATATATATATATATATATTTAGGAAATTTATTACTGTGAGTTCACAGTAATAAATTTCCTATATACTGCTCTGACTACACATTGAGCACTTTAGTCCGGTTTTTTTTACCACTGGTAAATAAATATATATATATTTATATATATATACTAGTGTTGGTTGTATTAATCGGAATCAGGAATCAGAAATAATCGGAACTGTTTGAATCTATCGACATCGGAACTTTGTGTGCCTATTTTCAGATGCTAAACACAATTTTTAATTGTATTTTTGTTTGTTTTTATTTAGAACATAATATTCCACAACATAAACTTATGAATATTTATTAATTTTAATCAACCAGTAAAACTGGAATCTATAGATTACTCCAACACGTGTATTTCTACGCTTCGAACATATATGAACATACCACATGAGTTTTGTAATAATCCATCATAAAACTGTTTTCAGGGCACTTTGATTTTATGTATGAATTATCAATATTTACTTGAAGAGGTTTGAGAGAAAAAGTATTTGCTTGAAAATAGGTTCTTACCGATTTAAAACAATTTTTATTTCAAATGTCGCATTTTGTTCGTTATAATTTCTTTAGTTGATATATCATTTTAAAGTGTGATAATACCGTTACATTATATATCATTTTAAAGCGTCATCATACATTTACTTTATATATAATTTTGAAGCGCCATCATACTTTTACTTTGTAATACATTTATTTTATATAACATTTTAAAGCGTCATAATACCTTTACTTTCTATATCATTTTAAAGCGTGATCATAATTTTAATTTATATATCATTTAAAAGCGTGTTCCTACCTTTACTTTACATATCATTTTTAAGCGTCATTATACCTTTACTTTATAAGATCATTAAAAAGCGTATTCCTACCTTTATTTATATACCATTTTACAGCTTTATCATAACTTTCATTTATATATGATTTTAAAGCGTGATCATACCATTACGTTATATACCGTTTTAAAGCGCGGTCATAACTGTACTTTATATACCATTTTAAAGCCTCATCATTTTAAAGCGTGATCATAACGTTATTTTATATTTCATTTTATATGTGGTCATACCTTTAATTTATATATCATTTTAAAGCGTGTTCATAACTTTACTTTATATATCATTTTAAAGGATCGTCATAGCTTTAATTTATATATTATTTAAAAGCATGATCAAAACTTTACTTTATATATCATTTTAAAACGTGATAAAACCTTTACTTTATATATCATTTTAAAGCGTGTTCATACCTTTATTTTATATATCATTTAAAACCTGACCATATCTTTACTTTATATATCATTTTAAAGCGTGTTCATACCTTTCTTTTATATGGCATTTGAAAGCGTGTTAATACCTTTACTTTATATATCATTTTAAAGCGTATTCATACCTTTACTTTATATATCATTTTAAAGCGTATTCATACCTTTACTTTATATATCATATTAAAGCGTCTTCATACCTTCACTTTATATATCATTTTAAAGCGTATTAATACCTTTACTTTATATATAATTTTAAAGCGTGATCATACCATTACGTTATATAGCGTTTTAAAGCGCGGTCATAACTTCACTTTATATACCATTTTAAACCCTCATCATTTTAAAGCGTGATCATAACGTTATTTTATATTTCATTTTATATGTGGTCATACCTTTAATTTATATATCATTTTAAAGCGTGTTCATAACTTTACTTTATATATTATTTTAAAGGATCATCATAGCTTTACATTATATGTTATTTTAAAGCATGATCATAACTTTACTTTATATATCATTATAAAACGTGATAAAACCTTTACTTTATATATCATTTTAAAGCGTGTTCATAACTTTACTTTATATATCATTTTAAAGGATCGTCATAGCTTTAATTTATATATTATTTAAAAGCATGATCATAACTTTACTTTATATATCATTTTAAAACGTGATAAAACCTTTACTTTATATATGATTTTAAATCGTGTTCATACCTTTACTTTATATATGATTTTAAAGCGTGTTCATACCTTTACTTTATATATCATTTTAAAGCGTATTCATACCTTTACTTTATATATCATTTTAAAGCGTGTTCACACCTTTACTTTATATATCATTTTAAAGCGTGTTCATACCTTTACTTTATATATCATTTTAAAGGGTGTTCATACCTTTACTTTATATATCATTTTAAATCGTGTTCATACCTTTACTTTATATATCATTTAAAAGGGGGTTCATACATTTACTTTATATATCATTTTAAAGCGTATTCATACCTTTACTTTATATATCATTTTAAAGCGTGATCATACCTTTACTTTATATTTCATTTTAAAGCGTGTTCATACCTTTACTTTATAAATCATTTTAAATCTTATTCATACCTTTACTTTATATATCATTTTTAAGCGTGTTCATACCTTTACTTTATATATCATTTTAAAGGGTGTGCATACATTTACTTTATATATCATTTTAAAGCGTGTTCATACCTTTACTTAATATATCATTTTAAAGCGTATTCATACCTTTACTTTATATATCATTTTAAAGGGTGTTAATACCTTTACTTTATATACCATTTTAAAGCGTGTTCATGCCTTTACTTTATATATCATTTTAAAGCGTATTCATACCTTTACTTTATATATCATTTTAAAGCGTATTCATACCTTTACTTTATATATCATTTTAAAGGGTGTTCATACCTTTACTTTATATATCATTTTAAAGCGTGTTCGTACCTTTACTTTATATATTATTTTAAATGGTGATCATACATTTACTTTATATATCATTTTAAAGCGTATTCATACCTTTACTTTATATATCATTTTAAAGCGTGATCATACCTTTACTTTATATTTCATTTTAAAGCGTGTTCATTCCTTTACTTTATAAATCATTTTAAATCGTATTCATACCTTTACTTTATATATCATTTTAAAGCGTGTTCATACCTTTACTTTATATATCATTTTAAAGGGTGTGCATACATTTACTTTATATATCATTTTAAAGCGTGTTCATACCTTTACTTTATATATCATTTTAAAGGGTGTTCATACCTTTACTTTATATATCATTTTAAAGGGTGTGCATACATTTACTTTATATATCATTTTAAAGGCGGTTCATACCTTTACTTTATATATCATTTTAAAGCGTGTTCGTACCTTTACTTTATATATTATTTTAAATGGTGATCATACCTTTACTTTATATATCATTTTAAAGCGTGTTCCTACCTGTACTTTATATATCATTTTAAAGCGTATTCATACCTTTACTTTATATATCATTTTAAAGCGTGTTAATACCTTTACCTTATATATCATTTTAAAGAGTTTGCATACATTTACTTTGTATATCATTTTAAAGCGTATTCATACCTTTACTTTATATATCATTTTAAAGCGTGTTCGTACCTTTACTTTATATATTATTTTAAAGGGTGATCATACCTTTACTTTATATATCATTTTAAAGCGTGTTCATACCTTTACTTTATATATCATTTTAAAGCGCGTTCATACCTTTACTTTATATATTATTTTTAAGCGTGTTCATACCTTTACTTTATATATTATTTTAAAGGGTGGTCATATCTTTACTTAATATATTATTTTAAAGCGTGTTCATACCTTTACTTTATATATATTTTAAAGCGTGTTCATACCTTTACTTTATATATTTTTTTAAAGGGTGTTCATACCTTTACTTTATATATTATTTTAAAGCGTGTTCAGACCTTTACTTAATATAATATTTTAAAGCAAGTACATACCTTTACATTATATATCATTTTAAAGCGTGTTCATACCTTTACTTTATATAATATTTTAAAGGGTGTTCATACCTTTACTTTATATATTATTTTAAAGGGTGGTCATACCTTTACTTAATATATTATTTTAAAGCGAGTACATACCTTTACTTTATATATTATTTTAAGAGCGGTTTTATGCGCAATGTACGCGTTTAAATTACAAAGGTATTTAAAGAGATTTATCTTCTTTTCAAGACATTGAATACAAGATTGTAAAAATCCCTTCGCAGACTTTTCTTATTTTAATTCAAGCCACGCCGAAAACTGCTGAAACAGCTCTTGATATCAACGACGCGCTGGACACCGGAAACACAATTGAACGCACAACACAATGTTTCGTGGCGGTGGCAGAAATCTTGAAGAACATAAGCGTATTGGTCGACCATCGGATGTTAACAGCGATGGGTTAAGGGCCTTAGTTGAAGTCAGTCAATGCAGAAATGATCAGACATTTGTTTCTATATTTGACACAACGTATACGACGATTTCTACCCACTTAAGAGTGATTAGAAAGAAAGAAAAAAACACTTGATAGATAGGTGTCTAACGAATTGAACAACAATTAAAAAAGACGCCGTTACGAAGTGCCATCTTCCCTTCTTATACACAAGAAGAACAATTCATTCCTAAACTGTGTTGTCACTTTCGATACGAACGTGTTTTTTTTACGACAACCGGTTACTCAGCTCAATGGGTAGACGCTTACGAAGCTACAGGACACTTACCGACGCCAGTGTTGCATCACAAAGAAGGGCATGCTTACTATTTAATGGTCTCCTCCATTACAGTTTGTCTGAATGCAGGCGAAACCATTATGGCGGAGAAGTAATATCAACAAATGTATGAAATGCATCAAAAACTCCGACCACAACAGCCAGCATTAGTCTGCAGAAAAGATCCAATAATAGAACGATGTTCCAAGGTTTCCAAACTAAGAAACTATTAGAGATAACAATATATTTGGAGCAAAAAAAGAAGCATGTAAAAGTGTGAGACTATCGAGTTATACAGAGAGCTAATACTAGAAACGAAAACACACGCACGCGCACTAAACTGAATCTTATCACATAGACTTTCAACGCAGATGGATAAAGTAGGTAAAAAGCAGCTAGTCAGAGCACGTTCCAATACAACCGCTGAGTGACCATTCGAGGGGAAAATAATAATCAGTGTTAGGTGACATTTTTTCTTGATATGTATGCAATACGTAGGACACAGTTACAAGTTACTGAAGAGTTCTTCCGGTCATGGCTGTCAGAATGAGAGCAAACAACTTACGTGGATTAAATACATGATCACATTCCAAATTACGCACATATTCTTAAGTTCAACAGACATACTCCCAAGTTTGCCCTGTATACAAGTGAAAAAAGGATAGACGTAACATTGCCTGAACTGTAGGTAGAATAACGTCAGGGATTAGCATAATAGTTTGTAATACTCAAACTAATATAAATTATCAACCGTTGTCTTCAATGTTTCGATCGATAGATATTTGTAAAGGTTTATTTATTCATAAAATTTAGCGAAACTTTGTGGAAACGTGCATCTTGAAATATTGAATAAACAGGCAAAATGCCTTTGTAAGTGACTTTATAATGTAAATATTTTTGATCCCTTTAAAAAAGGAATGGTGCACCTGTAAATTAACCTTTGTCCGTCCGCCCTCCGTTCGTCCGTTTCTCTGTCCGCACTTCTTTATAACTACGCCTTGGAATTTTTTTTGTAATTTTGCACAAACATTAAACATAATATGAGTAAAAAAAACACCAGAGTTTCCGGGAAAACTCCGGTTGCCTCCCTAGGGGTGCCTTTCGGGTTAAAATGGCTAAAATTGACACCTGTGCTTATTAAAAAAAATGATGCCTTGGATTTTTATAAAACATTCTGACTTCTTTATAATTTTGTTTGTCTATACTTCGCGATAACTCTTAAGTGTGTCCCAGGGGCTTTTTAGCGATAATACAAACACTCCATTTTGATGACTATTTTACTATATTTGTCCAAGATTTTCTGTGTATGTCTATTAAGCAGTTTTACATGGTGCTGACCTTAAATTAAAATATGTTAAGGCCTTGGAGATTCTGTGGCTAAATGTCGGGGGCAAATGCTGTACTTAGTCATTTTTTATCCCTCGTTCACTGTGCACTTGTTTTATTAAAAATCATATTTTTTCTTTCATCTTTACTTGTGTTTTATTGAGTTAGGGTCATAAGACATGCATCAGAAAGATGGCTTTTAAAGATAAAGGATTGGTCTTTATTTTTATCGTTATTAAAATATCCTTGCCTCATTTTGTTGGATAAACGGCGGCCAAATGGTATTAACAATGAAAGATACAGAAGTTGTCATTATATTAACTTTTTCGGTGCATAGAAGCTGTAGTGTAATTCTGTTGACCGCGAACACAGAAACACACACACAGACTGAAGATATGCTGAATATGATCGACTAGCAATCCAGAAAAAATATTATGTTTAGTATGTAACGTTACACAACTTGTGATTTGATTCTCATTTTCTGTTGTTTTTTTTTTTACTGCGTTGGTTGACCAGTGGCTGCCTACCCAGACTTCTATAATTTAATGAAAGAAACATGAGGGCCATAAATCAAAACGATTTTTGTGGTCGAGTGCGTTTATCAGCAGACCAGTACGACGTTCATTAACCAAAACTCGATCGAAAGTCCGTTTTAAAGGATCAAAACGACTACTAATATTTATATATATATATTCATCAGAAATAAATCAAAGGGCAAGTTTCTGAACAATTCATTCCATTGTCTTTTTTGGTTTTGCTACGAAAAGTCTGTTTTGTCCGCCAGAACAGAAACAAAAAACGAAAAAAAATGAAAATTAAAAAAAACATACAAGAAGGAAAACTCGACGTAAAAGTGTCAGAATGGTTTCTTTATTCATTTTTAATATCTTCTTTTCGAGTTTGATGGATGTTTGTGTGCCGCCGCCTTTATTAAAGAAACTAACATTTATGGCGTTTCTTATATCCACGCTGATTTTTGATGTTGTTTTGGCCTTCCTTGCTCTTCATCTCGGCTTTCTCAATTTCTCATATTTTTTTCGTCTGCCGAATATATTTTTCTCGTATTCGCCTGATGACTGCGTTATCATTTGTCTCGAGTTTGAAACGTTTCCTTATATTTTTTATGTCTTTTATCTTTTTCTCATTCATGTAGCCCCTTCTATGTTCAATAAATATTTTATGTCCGCAGACTCGCGTGTCTCGCCTTGTAAATGATTCATCAGTGTGGCTATATACACTCCAGTCAGCTACCTCGCAACTCAAACATAGGACACAGACGATATTCACGAAATACTTTTAACAATCAACGCATAAGTTGACACGAGTAATGAGTATATAGAGTGCTGAAAAGAAATATATAATCATGGTTAGTTTACGATATGAAACATCTATAGGAATAATCAAACATATTTGCTTCGTAGACAATTTAAATTTTTACACCGCGTTAATTTTCTCTTAAGGATGTAAAAGTATTATATTTACAAATATTTTATATCCACTAACACGAGTACCCGTCTTAGTAAAGCTTATAACTGATGTTATATACAGTCGATTATATATATATATATATATATATATATATATATATATATATATATATATATATATATATATATATATGTCAGGTCATGTTATATGCTACTGGTACCATGTAATCCAGTACTACCTGCATCGACTGCCGGCGACTAAACTGGTTCTCCCACCAGACTTGTTTGGTGAGGAGCGTTGCTAGTCTCCTTGAAGGATTAAAAACAAGACCTTCCAAAGGGCGAATGAATCCTTTTTCGGAGTCAACGGGCAACTAGCACCGTGTGTGTTTGTGTGTATATATGTGTGTGTTGGGTGGAGAGGGTTCCCGTAAGTCGTGGTGAAAGCAAACTTTCTAGGATAAGCAAATATCTGATTAAAAATAAACATAAAGCGGGAGACCAGTGCCCGCATTAAGCTGGTCTGCACTTTAACCTGTTGCTGGCTATCTTGTTCTTGCTTGTTGCTGGATCTCAACATTTTGAGCCGAGAGAGAGAGAGACTTAGCTGTCGTACAAAGCTAAGACTCTGTAACATCATCTGTGTATAGATACTCCCTCAGGCATTTTTCTATTAAAATGGTTTCTGTGGCGATGGAAGTCATTTTTGCGCTCATGGACTTTAAGTGGCTGAGGGTGTGGCACTCGTCTGACAAGACGTTGCAATCATATATATATATATATATATATATATATATATATATATATATATATATATTAAGGATGAGACGATTTCAGTAGTTTTACCGATTCCAATACAATTACCGATTCCATATCAAATTCTCGATTCCGATACAATTACTGATTCTGATTCTTTCTAAATTTCTACATATTCAACTATAAAGTCGTTCTTTTTCACGATTACCGTAAAAACACATGCTAAGTGTACATATATTTTCTTAAACGTAAAGATACACTTGTGAGGGATGACCTATCGATTTTAGTTTTACCAATAGTTAAAATCAACAGGTATTCACTATTTTAGTATAACTATCAACGGTAGAATATTTTTCTTTTAAGAAAATCAAATAAAAAACAATTAAAAAAATCGTTGTCGGCATCAGAGAATAGGCACACATTTTTCAGATTCCTATACCGATTCTGACCCCCCCCCCTACAAACATACACATTTCGGATTTTTTCCATTCCCGATTCTGATTAATCAACCCAACACTAAGACAACTATTTTCTTGTAAAGAAATAAGTATGATAATATAATGTAGAAAAGTAAGCAAATACAGAAACTCTCATCGTGTGTTTATTTACGTTGGTAATTTGCTGTTGCATATTACTATCTACAGAAGATAATTCTTGTTTTCTTATGAGTATACTAAATCAAAATTCAATATAAAGCTTAAAATGTACTAAAACATTCATACGTTAAGAGAAATGGTTGTTAAGATAAATAAAATCTTCGAATGTATAGTATACCTAGATTTTTATCGAATTTGTATATGCTCCGTTGTTATATTTAACAAGTGTATCGCTTTAATCAACAGGTATTGAAATGCACAAAAAGGTAAATAATATCACAAAGGCACGGCTTTCTATAAATATATATATATATGTAATGTATATGTATTTGTAATGTGTATATATGTGTAATGTAATGGATATGTAATGTGTATATATGTGTAATGCATATATATATATATGTATATATATATATATGTAATGTATGTGTATATGTAATGTAATGTATATCTAATGTAATGTATGTGTAATGTGTATATATGTGTAATGCATATATATATATATGTAATGTATATGTAATATAATATATATGCAATGTATATGTAATGTATAGACGTGTGTATGTATGTTTGTATGTATGTATGTATGTATCACAATATTTGAGGGAAAGGATTCTTTCTGTTATCTTGAGAGTGAGTTTTACTGTGTTTTGACTGTCTGTTTTTAACTTTCCTAATCATCTTTCTTTGTTTTGTTTTGGAACACTGTATCTGTTTTTATTAATATTTGATCGACCCTGAAGAGAAGCCAAATAAACTAAGATAATATTTTTCATTTTGGGTTGTGAAAAACGTGCAAGGCGGTAAAATAAAGAACATATGCATTCACTAAAATAAAAAACAAAAATAAACAAAAACTTCGATGGTGGACTGATTCTTTACTTTGATCATTAGAATACAAATAATAAGTGTGTATATATATATATATATATATATATATATATATATATATATATAGAGAGAGAGAGAGAGAGAGAGAGAGAGAGAGAGAGAGACGCGTCTGTAAATCATATTAATTAGACTGTTGTTTTTTGTCGATTCGTACGTTGAGTTATTTGGAAAATTATGTGTGAACTTGTCAACATGATCATCATCATTATCATGTACTGCATATGTGTGAGTCTAAAACAAACTTTTTATTAAAAAGAAAAGGAAGGATGAAAAACATCAAGAAGGAAAAGGAATAAAAACGGTTCAGCCTCTTATCACTTACTATGTATCACTTTTGGAATGTTCCTTCATGTGTATTTTACATGTATATGTGTGTACGTATGTATGTATGTGCGTATTTGTGTGCCTCTACGTGATTATGGTTGCATGTGTGTGCACATGCATACGTATGTTAGCATACATTTGTATGTATGCATGTGTTTATTGTCATGTGTATGGTGAGTGGAAATGACTCCCGTAAGCCGTGGTGAAGGCAACCCCTTTAGGAAAAGCAAATCTTATATAAAAAAAGAACAAAAAAATAAAGCGGGAGACCACTACCCGCATTAATATATATATATATATATATATGTATGTATGTATACACATATATACACAAATACACACGCATATATAAAAGTATATCAAAATATATACACACAACCACACATAAATGATATCTACTTACATTTTTGTCAATCATAACAATAACTGATGTTGTCTACCTAATTGTCATATCACAATTATTTGGATCTTAATGATGACATGAAAAAAAGATTTCGGCTATATTTTGTTGGTCACGTGTCATGTGACGTAAACATAAGGCCAATAGCTAAAATGTCCAATTTCTTTGAAAACTATTTCATATAATCATTAATTTCTCCCTCATTGTTTTCATAAGTTTGGCTATTTTCATTACTGTGGCATGGCAATTCAGTAGATACTATTGGTTTCACTTGAAAACAAATAGTTTGATTTCCGAATAAGCAACGATAAAGAAAACGCACAAAAATATTTACGAATATTCTCAGTAATTATATTTAAAAGCAATATATTTTATTTTCTTGGAATAACAAAATAATAGTTTACCAAGATATTTCCTTTGTTTTTGTTTTTTTTGAAAACTTATCAACATTTTTACATTTTTTCTTCTTTCTTTCTTCATTCTTAATTATCATTGGACTCCCACTTTTTAAACAGATTTCTTTTCAATTTTTCCATCGATTTATCTTTGATAAACAACTAGACGTACATACAATAAAGAAAATTGGCTATTTCTTTTTTTTTCACTTCTCGAAATAAATGTCTGTAGTAAAATTAAACGCTCATGTTTTCCCTTCTGTCAACCGTCAGGAAGACCAGGCAGTGAACATTCATTGTAGTATTTAAACGGATATATCATTTTAATTTAAGATATTGCGCTTCTAAATTTACTTGGCATCTGCAATAACCATTAACAGGGTTCAGGGACAATTTTTACATTTGCGCGACTTCCATCTACACCATGATGTCTTCTTACATGGGCAATCTTTACATCTGCACAGAAAAAGGGACACCTCAAAATATTGTGTATCCACAAATATTGAGAACATAAATATAAGATATATATTTTGTCTTTTTCGTTTTTTGTTCCATTTAAACAAACCGAGCTACAGCAACGCGTGGCCGGGTACAGCTGGTATATATATATATATATATATATATATATATATATATATATATATATATATATATAATAAAATAAAAATTACAATTAAATTTACCAAAATGATCAAAGATCGTAAAATTTAAGTATAATATAAATATTAAAGAATTAATATTTATAAAGTTATCTCAGCCAGATGTAAAAGCTTGATAAAACCAAATAGGAGATACAGCTTATAATACGAGCAAACAGTTAATAAAACATGTTAAAAACACTTCGAAAAAGAATTAAAAACATTTAATCTGAAAAGGAAACACTTGATAAGTTGATAGTCCTTAATCCGCGGAGTTTCGGAGAAATACTTTTCTTCACATCAGAGGGTAGGATTTAGCAAAATGAATGATCGGATTTTGCATGCAAAAGTATTTGATGAAACAACAAGTAAGTCAAAGATCTTACTTGATAATACAAAAAGTGAAGCAGATGGAATATGATGAAGAAAAAGGTGATTACACGTGAATGGATAGTCTGGTGAAAGATAAATAATCCAGTGACGGTAAAATCCAAATATATAACTTCAAGAAAGTTAATATATATATATATATATATATATATATATATATATATGAATTAGAGAGTCAATACGCGTATGTAAATGAAATCGAAATGAGGTCATCGGTAAAAAAGAAGGTTATAAAAAGGAAAAAGAGCACCTAAGAGAGATCGATCACTTTATAGACGTTGACCACGTTCGTGATCAAGTTGGCGACGTTCATTACGTTCAAGAGCACGTTCAGGTAGATGATTACGTAAAGGATATCAAAGCGGTAACGAAGGAATGATTGTAGTTGTACAACAACAAAACATACTGAAGTGTTTTTTTTTCTATTGGTACTGAACAAGAGCGTGTTGTTTCACGGACAAATTAACAAAATATAATTTGGTGCCAAAAGATTCGCACTTTTTCACAAAATAATGAAAAATGAAAAACAAGGGGGGGAAGGTAACCACAGAGTCGAAAAAGGGTGTCTTACGAACTAACCAAGCTGAGAGGGAAAACTCGAAAGGAAAAAAAAGAATTGCACAACGCTTTGTGTAATAAAATTCGTTTTTATTAAATTTCATTTATTACTTTTCTGCCAGTTATTCTCTCCTGTTTTGTCGGTCATATACTCAATGGTGTTTTGAACAGTAGTTTACGTCAATATTGTATTCAACGATCAAGACAAAAGTTCAAATAAATAGTATTTAAAATAAACCATTAGACTTGATCATATAATATTCCAAATTTATATTTGGTCTGTTTAAATGGTGCTCGACTCTAAGTTGCAAGAACTAAATATCGTGTTTATTTCATTTTACGGATTACCAAAGCTTTAAAATTTAGAAGGAACAATGATTCTGCGTGAGTACACAGTTATTCAGGCATAACCCCCCACATGTATATATATATATATATATGTGTGTGTGTGTGTGTGTGTGTGTGTGTGGGTGTGTGTGTGTGTGTGTGATGGGGTGTATATATACATAAATATACAGTATCTTTTAAATAATATGAGGAACAATAATACAAGAAATAAGAAATAATTACTTAAGAAGGATTTAGTAGTTCACTTAAAATATGCGAGACCATGTGTTATATATATATATATATATATATATATATATATATATATATATGCAATATATTTTAAATATATTAAACAATAGAATAAATAACAAGTGAATTATACATGGTTCCGCCGTGAGTGAACAGTGAACGAGGCATAAAAATTGACTAAGTTCAGTATTTGCCCTCCCACTCCATTGAACCCACAAATCCCCAGAGGGCGATCAGTTCTGGTGAAAGTGAAAAACGGTGTAGTTTAAGGCCTAAACATATGTAAATTTGAGTTCAGCACCATGCAAAAAAAAAAGAAAAAGAAATGATAAAGTCTATAATTTGACTCCACATTTAGCCCCCAAATCCTCAAGACTTTAACATATTTAAATTTGAGTTCAGCAACATGCAAAATTGCTAAATAGACATACACAGAAAATGTTGGACAGGAGGAGTAACTGGAGTTTTCCCGGAAAATCCATTCTGTTACTTTTCTACTCATATCATGTTTAATATTTGTGCAAAATTTCAAAAAATTCCAATGCGTAGTTATTGAGAAAAGTGCAGACAGACGAACGGACGGATGGACGGTCAAGGGTGAATTTACTAGTCCACCCTCCTTTTGTCGGGGGGCAAAACTTGCCTGGAAGTTTTACAAGGCTAGAAAAATGTTTAACCTATTATGAGACGTGTATAAAGTACAATGCATAACGTCTTTACGAAAAAAAAATGATTTTATTTCTATAAAAGTAGCAACAATTCTGGGGCGTTCATAATTGAGTCTTCCTCCTACCATTGTTTAAAAGACGGTCAAATATAAAAACTACAAAAAAGACACAAATTTTATTTTTTTTTATAAAGAAACTAAAAATGTATTTTTATTTGTCCTAATTACGCCTCCAACACATTTTTTTCCAAAACCGATCATTAAATGTTTCTATTTTTAAAAATTTATTGAGAACCGATCTATATTTAAATCTTAATTGTTCACTTAACTGGTGTAATAAGATGAACCATCAACATTTCCTTAAGAAAGTAATAATGGATTTGGCTGGTGAATTTACAAAGTCATTTCGCAATGTGGATGTTCCTGTGCAAACAATATCACATTTGAAGAATATACGTGTGTTACGCTTACATGAGGAGCACATATTAAATATGGACAAATATTTGGGAAAGTTCTTTTTTTATTGCTGGGCCATCTGAGTTAGAAAAGTGACCGTCCGTTGTGTTGGTCCCAAAGGGTTCCATAGGAACCTTACTAAACTGACATAACAAATAATGGCTAAGTAACGAAGGCGGAAATTAGGAAAGGGGTTCGTTGCATCAAAAGGCTTCTCGCGTTAAAAGGAAAACGGTACACGAGAATAAGCTCAAACTGTAAAGTGACTAAAATGGGTTTGTAATAATTGTTGCATGAAATGGCGATATCCGAATAAGTCGAAGCAAGGGATAATGACTCTATTCTTTGGGGTTAGATGTCAATTCTAATTGTCTCGAATATTCTCGCCGAAAGGAGGCTGAGCAATCAAGAGACAAATAAGTCATAAGACTAAGCAAGTAGTCTAGAATTTCCGAGAGAAAATTAAAATAACCTATTTGACAAGCTGATGGTGAAGTTTATCGAACGCAAGCAGAAAAATATTAATGATATGACTAATATGGTAGAAGAATACACAGTTGTTGGAAAAATTAGAAAAGAATGTAAAAACACTAAATTCACACGAAGAAAAAAAGTAACAAACAAATCTGGGTATACACTGAACAGTATAACATACCTGTTATGACGACTATAACATTAAACTGACGTTATTGCTAAAATAAAAAAAAAACCGTTTTGTGAATGAAAAGACGCAATACGAGCAAACATCAAAGACTATCAAATAATACAGAGTTTAAGTCTTGCCTTAATTTGCATGGCTTTCGAACATTGTTAGCATTTTAAAATTTAATTTTTAATTTTAATTTTTTAATTGAAATATGTCGGCAGTGATTCAGACAATTTCTTAACGAAAATAATACATTCTGGTAATTGAAACAATAAACAGTTGTCCTCCTTTCAACGTATTGAAACGCTGTCTTTGTATATTTGAGAAATATGTAAAACTTATTCCCAGAGCACCACGATTGGTACCCCACTAGAGCAAACAATCAATCGATCTGATTGAAAAATGGGCGATTTCACCGATTTCGATGACAATAAAAGTACGGGAGTGTTTAATCTTCCTTGAAAATCATTCAATCTCAGTCAAAGTTGGGTCTCAATGCTAGTATAATTACTAGTTGGCACTGAAAATGCGATTGTATATCCTCATATGATTTTTTTATATCTTCTGAATATTTTGTTTTCTACTTTCCTTACTCAGCAAATCTTTATAATTTACGAAACATCTTATTTTCGCATCATTATTTCTTCCATATTAAAATATCTGAGAACGAAAGTTGCATAATATTTTTTTACCCCAACATTTTATAAATATTTAATTTCATACGCCATATTTTTACGTTAATTGTGTGTTTTGGAGTCGTCTTTCGTCCATCATTATCCCCCCCTTTTACTTGATCATCGTTTATTTGCAAACAATATTTCTTTATTTTTGTTTTATCTGTATTTTTTTTTTGTTATGGTTTCTACGCGTAACGCTTTCTTGCGTTCTTCATCTTAGTCCTCGTTAAACAATTTCTTTAATTTTACTGTGCTTCTGTCCTTTGGCAATGTACTTCGAATTTTCTTTTCTTACCGATGTTTCATTTTTTGTATTTAGATTTTCGTTAAATGTTTCGTTTAACTTCACATCGACTTGGCATATAATTTTTTTTATCAGAGTTCACTTTTTGGGCCACGTATAATACAGGCACGATCATACACACATATATATGTATAAACACACACCTATATATATGTATATATATATGCATATATATCATATATATATATATATAAAATAATATAATTATCAGTAATGCAATAAATAATGATTTAAGAAGATTTTTTGTAGTTTGCTTGAAATATGCCAAATCATGTTATATATATATATATATATATATATATATATATATATATATATATATATATATATATATATATAACATGATTTGGCATCATTGAAGATGTTGAAAGTTTTAGGCCTTAATATATGTAAATTTTAGTTCTGCACCATGCAAACAAAAATGACTAAGTCCTCATTTGCCCCCACCCCCATTTAGCCCCCAAACTTACCGAGGTCTTAACATATTTTAATTCGTGTTCAGCACCCTGTAAAATCTGCTAAATAGACATATACAAAAAATTTTGGACAAATATGGTAAAATAGTCGCAAAAATGGCGTGTTTATATCAGCCCTTAAAGAGCCCCTGGCGCACACCCAAGAGTTATCACGGACTTTAAACAAGTAAAATTACATAGAAATCAGTTCATTACACATTTTTAGAAAGTTATATAAAAGTCCAAGGCATCAATTTTTTTAATAAGCACAAAAGTGTCAATTTTAACCATTTTAACCCAAGAGGCACCCCGGGTGGGGATCGGAATTTCCCCGTAAAATCCGATCTGTTTACTTTTTGGTCATATCATGTTTTATGTTTGTGCAAGATTTTTAAAAATTTCAATGCGTAGTTTTTGTGAAAAGTGCAGACAGACGAACGGACGAACGGACAAGGGTGAATTGACAGGTCCATCCTCCTTTTGTCGAGCAACCTAATAGTATTATTATTTAAGAAGAATTTTTCTGTTTGCTTGAAGCATTGTGCGAATGTGACAAGGTTGTGTCTGAGAACTTTTACAGTAGAGAAATGGAAACGGTCTATGCAGTAAAATTATTTACAATGAGGACATTGATTCAACTTCAATAATTTTCAATCATGCATATTAATTTGTAAGAATAATGTGTCGTACAAGACGGTGGGTGTCTTTGTTTCCCAAATATTTTCGAAAAAATCTCTCTTGATCAGAATGAGGGGAAGCGTAGAAACACTCGAGCGTTGCTATATTCTATGTTTCTGGCTGTGCCGGCTGTTGTTTGTTGGATTCGTGTGTCAGTCTCGCAGTCAAATCGACTCGCCTGGTGCTACCAGATCAGGCTGTCTTGTGGTTTCCTCAGACAAAATGCACCTACATTAAACTTCTGTTTTTGTTTCCTATTCTCTTTTTTAAAGTTAATTATGTTCAGCAAAAACAAAAACAACAACCCCTTCCCCTCCCTTTTTTTCTTTCCCTACTTCTCAACCCCGTCGGTGGGGCATTAGAATACACCGACTGTCCCCCTGAAGAGAGTAAAAGCCTCTCAAAGAGGCCACCTGTTGGCTGTGGGTGGCGACCAGTAATGAACCGGAAAGGATCCTGGTGGCTGAGCAACTGACATCTACAGAAATTAAAAATATCAGATGCAGCACTCACCTTTTACCTCGCTAGACGGGCGGTCGGAGGGGCCCGATCTGATCAATCGACTAGTCACATCAAGCCCTAAGACATCTTCTACTTTTCTATCAATTTCCTCTAAACCGTAACAAATACAATTCTACACTGTACCACTATTAGCTATATACATATTTTCCCCTCTTTTCCATGTGTTATAAGGCGGTGGCTAGGGTCAAATGTGTCAAATGATTAAAGTCATGACATGGCTGTATAGTCCCGGAAGTTACCACAAATGAATTGGATTGTGTAACTAAAGGATTATGGGTGCTCATGGCTCCCATTTGGAACATGTATACTGTTTATGCATCTCTGGCATGACAAGGCGAGTGGGTTTCCCCTTTTACATGCCCCAATATTGGACTATGAGGTGAGTGGGGAGCATAAACAATGAAGTAAATATATATATATATATATATATATATATATATATATATAAATAGATAGATAGATAGATATGGCCAATCATAAAAGCTCCAAGCGCCCACACGTCGACTCGGGTTATTCAGATAATTAAATATATCAAATATCCTCCAAATTTATTGTATTGGAATCCACCGAAGAACTCAAAATAAATGACTTATCACCGTTTATTATACATAAAATTATATCGGTATATATTACCCCAAAAATGTAAAAAAAGGTTTAAGAAATAAAACCCTACTGGTGGAAGTGGAAGGAGTAAAACATGCCACTTTTCTCCAAGGAATGAAAACTTTCCACAACATAAATATCAAAACTTATCCACACAAGAATCTGAATACATCCAAAGGTGTAGTCAAATCGAAAGGCCTCTCAATGTGCACTACTGAAGAGATACCAAAAGAACTTAAAAACCAAGGAGTAAGAAACGTTAAATGAATTACAATAAAAACAGAGAATCAGACTATATATACGGGCACGTACATTATACAGTTTGATAGACCCACTATTCTAAAAGAAATCAAAATTGGGTTCAACATTGAAACAGTTGAACCCTTTATACCAAACTCACTTCGGTGTTTTAAATGCCAGAAGTTTTAGCACCATGAGGATGCATGTAGGGGACGATCAGTGTGCGGTAGATATGGTCAGAGAGATCCAGACCACACTGTCAATGGCTGCAATCTTGATTGCAAATGTGCAAATTGTGGAAAAAATCACCCTGCTTATGCTAGAGCATGCAGAATCTGAAAGAAAGAAAAGGAAGTAGTGTCAATAAAACATACCAAAAACATCCCCTTCCTCGAAGCCAGGAAAATAGTAGATGGATACATGAAGGAAAAGACTTACTTTCAAGTTACCTCAAGTTGTATATCATCCAACATCACTAACCAAGACTCCAAATACGAAATACTAATAAAAAATTGTTACAATTGGGACCAAACGACTGGCCCAACTTTATAAAGGAAATCAAACCAAACATATCATCAAAAATTCATCATCCCATTAAATCATCCCATTAAATCATCCCATTAAATCATAAACTAATGTTACCCATAAAAGAAATTCTCAACCAAAATCAGAACATTCAACAAAACAAAGTCCATCAAAAGAAAGACCACAAAAAACACCAGTACGTCATGCAGATGCTGTAAAAGACGAAACTAAAGAAAAACAAAATCAGTTAAAAGAAAGACCACACAGATCACCAATACGTATTCCCGGTGGTGAAAAGAACAAACTTAAAAAACAAAGAAAAAATACATCTACAAAAAAAACAAAATAATATAAAGAAATTAACACAAACAGAAGCCACTAGTACTACTACTACAAATAGATTTACGGAATTAGAACACATGGGAACTGAAGTTACTCCTCAAACCAAAAAAAAACATCACGAATTACAAGATAATCCAATGGAATTGCTGTGGATTGAAGGCAAATTACAATGAAATTTTATTGTTGCAAACCAAATTTAATCCTTTGGTTATTTATCTCCAAGAAACCTTCCTTAAGAATGAGGACAAAACACTATCAACAATATAACTACATTCATAATACACGACTTAATAATACTGTAATGCTTTTCCCTCTCCATTGCAAAACCCAATCATACTCTGCAAGGTAGAGGACAAAAATGACAAAATCCACTATAAAGCAACCAAACCAAAAGCTACGA
This sequence comes from Euprymna scolopes, assembly GCF_053919585.1. Classification (NCBI taxonomy): domain Eukaryota; kingdom Metazoa; phylum Mollusca; class Cephalopoda; order Sepiida; family Sepiolidae; genus Euprymna; species Euprymna scolopes. The sequence continues at coordinate 76,118,998 of NC_136488.1, read as the reverse complement.
ACTAACGATTGAAAATACAAGGAGCTTGAAGAATAAGGATTTCATATAAAATAACTGGATAGAACATCGAATACTATTCCCAAAATAATTGGATTCGGCATTAAATAACCTACAAAGGCTTGATATGTCGTAAAAAATAATCCGCTCGCATATCTGTTGTGTCATTTTCCGGATTAATGTTCTGAATTGGGTAAGTTATACGTGTTTTCTAAAGTTATAATAAATTGTATTATTTGTTTATTTTTATTCTTCAGTTTGTTTTCATATTTAATTCTTTTTACAGCTTGTTTATTTCGTTTAGTCGCTCGTTCAGAAATTTGTTCATCTGTGTATGCGTGTACGTCTGATAGCGCTTTAGGACAATTAACGAGTATAGCGACGCATTAAGTTTATCCGTGTTATTGCTTATGTCGTGCAAAGAGAGACAATCTATTCACCACGGCAAAACCAGACTGTGCACACATGCATATGCAATTAAGTACATAGGTAAATTAATGTATGTTAAAAAAAAAGATTTACAAGACTTAATCATGTATTTATTATTCGGAAAGAAAGCACGAATAGAAGTGAGAGTCCTTAATCCGCAGAGTTTCGAAGAAATACTTTTCCTCTCGTAAGAGCAAAGAAGTCATAAAAATGTTTGCCTATAAAGCATTTAAAGAAAGTGCGTATGAAAAGGAGCATAGTAGCATGAAAATCAAATGTAGAATAATGAAAGAAAAATGATTTCTCGTGAGAATGTGTTCCCATGATCTTTGGGTCTAAATCCAGTGAATCCACGAAAGTGGTAGAAGTAAGATATCCATGTTAATAGTAGTCAAAGTGCATGTTAAATGGTCCAAAAAATATGAGTATCTTTCTGGATAGGCACAGATGAAGAAGTCCAGTCTCTAAGTTTATGCCAAAAAAAAAAGAAGCGATTTGAAGAATAAGTGGAGAGAGTTATTATGCAGTGAATTGAGTTTATTCAAAGGTGAGGTAAGGTATTGGCCCAACGTCAAGGCATTTGAAGACTCTGGGGTAAGGGAGATGATGATCTGGTTGTTAGGACCACCTGTCGTTATACAAATAATAATTAGGGCAGAGGGGGAGGGCGAGATGAAATAGGTGAGTGTATACAATTTGGTGAAATTATGTGCGGTGTTTACGAGGGTGAAGCATAAATATTACACACATATATATATGCATATACACACATATGTATACACACATATAAATATACACCTACACACACAAACACACATATGTATATGCATGTATGTATGTATATATATTTATATATATATATATATATATATATATATATCTTATATTATATTTTAACTAAATTTAACTTTTTAAAATTCCACTATTGTTCATATACATAAGGAAGAGCAGGTTATTTGAGATCCGTTTTGCTACATGTGAATATCAAATGCGTGTGCTTATATATATATATATATATATATATATATATATATACATATATATATGCATGTATATATATATATTACATTTTTTTATTTTGTGTCTGAAGATTAACCATTTTTATATATTTTTTAACGAAATAGAATTCAACCTTGACCGAATGTTTATTAAACAATTGTAACATCTAAGAGATATACCGATTTATGATAGTATGAAAGGTTATGAAAAGGAGTGTGTGTCTAAAGAGATATATTCAAATCGAAACCAAAGGAAATATAATGAAAAAAAAACGTAAAATCATCCGGAAATATTTTCTTTGATATCAACTATATCGCCCGTTGTAACTTAGAGTGACCAACAAAATCATATTTCTCAAAAGATAGAAAAACGCAGATAGTACTATCCGCACTCATTTATATTTCTTAATTCCAACGAGAATGTAAAATCATGTAAAGCATTATATTAAACATATCGAAATTAACTTGAAAGTATTGAAGTTATGTAAAACGAGAGTTCAGTTCACTGTGGTAATTGTTCTCACTATAGGAGAATTCCTAGCACATTCTCATTTTTTAATGTAACATTTCTATTAACAAAACTAAGGATTCAAAAGTAAATGATTTAAATCAGCAATTATCAAGCTGGAAAACACAGAATTATTTAACTGCATAGAAGATTGTCACTCATTCAACAAGACAAAATGGGTGCATTAAAATACACTAAAATGTAAATAATATCTCACATATATAGGACTAACATATGTATTTATTTAGTTACGACAAGAAAAATATACCCACCATTTGTATTGTAAAAAAAAATAAAATAAAGGCATTTACTGCTGCTCATTAAGTTAATTTAGGAAGTGTCTACAAGGGTACATAAGATAGTCTTGAAATACTGTTATATATTTGAAAATCGCATTTGAGAAAATTGTTTTTTCTTGTGCTCAAGGGCTGCATCATAAACAATGTTCACTCATTTATTACTTTCTCAGAAGAAACTTCCTTATATACTATATTTCTAGTTTAACCATTATGAGTGAATATGAAAAGGTTGTTTTTACTCCCTACTCTAAAAGCATTGGTATACAGATGTCCATATGAAAAACAATCCCCTTCAATATGAAAGCCAACAACTTGTAGTGTCTGACCTTGTACCTTATTGATAGACATTGCAAAAGACAAACGTATGGGAAACTGAACGTGTTTGAATCAAAAGGTGTGTTGGAAAGTATTAAAGGAATTTGAAAGACACAAACATCTTTGCCTTGTCTGCAGCCAGAAAGTAAAGTGGCCTCTAAAATATTTTTCATAAGCATGACCGGAAAATCTACATGCGATCAAAGACACTGCACCTTTTGACTTATCTCCTGAGAATAACTGGTCAAGCGTTTCCTAAACTTACTTGAAGCATTACAGTCACACCTTGTATCAAACAGTTAAAATTATGCAAATTTTATGGGCACGTTTTTGTACATTGGCCATCGACCATGCAAGGTGAATTTCTATCGATATTACTACAAAGCCCATGCAGCATATGACTTATTACTATTTCAAATAAGGTTGGATCATTTTGTATATAAGTTAACTAATATAATTGAATCAATTTGATTTTCGTTTATTTTTCTGGTACGTCACACTATATATGCGCATCAGGCAAGTTTCCCTTTAGCCATTTAGTTGTGCACATGTTACATCTTATCAATTGCAAACTGATGGAAGAGAGATTGACTTCTGTTATTTAAATGTTCTATTTATTTAATAATATTAATTGAATCGCCATTTAAAATGAAATTAGTCTCTTCTTTTACTAAAATATAGTTTAAGTGAAATTAGGTGTTTTGAAATATTGTCGAACGAAATTTAGGTTACTGAAATAAGATTTGACCAATATTTAAATAATTTATAATGAAAATGGAAGAGTTAAACTAAAGTTTGAGTAACTTTGGTATTAAAAAAATCAATTATATAAAGAAGACAAGAACGTACAGACAGAAGATATTATCCAATAGTTTAACTCTTCAATCCATTTTTATCATAAATTATTTAAATATTGATTTACTCCGATTTCAGTCACGTAAATTGGTTTCAGCATTATTTGTAAACAATATATTTTTCGTCCACTATATTTTAGTAAAAAAATAAATTAAAAACTATTCTAAGAAAGCCATATAGATTCTATAAGTTTATAATACAACGCATGTTGAAACTTTAACACGTTTTATTACAATATTCTTATGCGGATCTATAGCAAAAAAAAAAAACACATTTATTACGTTGTGACATATTTCTATTATATGGAGATCAGGAGCGAACGCTGCCCCCACAATTTTATTATAATATTTGACTTCAATCTGAAAAATACTTACCAAATTATACTTACGTGTATAGATATTTAAGAAAAAACAGTCCTGTTAAAAGTTTGTGGCATATTTTCATTCTCTGAAAGCCAGGTACGAACGCAAATCCCCAGAACTTTATTATTTCATTCCTGCTCAAACTGAAACATGCGCATCAAAATATTCTTATGCGCATCTACATACAAATTCTTGTAGTTTTGGTTTATTTCTCCTTCTTTGGGGAACGGGCCCCTACAAAACCCCCACAAATTCAATAAACCACCCTTGTTCAAAATGAAGTATACCCATTCAAAATGAACTACAACCATTTGATCTATGATATATCTTCTATCACTTTATGTGCTCAGTTTAGTTTAATAGTGAACCATATAGGAAGCTATTCGTGTACAGACACAGAGACGTGCAGTTTATATATATATATATATATATATATATATATATATATATATATATATATATATAGATAGATAGATAGATAGATAGATAGATGTATCGATACATAGATATATATACATATGTATATATATGCATATATATACGTATGTCTATAAATACATACATACACACACACACACACACACACATATATATATATATATATATATATATATATATATATATATATATATATATATATATATATATAATGTATGCATACATCACCCCAGTTAATAAAAAAAAACATTTTCTTTACAAATAATATTTTTCTTAATCATGTAAACACAAAGATGTGATATGCAAACTTTACGGAGAATTCACAAAAGGTTTCATCGGTGTATAACACAATATTTTTCCAATATGAATTTAATTAAAACATATCTAATTCAATATTATTGATTTCTCCTGTTTATTCAATCAATATGAGACGTTCCTTAAATTCTTTACTATATCATTTAAAGACTTTTTGTTTTATATTTACTTATTCATACACGAACAAGTAATACCTATGCATTAAAATAATACATATAGATTAAAAATTAAAAGTACTATATAAACAAAACACAGTATACAGAACATACATAGGAAACACAATTACTTACAACGATTAAAAAGTTTAGAATCATTAACTTATTTTATATGCTTAATTGAAAAATATACATGAGACATTAATATACGGCTACGGTATATTTCAGATGTGAACGTATACGCTTCCACTCAGCGCTAAAAAATAAGAATATATATATATATATATATATATATATATATATATATATATATATGTTATGAAAATATATACGGTATTGAGAAAGACAAATTCTCACGAGAACGAAACGCGGGATATTCTGTGTAGCTTAATTGCCATATATATTTTGATATCTTACTACCGAGCTCTACCTATGAATTTGGCATTATTGAAGTAAATACTTAAAAGTTTACGCACAAAATTATATTTTCGTATATTAATGTATGTGATTAAATAAAGTAATATATATATATATATATATATATATATATATATATATAATAAAAATTACAATTAAATTAACCAAAATGATCCAAGATGGTAAAAATAAAGTATATTATAAATATTTGAGAATTAATATTTATAAAGTAATCTCAACCAGATGTAAAAGCTCGATAAAACCAAATAGGAGATAGAGCTTATAATAAGAGCAAACAGTTAATAAAATATGTTAAAAAAGCACTTTGAAAAAAGAGTTAAAAACGTATTTAATCTGAAAATGAAACACTCGGTAAGTGGATAGTCCTTAATCTGCGGAGTTTCGAAAAAATACTTTTCTTCTCATCAGAGGGTAGGAATTAGCAAAATGCGGGATCGGATTTTGCATAAAAAAGTATTTGATGAAACTGCAAGTAAGTCAAATGTACATCTGCTTCACTTTTTGTTATCAAGTAAGATCTTTGACTTACTGCAGTTTCATCAAATACTTTTGTATGCAAAATCCGATCCCGCATTTTGCTAATACCTACCTTCTGATGAGAAGAAAAGAATTTCCACGAAACTCCACGGATTAAAAACGATCCACTTATCAAGTGTTTTCTTTTTCAGATTATATATGTTTTTAACTCTTTTTCAAAGTGGCGTTTAACAGATTTTATTAACTGTTTGCTCTTATATATATATATACATATATACATATATATATATATATATATATATATGTATATATATATATATATATATATATATATATATATATATATATATATATATATATATATATATATACGGGATATCAGTTGCGAAGTATGACGTCAGTTAGGAAATAATAAAAGTTGAATAATCATTGCTTAGAATCTCTAGTACATTTTGAAATGGAAGATATTAAAACCGTGACAGATTTAAATATCCGACTGCTATCTAGAACGTGCACACTGTTCAATTAGTACTTAATTCATAGAAACACCAAAACACTTCACCATGAAAAAGTCCTTAAGTCGTAACATAAAAAACAACGGATACGGACATTCAAACAAAATATCATCGATTGAAACAGAAATAATTATACACACAAATACAAACTGTTATTTCGTTTTATATAACACACACATATGTATATATATGTTTGTGTGTGAGTGTGTTTGCAAGCAACGAAAACTAATCATCTAATTCGAATGTAATAGGATATTAATTAGAATTAACAGAATGCTCACTTAAACTGCTGGTCACATGACAATGAAATTAACAGGAAATAGTCATTATGCACCAAGGATGGTTTATAACGAGTAAAATATTTCTCTGTGTTGATAAATGACGCGTAAAGACATATATCGGCAAGTTGAAATACAAAATGTTCATATCAACTGGCAGCCATGTTTTTACTTCTTTCTGCGAGTGCTCACATAAAATTCATTTCTTCAAGTCTTCTAATATTGAGATTTTATTATTCGTGTATCCGTAGTAACATCGGTAGAGGACGCGTCCGGAATATTAAATGTTCGGTTTCGATTCTAGCTGATGGCACCAACTCATTTTTCTTAAACTTTTGGCATCATTACTTTATATTAATAAATGCGAATATCTGGATGATTGTAAATATATTTAGACTATTTTACGGCAAGCAGAATCAAAATATTTATTTCGACTTTTGTAAGTTTTCGAGTATGCTGACAAAGAATATCATAGTTAAATTTGGGGATGACTAGTAGTTTACCAGATATGAAAACTTTTGTTATCCAATGTAAATGCAAACAATAGCGAGGAATTAGTAATGCGCATGCAAAACGGCTTTCGTAATACACACCCCAACCTTCCCATGTGAAGATCTACTTACTGAATAAAGATCCCCAATTTCCCCATGTAAATAACGGCGTTTCGTATGAACACCTTCATCTCACCATGTTTAGATTGGCTCTCGGAATAAACCCCCTTAACACCCTATTTAAAGAACGGCTTTCAGAATAAACCTCTCCAACCGCCTTATGTTAATGGCGGCTTTCTGAATAAACACCCCCAACCTCCCCATGCTAAAACAGTTTTCGGAACAAACACCCCATTTTTCCATTAGGGAAGGTGAACAAATATTTGCTTCGTCGTTTGCTTCAGTTACACGCAGGCCCATTACTAAATACTTAGTTGTGAAAACAAAATGGCTGTCAGGGATTACACTAGCTTTAACGAAGTGTATCATCTGTTTTTATATCTGGTAAACGACTTAAACTGAGATGTTCGTTGTCAGCATACGCGAAAACTTATGAAAGTCGACATTTACAATCCAAAAACAGTCATGAAGCTGAAATCTATCAATGAAAGTTTGACACGAAAGCAATCATTAAAACATATGGAGAAGTTCTACTGCACAGTATTTTTAAACGAAATTCAATAAAATTTGAATTATTTTTCATGGGAGGTATTCATTGTTTTATTAATTAATTTATTTATTTACGTGTATAAAAGTAAAAAAAAATGTTTAAGTTCTAACACATTAAGTTACGAAAAACCGAACTCTTTGAGATTGCAGCTTATTTAAAATTGGATATGAATCCAAATATGAATAAAGCAAAGATGGAAAATATTATCGAAAGAAAACTCATAGAAATAGATTTGTTAGACTGTCATGGTGCCAAAATAGATGACAATACTTTACGTCTTCAATTAGAAATAAAGAAATGAGAAATACAAGAAAGAAGAGAGCAGATAGAAAACACAGAAAGAATTGAATTACAAAAACTAGAAAGACTAAAATTGGAAATACAATCCAGAAACGCCAATACCTTACCCATTAATTCAATTTTCAATGTAGGGCGATATATAAAACCTGTATCACCTTTTAATGAAAAAAGAGTAGAGAAATATTTTCCTCTTTTTGAAAAGATAGCTACAATTTTAGGATGGCCCTATAATATCTGGCCAATACTTTTACAATCCGTATTAAATAAACGCGATGCAGACATATATGCTGCATTAGAAATTGAAGAATCTACAGATTATGAAACAATAAAAATGTTATATTAATGTATATTAATTAGTTCCAGAGTAGTATAGATTAAAATTCAGGAGTTTTTTTAAAAATTGGAACATCATAATTTTGTTGAATTCGCCAGGGAAAAAACAGACCTATTTAATAGATGGCTGAGAGCAAAAAAGATAAATTGTGATTATGAAAAACTGCATAAGTTAATTTTATTAAAAGAATTAAAACGACAAAGACACACAAATGTATTTAGATGAGAAAGAAATTGAAACAATAAGTGACGCTGCGATACACGCAGACACTAATAATGTCACATTAAGAAAACGTTATGTAAAAACAAAGATGATCAGTAAGCATGTAGAATTTAAATCAAATAGAAAACCATTAATTAGATCTCACACTTATAACTATTCTAACAAAAATAATATCCATAATAAGAGTAACCCCATTCCCCCAAAAATCAAAAATTAAATGCACATACTGTGGTAGACATACTCATCTGATATCGGGATGCAGAATACGAAAAAGAGATAAGGTAACTAGTACAGCCTGCAAACCCCACGCATTCGCAAAAGCAATAAGAATCCACCCTTTCACTCACTCATCTCTCCCGAGTTCAGAGACAATTAAAAATTATTCTAAACCAATCTTACATACGTAAAAATCATTCATATCTGATGGCTGCGTTTCTATATGTGACCCTAAAAAGACTACACCTGTAAAAATCTTACGAGACTTAGGGGCTTCTCAAAAACTTTTGGTAGAAGGAGTTTTACAACTATCTGACTCTACCTTCACGGGAGATTACGTCTTACTACCAGGTAATAGATTCGATTGTCACAAAAGTGTCACTTCGCAAAATATACATAAAATCAAGATACACAAATGGTTTAGTCGTAGTTGAGGTTCGTCCTACTCTACCAGTGAAAGGTGTTTCTTTACTCTTAGGGAATGATTTAGTAAATGATAAATTAATACCAAATCCAATAATTACGGATAATATAGAATTAACGGAAGCAAATGAGGAAGAAGATAAAAACTTATACCCAATATGTGTACTCACTAGAGTTAGAAAAAATAAACAACTGCTAGAAAGCCACAGCAATTCAATACAAGATACTTTATTAAAATTAAATTCATGTCACACGACCTAGAAAAATTACTAATATAGATAAAAATGTAAATGGTCGTGCCGTACAGTACATAATGGAAACACCACAGGAGAATAACAAAATCAACTTGTAAAAGAACAACAAAAAGATAACGAACTATGTCTTTTAAAAACTAAAACACTTTCATTAGAAAAAGCAGAAAAAGAAAGAGAATGTTTCTGTATGACAGATGACATTCAAATGAGGAAATGGCGACCATTAGATGCTAGTCTAAATCAATAGTGGAGGATAATACACTAAATAGTGATCCCAAAAGTTTACAGAGAGGCAATACTCAGCATAGCTCATAATACCCGTATGTCAGGTCATTTAGGTATAAATAATACATATGACAAAATATTAAAAACTTTTTACTGACCGAAATTGAAAAAAGATGTAATCGATTTTTGTAAATCTTGTCACACTTGCTAGGTGGTCGGGAAACCAAACCATTAGATTCCACCCTAAACCTCTTCCAGCTTTCGGTGAACCTTTCAGTAGTGTGTTAGTTAATTGTGTTGGTCCTCTTCCAAAAATAAAAACAGGTGAGACATATCTGCTAACAATCATGTATGCAGCAACCCGCCTTCCTGAGGCTATTCCCCAAAGAAATGTGAAAACAAAAACTATAATTAAAGCCTTAACAAAGTTTTTTTGCTTAGTTGAGATCCCATCATCCTTTCAACCAGACAAAGGCTCAAACTTTATGTCTGGTCTATTCCAACAAGTGATGGATGAAATGTCTATAAAACAATACCGATCTAGTAGTTACCATCCAGAATCACAGGGAGCTCTTGAACCTTTTCATCAAACAATCAAGTCCATGATTAGAAAATTCTGTTTTGAATATCAAAAAGATTGGAATGATGGAGTTCATTTTGTTTTTTTTGAATCACTTGGTTTTAGTCCATTTGAACTCGTTCTCGGTTATACAGTAAGAGGTCCTCTAAAACTTTTAAAAGTAAAATGACTAGCAGAACACAATGATATACATCTATTAGATTATGTTTCAAATTTGAAGGAAAAATTATATTCTTCTTTCAAAATAGCACAAGAAAACTTAAAAAATTCTCCAGTTAGAATGAAAAATGAATACGAAATGAATAGTAAACATCGTAGTTTCCAAATAGGAGATAAAGTATTAGTATTTCTGCCAATTCCAAATACTTCTGTAAAGCAAAATATTTTGGACCATATGAAATAAAACAAAAAATTAATGATGTGAATTATATCATACACACTCCAGATAGGAGAAAGAAAAACAGATTATGCCACATCAACATGTTAAAAACCTTACATAATTAGGAATGATATAAAAAAAACAAGGCCAGTATTTACTTTTAAAAATATTGCCGATATTAATACAAGCAAGACTCATTCAGACAATGAAACAACTTTAGTTACCAAAGAAAAAGAAAAATAGGCCACAACAGTAAATTAAAAAACTCAGAAATACTATTAAACTTAAATAGCAAACTTAAATATTTATCCTATGAAAAAAGAAAAGATATATGTGCTTTGGTCGATAAATTCAAAGATCTTTTTCCAGATGGTCCTAGGAAAACCACAGCCGTAGTACATAAAGTCGTGGTGGGCAATGCAAAGCCCATAAAACAACATTTCTATCGAATAAATCTTTACTCCTGATCTTAAATGGAATACCTACATCATATCTGTTGCCAAGGCCGCTGGAAAAATGGTCGGATCCTTCTATAGATCCAGTAGATATATCACTGCTGATGCAATTCTCTATCTATATAAGAGCCAGATATATCCAAAGATGGAATACTGTTGCCAAATATGGGCAGGAGCTGCTAGAAAAGACTTGTCCTGCCTTGATAGGGTTCAAAATAGACTTCGTGGCCTGGTGAGAGATGTCCATTTCTCTTCGCTGCAATCTCTATCTCACAGAAGAGATGTTGCGAGTTTGTCTCTGCTTTATCGTTATGTTTATGGAAAGTGTTCGACTGAGCTTCAATCTATGGTCCCCCCTCGCCAAACTTTCACAAGAAACACTAGACTAGCTGAAAACATTATCAATAATTTTCCCCACTCTTTATCTGTGCCTAAACCTAAACATAGATTATATGATCAAAGCTTCTTTGTTAGAACTGCACGCCTGTGGAATTGTCTTCCGTTTTCCTGCTTTCCAGCTGTCTATAATATGGTTGTCTTCAAGTCCAACGTGAACAAGTTTCTGATGAGCCGTTCCACTAAAGTTAACCAATTTAACGAACTTCCATTACTATTGATTACTATATTGTCCTTTTGACTACTCTACACTCTTTAACCCTTATCCCTGAGTGGCCGATCGGCCTTGATAAGTGGTGACGCCTATGTAAAAAAAAAAGAATCCTATAACAGAAAGACAAAAGGTATACGGCAGCAACCGGTCCACGCGAGGAAAAGTCTGATCCCCAGCTCGACAGATAAAAAAAGTAAAGTTTTTTTTTTTGCACTTACAGTTCAATTCTTTTCTTTTGACAATTTGCAATTGCTACAGTTAATCCAAATAAAATCGCTTGTGAGGGAAGAAAGTCTCAATCGCCAAATTCAGTCTTTCAACGCGATGCGACACACTCCAGTTCCGCGTGGGAGACATAAGTTCCAAACGATGACGTCGCAGATATTTTTTATTTGTTTCTTTTCTAGTTAAACATGCCTGTTGCATCCGTTTTGGGTTATCCAAAATAGCTTTATCGAGGGATTAAATTAGATATCTTCTTTTTCTCCGTCTTTGCCAACTTCGGAAATGTGACATCGCTTTGGTTATCCAGAAACACGTTTTACGCGGTCGGACTTTTGGTCAAAACTACTCGCACACGAGAGAATTATTTTTTTTTGCTTTTTTTGTTTCGCCCCTTGATTCTAAAAATAGAATTAAAGAAATCCTGTTCTTTCGGTATTCTGCTGCTTAGAGCTACAAAGTCACTACGTGCGTTGACTGAGGGCCGACCTGTCACTTGCCTTCATATTGGAGGAGGGAGGATGTGTTTGGTGCTAACCTCGATCGAACGTTTTTCAACTCCCTCGTTCCCTGCTTCTCTCTCTCTTCCTTTCTCTCTCTCTCTCTCTCTCTCTCTCTCCGTGGGTGAACAAATCCGTAGTGGTTTTTTTCTGTTTCCGAGATCGGATCGCAGTGTAGTAACTGTTCCGCCGTCACATGCCACTCTCTCCGTCCTCGGTCAAGGAAAGAGAATCTCTCCAGACTGATTTTAATACTGGGTTTTGGTGGATTCCTGTTCAGTCAGAACATGCCAATCAAATACCTATTCTATACTACTAACAGAATAATAAAACAGTATTTGATGTCGAGGTGGCTGTTTGTAACAATTGTTTTGCAATTTATTCAGGATCAATTGCTTGTTAAAAACAGACAGAATTTACTTTTGCACTTCTAAAAAAACACATAAATTTATATGTATTCTAAAATTCTTTACAATTAATGCAAAAAAATTAAGAGATTGACGTGCGGAGGCTGAGTTTGAATCTAAAAAAAGGCTATCGACTTACCAACAGTGGAATTTTCACGGCCCGTTGTTCTATTATTGTTGCTAAGCGAAAACACGGAGAAATTGTTTTACCGATGATATATAAATTCAAATAAAAGTTTCGATTATCAATTATCGGTAATTATCGGGGGGTATTCTGAGACAAAACTTAACTTAGATTACTCCCAGACTTATACAATAACGTTCTGTACATTTTAAAGAAAACCTGTTCAGCGCTTCAGAGCCTATAAAAAATGAACTATCTCTCCCTCTCTCTCCCCCCCCTCTCTCTCTCTCTCTCTCTCTCAAACACATACACACACACATTAAGACAAAGTTGCATTTATATAATGGTAGAGACTATTTTATTTTGATAACTGTATTTTATTACATTTTTGTTTGTTTGTTTATTTTCTATGTATTAATTTATTTATTCTATTTGTTTGTTTATTTATTTATTTTATGCATATATTCAAATATATATTTTCTCTGTATTTCATCTAACTTTGTTATGTATTTATTATATATTGTTATTGGTTAGTGATCAAGGGTGTGATAGAGTTATTTGTTTGTTGTTGACATGAGGTGATGCATGCCTGAAGTGTTTTGATGCTCCTGTGTTTATGCAAGGGGACTACAGTTTACTTCTGCTCTGTTATTTATTTTGTGTTTATGTCTTTTTAATGATTACACATTACATCATGAATTTATTTCAAACCTCTCGGGTATTTTAAAATAAGCTGCCGTAGTCATGTTAGGGTTTTACTTTTTTTTAAAAAACTGGAAATTTACAACGATTTTAGTTTTTATTAGAGAAAATGGGAAAAAGAATGTTAAAATGGGATAGAGAGAGAAGAGAGATAAATTAGAGTTGAGAAAATAAGTTTAAAAAAAAAAACAAGAAAAAAGATGGGAAGAGGTCAGAAATCTGTGATTGTCAGGAGAGAGGTAAATGGGATAAAGTTTGAAAAAGACACCGAGAAAAAACGGAATGACACGACAAATAAGGATGTCGAAAGGATACGACCTTGAACGAATGCTAGCGTATAGACTTGTAAATTCTGGGTAGGAGCAATACTGCCTACAGCCTTAATCTCTCAAATGGGATATGCCCCATTCTTTTTTTTAACCTTTATTAATGTTTTAATAGTCGGACGGAACACGTGGAAATTCAACGATAGTAGAATTTTGAAAACAAATTATAAATAAAATGAATACAACATCTAAAATAAAATAAATAACGGCGAATTTAAAACAACATTTTCAGTAAATTCGTTTTTAATCTTTTAAAGCTAAAAAGAATAAATTTTAAAAAATATATGTTTTCTGTCATAAAAATTCAACACACAATATATTGTTTTATCTGTTTCTTAATAATTTTTAATATAAATTATAAAGGAAGAAATGTCAATTCAGTTGCACATTTTCTTTTAATTTTACAAAGAATCTACAGTAAAATATACTTACAGTCTCCACTCAATGTGAGTTTTTAACAAATTATAAAATAAAATAACCAATTTGAAACCGTAAACACACAACCGTGTATTTTTTTGTTTTTGAAATGTTTAGAGAGGAAATGATTTTAACAATTTTAACTGATGAAGAATGACTATAAAGGAGGATAATTCGTTTCTCATTAATGTTTGCGATGATGATGGTTTTATTTGGGACACCGGACGTCAGACAACTAAATTAATATTTAGATATTAGACATTTGTTTTAATGCAATTAACGAATAAATAAAGATGAAAAAGTTCTTATGTACGATATGAAAAGATAGTTAATATATGATACAAAAGAGACTGAACTCTTAGTAAGATTGTATTCATTGCAGTAATTTTCTGACCAAAGAGATTAATGAATAAGAGTTTCAAAAACTACTTGGTAAATATATCTGGTGAACAAAATACAAGAGAGATTAAACAGATACACTTGATTGGACGATATTTGAAAAGATCTCTCAGTTGAAACCTGTGAGATAGCGGGAGGATGTCTGGCATCAGGTAGGATATCACATTCCGAATCTAGAAGAGAGCGATGAAAAAATCGAAAACTATTGTAAAGTATTTAACAATATACAGAAAATATTACAAAAATCATACCATACGAGCAGATTTAATTAGATCGTTTGATCCATACGCCGTTTCTTTACACATACACACGAACACACACACACACACACACACACATATATATATGTGTGTGTGTGTGTGTGTGTGTGTGTGTGTGTGTGAGTCACATTGAGTTTATGAAAGCATAACACACATTCATTTTAGTCTAAAGAATTAAATACGGCATAACATCCACATGTTAAAAGAGAAATATTTAAATAAATAAACAAACTTCCGTAGTTAAAGTCAAATGATGTCGGAGAATTATGATTAAAAATAAATTAAATAAATCAACTTTAAACAATAAACACAATCATATTGTAACAAACAATTAATAACATGGAGTTAATTATTAAAATATACTTTCTATAATGTTATATGCAAATTAAGTAAACGTTTGAATGTGGATTTCCTTTGAATAAATAGTAAATATAGAAATTACGCTGGACTTAAAGGGTGTAAACTGCCGTTTTCAATATGAACATTTTTGAAGCGGCGCGTCTTTTGTACATATTCATCAAATTGTGAACAAACAGATAGACAGGGATACGACTTTATTATAATAGATGTGTGTATGTGTGTGTGTCTGAGAGTGGGTGTTGCGTTTGTGGTGATTTATTTATGAACCAATATTAGGCACGTGTGATAAAGGCTATCAGGCTGAAGAGGATTTATGGATCTCAATCTGTCAATGTGGACGGGAGTGTCCATCATATCTGGATATTAAATCCGTAGGTACAAGCAGTGGTTAGTCTATTTACTTTTAATCTTCGTGAGAAAGATTCTAGAGACTAGAATAAAATAAGCAAGACAAAATGAGAGAACGACAGACATTGATTGATTAATACGGATGGATGGACAAATATACATGATTAATATTTACAAAACCATATACATGTGTGTAAAATTTACTTACACCTTATAATGGATGTTATATCAGTATATTGGTATGAAGACACACACACACTCACACACTCACACACGCGCACACACACGCGTGCGCACACACACACACACACACATATATATATATATATATATATATATATATATATATATATATATAGAGAGAGAGAGAGAGAGAGAGAGAGAGAGAGAGAGAGCCGGCAGAAATATACCAAGACCTTTCAATAGATGAACGTTAAAGAATGGGAGCAACATCAGCGCGCAAATATTTTTTAGGAGGGGGGCTCGCTCAGGAATACATAGATATAAAGAAGGTTCCTTGGACTGGCTCAAAACGGGAGCCCTCCACCACGATCAGGAAAGGGTCATAATGGCTGGTCAAGACCATGGATTGATGACTAATGCATTCAAGAAGATGGCAGGGATCAGTAATGACAATAAATGCAGGTTCTGCCATACAGAATTGGAAAGTGTTGGTCCTCTGATATCAAGTTGCAAAGTTCTTCTAGGGGAAGGCTAATATACAGCGAGACATGATGGAGTATGCAAGCACCTTCACTAGACCATCTGTAAAAAATTAGACATCCAGTGTATCAGCAAGTCCTGGGAACATCAGCCTGAAAGAACAGTTGGAAATGACTTATATACCATACATTACGACCATGTAACCCCTACAGCCACCTACCTTGAAGATGCTGTTGTGTAACCTGACATAGTTATGTGGAATAAGTCAACTTTGATTGAAGTGAGTGTCCCTAATAATGGCGGTCTGAACAGGGATGAAAGAGAGAACAGACCAAATACCAAGGTCTCATGAATGATATGAAAAGAAACTGGAATCTTAAGGAGATATCAATCATACCAGTTATCATAGGTGCCACAGGGCTTATGAAGAAGAACCTGAAGTCCTACCTTACTAATATTCCTGGTGAACCAAGTGCAAAAGAGATCTAGACAATTGCACTTAAGGGAACAGCGAGGATACTAAAAACAATTCTCCGTTGGTTTCAATAAAAAGCGGGGCAATGTTGGCTGCTGGTTTGGCTGCCCCATACTTAGCATTACAATCTTCAAAGGAAGAAAAATAAAAAAATATATATACATGAGACTAAAATTACTAAACGGCATAAGTATAAAAAAAAACTAACGCACCTTTTTAACTGGGGCTCATTTAACACCGGGACAAATATACTAACATTATTTAATAACTAACAAGAAACTAAATAAATACACTATAAAATAAGAAAATCGAAATTAAAAATACAAATAATTCGCCCATAACATTTCTGCATCCACCTATAAAATCAAATTAAAAAAATTATAAATACACAACCACCACCCCCAACATAAAGAAAACGACAATAACCTTCGTTCCTGAAGGTAATCGGATGCACCGATAGAAAGTGCTTGAGAAGAATATGGGTGAACAAGAACTTTTGCGTGCCATTTTATACAATACATCAGCCGAAGGAAAAATACCGTTGGCGAATGGAAAAGATATTCAGAAAAATCGGAAAAAAGAATACAAACGAGCTTGAATAAATACTTGCTACTAATATATATATATATATATATATATATATATATATATATATATATATATATATATATATAAAGAGAGAGAGAGATAGCTAACACGTGCTTCTCGGTAATACGGATAAGCATCGTGCTTAAACATAGCAATATTCGACACACTGGCCACGGTTATTGCAGTCTAAAATCCTTACCACCGTGTGGCAAAACTTAGCAGAAGTAGTTGGACATATTCTTATACGCAAAATATAACACGTTTTTTTTATTTTTTGTAAGCGTTTGGGGGATATTAGAAGTAATTAATACATCATATCTCTGTTAGAGTGTCGTGCCGATATGGTAAGCGTCTCTATAAATAAAATACAATATATAATCATCAACATGGGGGAACTATTGAATTCCAAAACCGCGGCTACAGAAAACAAAAACTATTAAATATTCCTGGTACATTTTGTTTAGGAAATTGTTAGATGAAATTACATATATTTGAACTGGTCCCCATTTGAAGGTTGCCTTTCAAAACATTAACGTTATTATTTAGAACGTCATGGTAAACTCTAGAATGAGTAAATGTTGGTAATAGAATGTTGCCATGTTTAATTATATATACCCTAGTCTATATTAGGACAAATGTTTTATATATATATATATAGACATAGATGGTATACACACGCATATATATATATATATATAGAGAGAGAGAGAGAGAGAGACATAGATGACATATATATGTATATATATGTATATATATGTATATATATGTATGTATATATATATATGTATATATATGTATATATATGTATATATATGCATATATATATGTGTATATATATATATATATATATATATATATATATATATATATATATATATGGCACATTTCATTAAATAAAATAGACGCTTTTTTTATTAATTTAATTTTTGATCCTTTCCAACTTCTGAATAACAGATTCCACTTCTGGCGAAGAACTGACTGATGCACTCACAAAAAAAAGTTCGAGTACTTTTCAATCCATCCGGGTTCATCGTCAGGAATAAATTAATCTAACTGGTTTTGAACTGTTTGTAAAGTTTGTTTTTTTATCGACAAACCCGAGCTAACTTAACGCCCTCTTCCCAAACTATTTTAGAACAGGAATTCAACAATATAAAACAAACGTTAGTAAATAATGGATATACCAACCATTTATTGACGAACAAATTATGGAGTTTAAAAATATTAACCGTAATAGTACAGGATCCACACCTACGCCTACTACACATATAAAACTTATAAAAATCAAATGCAATATAATTATAGAATAAACGAAAAGTATTATGAAATATTATTAATAAAAATCTGCAACCTATAGACTCTAAAAAAAAATGTAATCATTTACTATGATAAATTTAAAACCTCTTAGCTGATTATAAGTAATAAATCCCCCGTCTTTTACTGAACTGCTTGATAAGACTTACTTAATGTATGTGTTCAAATGCATTTTGGGAGACTGTGTCTCTGACAAAAACGTAAAAGCATATACAGGATGCGTTTGGTATTTGAGAACATAACTTCTTTCATCTCTTTTATTTATTATTCAATCTTTTACTTTGTTTCTTTCAGAAAATAAATTATGGCAGATATTAATATAACTCAGGAAATGAAAAGGCAGGGTGTAATAGTTGCAATTATGACAGAACACAGTGATTTGCAAATTGCACAATTTCTAAAAGTTGCCCGATCGTTTGTCTTTAAAGTTCGCATCTCTTCAGTTGCTAAACGGAAAAAGCATCAACAATGCTCTGAAAGCATAAGAAAACCTGAATTTGTTCAAAGAGTTCAGAACATCATTGATGAGAGCCCTCAAAAGTGAATGAGGTCAATTGCAAAAGATCTTAATGTCTCAGAAGCTACATTCCGTAGGACATGTCATGAAAATCTTCGATACAAGTCGTATATGATGAAGAAAGACCGGTTTATCTCCGAGACAACCAAAGAAAATCGCTTGGTAAGATCCAAGAGGCTTTTAAGCAAACTGAAAAATCCTGCTGAGCAACACATTCTTTGGTTTTCTTCAGACGAAAAAATTTTGACCAAGACCAAAAGGTAAACAGACGAAATGACAGATGGCTATGTGCTGACCCTTCTGAAGTTCCAAGAGTCATGCACACAAAATTTCCAGCAACTGTTTTGGTTTGGGGGGTGGTCAGAAATGAGGGACATGTGATGCCACCGCATTTCTTTCCACAAGGATTAAAACTCAATAATGCTGCTTACATTAGAGTCCTGAGTACTGTTGTGAAGCCTTGGATTGATAGAGTAAGAAACGGAAGGTCCTACATCTTTCAACAAGACTCTGCACCGGCACATAAGGCTCAGAAGACACAAGAATGGTTAGCAGAGAATTTCCATGATCACATTACTCCCAATTTGTGGTCTCCAATCTCTCGAGACCTAAATCCGTTGGATTATTATGTGTAGGGCGTTGTTGAGAGCGATGTTAATAAACATCCTCATAACACTAAAGATTCTCTGAAAGCATCCATAGTCATAGTAATGAAGGATAGCGATGAGGATCATCTTAAACGTGCATGGCAATGGTTTAGGTCTCGAATAGAAGCTGTAATTGATGCTGAGGGCGATTTTTTAAAATCAAGTTAAAAAATAAGATTTTTGTTTATGTACAATAAAGTAACTTTTTCTAATACCGATGTTTTTGTTTGCCTTTTTGGTTATTTTTAAAAATCAAATATATGTTCCCAAATACCGAGCGCACTATATATATATATATATATATATATATATATATATATATATATATATATATATATATAGGTTTGACTACCACAACTTTTCGAGGATATTAATCATGCATCGCTCCGAAAACAGCCCTATAGTTAACCAGTTGACTAACCAACATTCCTGTCTTCTCCCCCAGTTTAGGAAAATATTCGATGACACCATATCTATACTTGGACAGACCAATGATAAAGGAAACTTGAAATACTTGAAGGATAACTGATAAAATCTAAAAAAAAACAACTATCAATAAAAACAAAGTTAGCAATTGTAAAAACATCCTGAAGTGTTTATAGAATTATTTTTATATATTTCATAGATTGTTCAGGATGTTATTAAGTTTAATCAATAGAAAAAAGAATAAAATAATTAACCAATGAAGAAAAAAAAATTATACATTGTTACAAAACCAGTTAGATTAATTTATCCCTGACGATGAATTCTAAAGGACTTATGATAAATATATTATTACATCAGCTAGTTCCACCGAAAAGAGAAGATTGTTATTGGGAAGCTGGAAATGATAAAAACTATAAATCAAAACTTCACAAAGGGGGTTGATGCCAACAACAAGTGTATTTCATTTTACGTCACAATTGTTTCCATGTCCAGTCGAACAATTTCAAACATTATATCGTTTGAAAATTTTCCAAAACCAGGATTTCTTCAGAGTTTATGAATAAACACACTTTTTACAATAGAGCATTTCTTGAAGAGAAAGACGAAAAGAAAAATTATCTTAACGGGAAAGCATGTGAGAAACATTTATCTATGTTATAGATATGGAAAAGCCCATTTAAATACTGATATATCGCCTCATTTTCGTATCCTTATTTAAGAACAGAATCATGAGAAGTTTTCACAGAAAACCCTAAGCCATTTAAAAAAAAATTATATATTCCATTCGTTAAGTTCCTAAATTGGATCTCGCTGTTTCTTTATTTCTTAATAATTATTTTTTTTATAAAAACAAATTGTCTACTTTTTATTTCTATATTTATGGTATGGCCGTAACAACCTTGCAATAACGTTACGGTGAATTTTAGTTTCGTATTGGTGGCAAGTAATGATTACAGGTTATCGTTATTATAGTACTTAGAAAGACCATTTTAAGTTTGAAGTTTAATTGAATATGAGAATAAATTAAAAGGTTGTATTATATGTAAATCCTTGTATAACGTTTCTAGTGAGGTATTCTAATCTATTTATTATTATTTAATGTTTAAAATTTATTGTTATTCTACTTGAATATGTTTTCATATCGTTTCTAAAGATAGTTATGAAGGGAGATAATCCAATTATGTTGTTAATTGCTAGTAGTTAATTCTGTTGGAAACTGGGTCGATTTTTATATCCTATAACAACTAAAGGGAGATTATTCAGGCCGTTTGATGTTTTCGGTTCATTGATTGCTAGAAGGCGTCTATGATTTGATAATTAATCTATGCATAACTTAGTAGCTATTGGTTCATGTTTTAATTTTTAGTTTTTTAAAAATATAGCCCCATAGCCTAGGCATTAACGGCAGAGGAAAAAAAACGCTAGCTAAACGTAGGGGTTTCGATTCCAGGGGGTGGCGCACAGTCATTTTTTTTATTTTAACTTTTTAAATAATTACTATATATTGGATTCAATACGATATGATAATAAATACGAAATCTGCATTCATCAAAATATCATATTTAATCATATTTTACGACCGGGCAATGCCGAGCGGCCTGCTAGTATGTGTTTATATGTATATTCCTATACTCGTAGTATAGTAATATTTTTTAAATGTTATAATCACAGGTTGTCAAACCAGCTGAATGTTAAATAACTTTATTCTGAGGTAGGTATATATATATATATATATATATATATATATATATATATATATATATATATAATTATTTTCTACTATAATAATTAAATACCTACAGACACTAGTGTTTCATCCTTTCGGGAATCTTCAGTGCAGGGTGTCACGATTACTACCAGTCGAACGATTCGAACCCCGCATCACGAGACATCTCTGGCTCGATTAGCGGAGACCGTATCCACTCGGCTACCATTAACCGCTTGAAATAACGTTGAATTTTTAAACATCTTAATTTTAAGTGTTCGTTTACGTCAGGCAGATAGTGATCTATATATATATATATATGTGTGTGTGTGTGTATTTATATATATATATTTATATATAAATGTATACATATGTATATATATATATATACATATGTATGTATGTATGTATTATATTCATTGAAGCTCTTACGAAAATTTTAGTTCTTAAAATTCTCTCAGAAAAGAAAGTTGCTGTTTAGAAAAAGCAGGAAAGCAAATACAAAATCGTAAAGTCTCTGTCGGATGAAATGAGTTCGCGAATAAATTCTCAACTCTAAATAAAATGTCAATAGTTCGTTAATGGCGTTTCCTTTGGACCATTAGAGATTATAACACTCTGTCCATAAACTCGAATTACTGTCGTAATGCAATGATTTCTACAAATATTAGTGCTAGCACAGAGGAAACGTGATTTCCCTCTCATTTCTGATTATGAATGCGCACTGATTCATAAATGAATATGTTTTAGAAAACATGAGATGAAAGTGTGACACAACTTCCTTTATTTCTTTTTCTTCTTTCAAGTTTTTGATGATTCTTTATTAACAATAGTTGGGAGAGTGGGGCAATATTCTGTCTTGGTGTTACACAACAGCAAAACAAAAAAAGAACCAGAGATTCAGACACCAGCCAATGGCGATATGGGCATTATAATGCTTGCTGGAACATAAGTGACTTCTAAAACTACAGGCAACATCGAATCCCAAATAAGCTAACCATGATGCAAGATGAATCTATGCCCCGCAGCCGGTTGGCAAAACTACAAAACACTATTATGAATTCGAGACCAAGTTTTAATAATTTTCCGCCGCTGTAAATGGCCATAGTGGAAGAGTCAGGTAAAATAGTAAAAGCTCTTCACCCTGAGGGAAACATTGTAAATAACGTGGAAGAATTTTGAATCAGGATAGTCTTGTGTTATGGCTACGGGCTTCGTTTTAAAAATGTTTGTTTAATGTAGAACTTTCTTCCTAAGTTTCCATGAGGAATAAAAAGGGACATGTTCGTAATTTATGATTTGTGTGAGACATAGTAGCTGCATATATTATCAAATGAGTTGCAGCTTTTCTCGAAAGGGGCTCATAATGCGCGGGATCTGCAGAAACTTGTCATCGCGTTGTCTCCATGGAATATGTCTTGTTATTACCACGGATATTTAATTTGTGTTTTCAGCTATTATTTTTTTCCTTCGTAATTATAGAGTCTTATACTATTAGAAGAAGTTATTCTAAGAAATGATGCTATCTTAAGATTGGGTACTTTTTAATGGAAGTCTCATAGTATTTACTGTATCAAAAGCATGTGCGTCATAAAGTGCAATGTTAACAATTTATAAACCGTCTCCTCTTTTTAAATGAATGCTCTTAATGGTTTTCCCCGTTCATATAAAATATTACATCCTAATCTTTATTACTCTTCTGATGATAGTGTAAATCAGGAGTTGGTATACATTTAACGCTGATCATTTAATTTATAATTACATTATTCAAAGGGCACAATTATCTCTCTTCCCATTAAAGCCTATATTCACATGTGACTTAATAAAATAACTATTTAAAAAGTATTTTATAACAATAATATATCTCATAGGATTAGCGAATCTCTAGAAAAAGACCTCATTTCTATGGCAATTGCTCTCGACATATCAAAGGCCTTCGGTAAGGTTTGGCATAAAGGCCTACTACCAAAGATTTCCAGCTACAGTATAACTGGAAATGTTTTCTCTATCATTAAGTCATTTCTCTCAGATAGGCTTATAAGAGTAGTTGTTGATGGGCAGAAATCAGAGGCCCACAGTATTAAGGTTGGAGTCCCTCACGGGTCCATACTGGGCCCAACTCTCTTCCTGATCTACATCAATGATCTCCCTAAACACATACTAAAATGTTTCGTTGACATCTATGCTGATGACACGACCATCTATGGCAACATATTAAAGGCCGTAAACGATGATGTTCTCTCTGATTCTCTCTCCTCTGATCTTGAGCGCGTGGTACAGTGGGGAAAGAGGTAGCTGGTTACCTTTAATGCATCTAAGACCAAGCTCCTATCTCTACATCAAAAACGCTCTGATCCCCATCTGGCATCAATTAAAATGGATGACTCTCGTCTAAGGGAGGCCCCAGGCTTTGATAAACTCCTTGGTTTGACCTTTACACCTGATCTTAAATGGAACACATACATCAAGTCTGCGGCCAAGGTCGCTGGGAAAATGGTGGGATCCTTCTACCGCTCCAGAAGATATCTCACTAATGATGCAATTCTCTATCTATATGAGAGCCAAGTACGTCCAAAGATGGAGTACTGCTGCCACATCTGGGCAGGAGCTGCTAAAAACAGCCTATCCTGCCTTGACAGAGTACAAAATAGACTCCGTGGCTTGGTGGGAGATGCCCTTTTCTCTTCCCTGCAACCTCTTTCCCACAGAAGAGACGTAGCGCGCCTGTCATTGTTCTATCGTTATTTGCATGGCAGGCGCTTGTCTGAGCTCCATTTTCTGGTCCCCCCCTCGCTAATCTTTCACGAAAAACACCCGACTAGCTAAAACCACCGTCAATAATTTTCCCCACTCCCTATCTGTGCCTAAATCAAAACGTATATACCATGAACAAAGCTTCTTTCTTAGAACCGCACGCCTGTGGAACTCTGTTCTGCTTGCCTGTTTCCCTCCCGACTTCAACCTGGATGTCTTCAAGTCCAACACAAAGAAATTCCTGATGAACCTCCCCCCTAAGTAATGGCACCTTACCATTCTCCAATATTATTGCTACACTATCCTTTTGATTGCTGTACACACAATAACCCTTATCCCTGAGTAGCCATTGGGCCTTCATAAGTGGTGAATCCCATGTAAAAAGAAAAAATAATATTTATCCTAAAATATCCATAATTTATAATGTTGTTACATATACACCGAATTAATATATTCCCATACTATCAATGCCAGATATACCTTAAATTCGACAATTTCATTTTCTACGTTATTTGTAATTTGGCGTATGCTCTACTGTCTAAATTAGAGGTATACTTTCTGTATACAAGAAAGAAGTTTATGTTTGCTTGTTTATGTATGTAGAAAATAATTAAAATCTATACTCCTATAAGTTTTAGTGTTTTGTGTGTATTAAAACCCCGTTTTACTTTTTTATTTAAAAAGCAAGTACAACTTTTGCACATATGAGCCGTGGAATTGCATTCGTCTGCAGAAGATCTAGCTAAGTTGTATATTCTTTTAAACATTCGTTTAAATTAATCTCCTATTAGTTTTTTTTTCGGTTTTCCTATGTAATGATTACCTATAGTAAACTGTTCTGTGTATTTATATTCATGTAGATGCTCTACGTGATTTATACTTGCGTAATATTTGCGTAAAAAGGTAACAGTAAACAGAAACCCTTTTTTTATATACGGATGTATATATTTATGTATGTGTTTATATAATTGTTTAAAAAAGTTCCCTATCAAACTCCTGCAAGAGATTTTGATCTATGGTCATGCAACCTAATATATAGGATATTCGAACCCATACAAAACTTTATATCTGGGATTTAGTCGGGGAAAATCGATTCAAAATATGAAAATTAAAGAAATGGAATTTGCCAGGTAAAGGTCGAACGAAGGCATTACGAATATGCATGTGTAAAGTCATAGTCATCGATCCAAGTTTTAATTTTAAGCCTTGCAATAAAATGTCTCCATAGCGCAGGCATTAACATCAAGAAAAAACTAAATCGTAAGCTAACTGTTTTAATTTCGATTCTTAGTGGGGCACTGGAGTCTTTTTTAACTTTTTAAATCATAAACATATATTGGGGCCAATATAATCTATAATATAAATATCACTTGTCTGTTTAAATGTATGTATGTATGCCCAATACTTTCGACAAGAGCGACGGATTTTCACAAGATCGGTATTGTTTTGAAGATCGACATTTCAGACGACAAATATCGAAAACTTGGCTAAAAAAATTAATTCCTTCACCCTCAACTGGATACTTTTTCTACAAGGAAAGGGTCGCTTTTTTCGCCTATATTTTCGACAGTTATTCCCTCTTTTCGATTGACTAGCCTTAATTTAAACCTTCGTCACTTACTTTTTGCGATGGACGCAGCGGCAAATATGTCACGTTTGTTTTTCCCTATTATTTACATATATCTTCGCGGTACTGGTTTGAGCCTACCTGCCTACTACAGTTTTTTTTTTTTTTTTTGGTAAACATATACCTCCAAATACATGAGCGCCGCCAGGCACCCATGCTAGTATAATAATAAATATGAAATCTGCATTAATTAAAATATCATATTTAAGCGTATTAAACAACCGGGCAATTGGGGGGGGGCTAATCGTAAGTATATAAAAACGCGTTCTATCAAAAGAGGTAGCTTAATGCAGGCATTTCCATGCAAGGGAGGGAACTCTTTCTCCATGTTAAATAAGTAAATTTTAATACAATGACCGCGTGTCCACTATCGTTACTAAAACACTAAAAAAAATATATATATCTATATACACACGCACATATGTATATATATATATATATATATATATATATATATATATATATATATATATATATATGTAAAGTATTGTCTGTCGGTCTGTTTGTTTTTCTGTCTGTTTCATAAAAACTCGCATACTTTTAAGACGACCCGGTGAATTTTTTAATGACACATTTTGTGATAATATGCTGCTAATTAAGTATATGGAATCCGATTGATGTACAGTAAAGGATGAATAAAAATAATAGTATTTAATGCAATACTGAACACAAATTAAACCTTTATTTGACAAAAAAACACTAATTCCACATCAACTTGCTAACATTTCTGCCGGTTTTCACGGAGTATAAATGCCTAGTGCGTTCGATAATAGCAGGGTTAAAAGTGTTAACAAGTTATCTATATATCTATCTATCTAGTGATGAGTGGACAACACCAGTGACGTTGCTAGGCTAAGAAGTGAAGTATTGTGTTGGCCAAATATGTTTAGCTCAAGGTTAATGATGTAAATAGTTAAGTGATATGTCTACAGATTGAGCCGTAGTTAGCTATAAACATAAGAATTTAGAAAACCAAAAAGTAATTGATGAGTAACATTAATCACGCCACATTGAGATAGATGACCGGAGGTCACGTTAAGTAGAGGTGTCCTGTAATCGAGTACGTCACCGTAACTGGCAGGTGTCCTGTAATCGAGTACGTCACCGTAACTGACACGTAAAAGAGATTAGAGAGATTTTGTCACCAAGGTGCGTGGACATACTCTAAGAAGGCCTGGAGGCGAGGCTAGATGAAACAAGCATGTAGAACGTAACAGACTCTGTGAAACACAGCCATCCGAAATAACTTCATATTCATGAAATACAAAGCCGTTTTCGTGTGATGTAAAAAGAAGAAAACATCATGTATATCTTAATCGTTTTATTGTGATAGTATGGTGGGCATTTATCACTGGGCAAAGCAGCATGAAGACAACGAACCTCTGGACAGAAAGATATGGGCCATCTTCTTTCATATATCACTCCCGCTATGTAATAAGCACACACACACACACACACACACACACACACACACACACACACACACACATATATATATATATATATATATATATATATATATAGCAAAAATGGTAATTAATAAAAACCTATAGAAAGTGCTAAATTGTATTGCAGAGCAAGTATATGGTTTATTTTTTATTGCCGTTTAATCTGCTAAGTTAAAAATGTTTCGGTTACCGAATCGTATTAACAATCCAGTAACTTCATCAGACATGTAATATGTGATGAAGTTACTGGATTGTTAATACGATTCGATAACTGACACATGTGTAACTAAGCAGATAAAACGGTAATAAAAAATAAAACACATTATATATATATATATATTTATGTATATATATATATATATAAAGCCCCCCCTCTTTGGGTTGGGCACTGTGTAAATAAATGTTCACCCGACGCGTATTCAAGCAATTAAGCGAAGCCCACTATTACTTTGTTTGTAAACAAACTTACGGTTTGTGCCCTGTAAGCGACGGGCGAGTGTGGATTTAATACACACTGAAAGGGAAATTATTACGGCATTGATTCGTGGTCCGATGTTTAGAACAGCCGACTGTCAACTCAACGGTGGTAGGTTCGATCCACGGCTGGGGAAGAGTGTATCTCTAGCGGCATTGATGATTTGTGATACAGCGGAACAGTACTGCATGTGGATGACAAATATATATATAATCCCATTTTTCCTTATTGATATCAGATATGAATAGTTCTTTATAATGTTATTCCTCATCTCTTATGTTATATGTCTATTATATTTATATATATATATATATATGAGTCTTAACATTTTTTAATCTTTAAATATATATATAAAAAACTTATAAAATGTTTATATTTTTTATCATTAGTAGAAAAACTATTTAGTTAGTTAGTCATTTAATAACCTGCAACCCCTGCATCAATTTGTTTTCTTGAATTGACAATATTCCAAATGTTCTTTTAGTGATCCTCATTTGTCTACTATAAAACTGTTTCAGGGATTTAAAAACAAAACAATATATTAAATTATGGCATACAAGCACTGTTGATAAAACACTCCGCCCTTAATTACAAAAACAAAAAAGTTCCGAATATTTTATCTAGTTTCCTGCTCTAGATTTATTTTGCTAAACTGTTTATGTTAACAAAATGACTTCCTTACCTGTGACACTTGTCTTTGTGACTAGATTCAACATGGATATGTATTTAAATGTTCCCACGTCAGCACTATGTGACACAAGGTCGGGAAACTGGGGCATCAAGCAAGTCAGCCTAAAGGAGAGCCACTCTTGCCTAGCAAATATTGCCTGAGCATCTCCCATTAGCGTTCTACGGTCAGAGCGCCTCAGGCAGTAAGCAATGAACTTACTCCATCCGAAAACCGGGAGGAAATCCTAGGAGGGTAAACCTGCTGAGAGATACCCAGACAGCGTACCTTATACGCCCGACAGCTACTGGGTCAGTTCCTGGCCACGCACCTATCGGGCTGATTGTCAAGAACGAATTCTTGAATTGGTACTACACCGAAGCAGCAAGGGGTTTCTACCCATTCAAAATGGATATGTATTCAAACGCCACCACCGTGAGCATTATGTGACCCAAATGGACGAGAAAGTCGGGGGCCAAGCAAGTTTAGGCCATTTAGTTTAGAAATGTTAATAGAGAGTTTTATGAACAAATAAAATAAAATAATCGAAATGTAGAAAAATGGGAAAGAATATACTGAGTAACTGGGAGACAACATATTAGAAAGAAGAAAATAGAAAATATAAGTCAGACTAATATAAAATACAATAATAATTAAACTTAATAATTTAAATAAAAGCAATAAAGAAAAAAGAAACGTCCGAATGTTTAGATGTATCCAACTGAAGTCATTGGAGAATAAAAATATCAGTAATCCAATACAAAACACCTCGGCATTTGTATCTGGTACAAAATTCGAAGGTAAAATAATACTTTTTAAAAACTCGATATTCCGGTGCTCGATGCGAAAATGTTTTCAAAATGTAATCCACTTCAATATTCCTTGTTTTAAAAAATCCTCATCAGAATATTCTATTTGTATTCGATCTGGATAACTCGTGACTGTATTCCTATCAAAAACCATTTACAAGTGCAGTAAGTTTCCAAGAAAAGTGCAGATTGCAGATGTCGGGAAATTATTTTAGGCAGCGAAGAACAATGAATTAAAAAGAAAAAAAAATTATATCCTTTGGAAGAAAATTGAAGATAATGAAAGCATGTACAGTCCCAGAATCGAGTTAATAACATCGGGGTGTATATTGAAAATGAGATTAGAAGTGAATCGGTGGAGAAATGCGAAAAATCTGTGCCCCTCTCGAATACAGTTGCAAAATGAACGACATGAAAGTTAAGAAAAGATTTTTAAAAACTGTTTTAAAAAAAACTCTGATATATGAGAAATAAATATATAAGGAAAGAGAAAAAGGATACATATACAGGAAATGAAATAAGAAATTATAAATAAAAAAAGCTATGAATATAAATATATTATTTTAATTGGAATTCATTATTGAGATGAGTATTATTTATATTAATTTATTTATTGCGGACTATTTGTCTCATCTTTCTTAGTTACTTATCACCTGACGAAGTCCAGAAGAATAGTTGGTCGAAACGTCGCGAAACAACAACTAATAAATATGAAAATAATAGTCCGCAATAAATAAATTAATATGAATATAAAATTTAAAAATAGAGGAATAGAATAAATTATACAAACTAAAAAAATAAAAGAGGAATTTTAAAATTAAAGCAGCTCAGATATGAATGATGTATGATGAAAAAATATATTTAGAAAGACAGAGATAAACAAGTGTATAAAAATATAGATAGCGGAAAACATAAGAGATGAAAAGGAAAAGTGTAAAGAGAAAGGTACTGAAATCCGGTTTTCTATAACTCCCAGTACAAAAATAGAAAGACATAAAAGGAAAAAAATAAAAAATAAAATATGTACTGTACTTGACAGAAAGGGGGGATCGATGGAGAGAACGAGTAGAAATAGGGAAAACCCAAGGTGAAAAGAAGAGAAAGGGCATGATGAAGCAAGGATGATATTAGATCAATTGTCAAACCACGAAGACTAACGATTGCTGACTACAGTAATAGATACATGCAAATAACCACACGCATAGACATACATACATATATATATATATATATATATATATATATATATATATATATATATATATATATATATATATATATATATACGTACATACGCATTACGGCAAACGCCAAAAAACGTCGAAATGTCAGACACAAAGTAACTACGATTTCGAATTACATCAACCAAACAAAAAGAGCTAATTGGCAAATAGGATAAATTAATGAAGGCAAACATAAACACACCCGTTGAATTACACACGTTATAACATATACCCCCGTCCAGATACGACGGATGAATATTCGTCCTGGCATGAAGATACTTTTCACTGAAAGTAAATGCTGGCTAAATGTTAAAAATCACAGTATTCGCAGCTCAGATAAGATCCTGAAATGGTTCATCCGCACTGGTTTTTCTAAGGAATAGTGCACTTTCTCCAAGTATTGTTAACTTAAGTAACAGCACGACGCTGAGGAATTCTTGTCCTGGACTCCAGCAAGACAATGAAGCCAAAAGAAAGATATAGTATAACATATTCAGATAACCCTTATGTTCTAAACTTCTTTATGAATTCAATGTTTGAGACGTAAAGAAGAACTTCAACGAACTAAACGAATAACTATCTCATACAGAGATCAAGTGCACACCCCTTTCATTTTGGAGAACTTTAATTGATTTTCTATGTAACAAAAATGTATGTTAAGTCAGTATATAATAGGTCGTATTGATTGTGTGCTCGTACATATATGTGTGGGTGTGTATGTGTTCTTGTGTATATATGATGTATAGAACTTTGATATACATCGGTGATTTGTTTTTATTGAAAAGATTAAATAAAATGTATTACTAAAGAATTATTAATTAGCATAATACGCTGTCTACATCATTATTTTTTATCAAATATTAATTATTTCAAGTTGAGAAAAAAAACTTTTTAATATATTAATAGATAACCAACACATCAATAAAATAATAAATTGATAAAGTGTTAATTCATAAAGATTATAGAAGAATATGGAATCCAAGTTTAAGTGGATTATAGTATGGTGCAAAAAATCCTTTGCTCTAGTATCATTGCGATATACAGTATATTGAGTTTGTATTATCTTGATAGGTTCTAATTTTTGGGCAGTATTTATATTTATCTCGCCAATTATATATATAAATATATATATATGTGTGTATGTGTGTGTGTGTTTTCGCATGTGTATGTGTGTGCGTGCGTGCGTATGTGTGTAAATCACACGATATATTATTAATTGGAATTCATTATTGAAATGAGTATTATTTATTAATTAATTTATTGAGGATAATTATCCTCATCTTTTGTAGTTGTTGTTTCACAACGTTTCCGTCAACAATTCCTCTGGCCTTCGTCAGGTAGTAACCGCGATGGGATAGGAAATTCGAATCTCCTAACGGCATCCTGAGCGATTACTGACTTCCATAGTTGTTGTCGTCTCACCAAGTTTAATCTCTACGATTCCCGGTGAACATTGTCTAAAGATAGTGGTTTCAATCCTACCCAAAGACGGCCAGAGGCTCACTTGAGCAAAACGTGGTAAGACGACAACAACTATGGAAAGCAGTATTCGCTGAGGATGCAGTTAAGAGAGTCGGGGTTCATATCCCGTCGATGTTACCACCTGACGAAGACTATAGGAATAGTTGGCCGAAACGTCATGAAACAACAACAAAAAAAGGTGAGGATAATAGTCCGCAATAAATAAATTAAAAGATGACACAATATTTGAATTAAAAATCAAAAGCATTTTTTGTTTGGTTAAACATTATATAAGCTATTGCTTAATATCTATTTTTTTATCAGAAAACATAATGCAAATATATGTTTAATCGTATACTTAGTGAAATCTTACGAAGCATACTTATTTGAACATTTAACATAACGTGTTATTTGCAACAGTCGGACTACTCTTCACATCGTCGGTGTTATTTTCAAAATATTTTTGACGATTAAAGTTTTTACCTTCTGGTTCATCTTGGCTTACTCTTACATATTTCTGCCGAACTCTAGTATTTTAAACAGAACAATTTATTTAATATTCATGGGTAAATTTCTCCCGTTCCATTACCCATACCTGGCACAATTTTTCAATAATTCACGATCGCATTGATAATATACCCTTACTAAAATTTAACCTTCAATCACAAAAAAAAAAATCTTTAATTAAAACTAATTATTATAAACACTTAACTGGTACGTTACAGATTGAAAAGGGGGAATTATATAGAGCGTGTTGACTTGACCGTTTATGCGAAAAATGCGCTCAGTCATCACATTTCTTTAGTGAATTAGATATTGATATTACTTCAGAATTTTATTAGACTTGTCTTACCCGAGCATATTGGTATATTTTATATAAATGAAGGAATTTCAAATACACATCATTATTATATTTGAAATACTGCGATTCCAATTAAAAAAATAATGTAAACCAAATCATACAAATATTAAATGTACTTAAACATAATGGTGTACATAAGCTCTAGTATGTTTTAATACACTACGTCTGTATGTATACTTTGAAATAAGCACTGATGCAAATCATATTATCATATTCAGTTTACCGCCCGATTAACATGATTGCATACTTTACTAAATCAACTTCCAAACTAACTTATAGCTGAAAAAGTCTTTATGTATTTCTTTTTTAACTCAGATAGTTTTTTTTAATCTTTTCTTCATCTTTTCCATCTTTCATGATTGAACTTGTTATCTCAACTGTTCTACATCCACAAGCACAACAACTCTCACCCATTCGTTTAACGTGGCCATACAATCGAAGTCTCCTGTGTGACACACATTTCCATATACTATCCACATTTCTTATTATCCTGATATCATCAAATCTTAACTTGTCCTTAAAAACAACATCACATTCATCGTCTCATTCGCATACAATTTCGCACCATGTAACAGACGTCCGCACACCTCAATGGACAGGTATCATCCCCCTGCAACATCAAAATATGTACACATTACTGATTGTCTCTATGTAACACTCTGCTGGTTAGTAATGGCAGAGGTTCCCTGAATTTACTCCCCCCACCATTATTATTGTCATTACACTTGAACCTTCTCCATACTGTGCTGCATTAGGTTCACTAACTTAATTATATTCATCTTTAAAATATATTCACCGGAATTAGCTTATTACTTGAGTGATAGGATGTGTACATAGTTTTTTTTTTAATTTTCATGAATTCTTGTCATGTTTTTAACATAGAAAAAAATCTAATAATTTTGAAATGTATTATTATTGTCAGTTTTCTAATATTGAAAGTTATCCGAAATTATTCAAAACTTTGTTGTGAAGATCAGTTTTAAAACTTATTTGAAAAATTAGTGTAAAATTAAGGAGTTTTCAACGATGGAAATTTACGACCTTATGTGTTGCAGTATTTGGATTATTCCGACCCATATTATTTTGGTCGATGTAACCTCAAACCTTCTCCGGGTGCGTCTTGCAAAACTAGTCGAGCTTAATATCGAACTCGTGAATTTTTATGGAATTTCGAACTGAACCCTTTGTTTTATCCCCAATTGTAGATTGTTCGTGTTGCGTCAGACATTATTTTGTAAAGTACTAAATAAATAGAGACCCATGCCGAAACGAGAAAGCTCACTTTAATACACTTCCACCGGGGCAAACGAGACAAATCAACTCCTATAAATAAAATAAAGTGTTTTTCCTCGAAAATGCCGAGTTTGAATCAATACATCTGAGGAAGGCCGCATGTTACATTGAATGAAACGTTTTTAAATAAGACCCTAGATAAAAGAATAATTCAAACATGAAACACAATGATACCTGAGTTTTTGTTGGGTATCAAATAAGAATACTAAAAAAAAGATAGTTATATTCCTTGAACCGATGAAGGAAGAGTTATTGTCTTGAATAGGGGAATATGACAGCATTGAAGTAAAGCAAAAAGCGCCCTCAAAAGAGGTTCTAATCATTACGCATTGAGCAACATATACATTATCATGTAATATGAAGCTTGTTAAATAAATGTGGTAAAGATTATAGCTTGTTTATTAATAATTTTAAAATTATTATTAAACAGACAACACAAGTAAATTAACGTTTAACTATGTCATGGTGAACATAGTAACTTATCTTCCGAGGAGGGAATTTCTACGCAATTTTTGTTTTATTTAGAGTTTCACATTTCTGACATCATTATGGATATTGATTATATCTATTCATCTTACATTTATTCTGATTGATATTAAAACCATGCTTTTTCCTCCTGTCGACAGACCATATCTTCTCGGAAAAATACTGATTTTCTCTGGTTTATAAACTTATCAGAAAATCTATCTCATGTTTTTTAA